>NW_025224966.1:5067812-5315775 GCF_014066325.1 Apis laboriosa
ATATATATATATATATATATATATATACATATATATATTTTTACATATTGATATATATATATAAAAATGTAGTAAAAAAACAACCATGGCCAAAAACGAAGGTCAACTTCTTGACAGTGAGCTAGCAAGACAGGCTGGCAGGAATGGGACTGAATAGGACGTATATAGTGTATATTATAGTATTAGATGCCGGTTTTCCTTCGATCTCGCGAATCAGTCAGAGGAAGAAAGAGATAATTTATAATAATGTTCAGTATTTAGGGAATAGGATTTTTTAGGGAAACATTTCTTTTTTAACGTTAATTAATTTTTCCTTTCGTTTCGCGAGAAAACAGGTAGGGAAAGAAGAAAAATTAGAGCAAAAAAGTCAAAGATATATATGTATACTCGTGAAAGATCGATGAAAAACAGCGCGGTCGAGGAATGGACGCACGAATATAATAGCGAAGAGAGAAAGGAGTTGTTGGAGTTGTCTCGTATAATATTTAAATTGGAAAAGAAGAGGGGGAGGTTGAGAGACGGAGGAGCGAGAGAGAAAGAGAGACAGACAGAAGAGAGGACGATATGCACGATAGGATGTGAATTAGTTTGGAAGAGAAGATAATACGTTCGTCAAAGTAGACGGCATGCACGATTGATCTTCCTTCTGCGCAGCGCGTCTCGACGAAGATCTTTTCTTTACGGGACGCTGAAGCTAAAACGATCGGCAAGCGGCTAGGTTCAATTTTTTGTCGTTATTCTTGTCTCTTCTTCTTTTTTTTTTAACGGTCCTTTTTTTTTTAACGGTCCTATCGCGCCATTTTGTGCAAGATTTTCGGCAAGAAATCGAATCGAAACGTAATCGAATCTTAAAATCAAAGAATAATCCGTATAACGTGTTGGAATAAACTTGTTCGAAACACTTCAACACTCTGGTTACTGGAATTGTTAACGCTATCACGTGTTGAATGCATCCTCGTATTCGATAGAAGTAGAATAATATAATAATGAATATAATAATGTGCTGAATAAATCCCTTGCTCGCTCGAAAGGAGGAGAGGAATGAACGGTTCTCTCATCATTTGTCATCGAACTTCTCCGATCACACTCTACTCTCGATTCAGGACTCGACTCTAGCGACTCTTGTTAATGATACGATCACTTTCAAAATTAGCGGGGAGAGCAGCAAACAGCAAAGCACTTGGGCACACATGCAAATAGACCCACATGCAAGTGAACTCGAAATATAATGTATAATATGCCTGTCTATCTATCGGCGGGGGATAGATAGGCAAACAAAATAGATAGATATATATATAAATAGATAGATAGATAAAATGGATCGTGTTGAAAATGTTATCGAACGACGGACATTCGTCGTTGCCCCGGGCGATGTTACGGACTCTCTTGTCTCAACCGACGATCGTCAACGAGTAGCACGTAAACGAACGATTTGTCGTAATCTTCGTACGACCTCGAGTATGCGTCGAGATCCAACGAATTGCAGACGTTTCTACTTCTCTATCTTTATTTTTTTTTCTTTTCTTTAGTTTTTTGTATTCTTATTATTTTTTTTTATTCGTCTCAATTTCGTTTTCTTTCTTTTTTTTTTTTTTTTTTTTTTTTTGGAAGACTCGCATCAGCTCATCCACAATCCAATGGTAAAAATGCCGTCGTGTGTATACGATTGCAGATGAGTCGAGCGTGGCCGGCGATACATAACCGTAATCGATATATAAATGCAGAGTAAAGAGAAAGTACGAGAATAAAAAGTAGTCAATAAATTGGAATATATAGTACGGAGGAAGAGGGAAAACTCACCGGATCTGGCGGGAGTCTGTAATCCGTGGATATTTCGCTGCTCGCACTGCGCTCTTCGGTCGACCTTTCCCAGTCCATCTCTTTTTTTAACGACTGCAAACGAACATCGGGCACACGTCAAAGTAATAATTGGATAGCTGTCGATGCTATTCGAAGAGAGTACGAACTTGTTCGCTCGTCGAGGCGAACTTCGCTCGAAATCATTAGCATTTTATATTCTCGAGGAGGCGTGATTAATTTGATAAACAATTCAAAGATAGAGAGCGATGCATCGTGTAAACGAATAACGTTATCTGATCGAATAATTAAACGTGTTTACGCTGCTACGTCTTAAAAATATCGAATATAAAGTAACTAATTCTCAAACTATTCTATTTATTATACTAATTTATACGTGAGATTGATCGTTAAGAAAATTATCGAATTTTGAAAGGAAACTTTGCAAAATGAAACGAAGTACGTTATTTTTCGTATCAATCCAACAACAATTGTATTTACATTAAAAATTTTCTCTCTCGTGCAATTTTTTTCTTTACTTTTGTTCAACCACTCTGCACCGTCACAAACAAAACACGAAAATTTCAATAATTAATATTATTGAAACTCTTTCTCTCAGACGCGAAGATTCTAAATTTCAAAAATTAAAAAAAAAAAAAAAAATCCTAAATTCGACGATCTAAAGAGAAAAAAAAAAAAAAAAATAGGAGAAAACAAAAGAGTACTTACAAGTGGAACTTGCTGGACTGGGGGTAACCCCGACGGGCCCGCGAGAGGCTCTGTACTGTGCGGGGACGGAAGCCGGCTCTGCGGTAAGTTCAACGGTAGCACACCAGGCGTGCTCCCGGTATTATTACTTAGACTCATATCCGAGGGTCCACTGTGGACCGAGATCGGGCTAAGGGAACCCCTCGTTTCCTCGAGGCTGGCGGCATCCTCGGAGTCCCTCCTGGGCCGATCGAGGGCCAACGGCCCTGGACAAGGGCTACCGGGTCCCGTGGGCGATGGCGGGCAATCCGTCATGTCTACCGCCTCTGTCGACTCGCTGCTGGGCAATTGGGCCACGTTCTGTTGAGTTTGCTCGCATTCTTTCACCCCACCACCCGATGGCAACCCCGTGCCACCGGACGACGACGTGTTTCCTTCCCTGTCTCTCTCTTTATTGCTCGCCTCCTTTATACTCTCGCGTTCACGGTGATGTTCTCGCGACGTCTCGCGCTGTATACCCTCGGATGTGCTCGTGTGTTGTTGTTGTTGTTGTTGTTGTTGTTGCTGTTGTTGTTGTTGCTGCTGCTGCTGCTGCTGTTGTTGTTGTTGCTGCGGTTGCTGCTGTTGCTGCTCGTCCCTCGAAGCTACCGCCGCGTTGATGTTCGTCATATCCGCTAGACCCTTCACCTTGAGGCTCTCCGCTGTCTTGAGGAGGGCCGATAGCTGGCAGTACTCGACGTTTACCTCGCCCTTGTACATGAAGTCGACGAGGGTACGTAGCTCGGCGAAACGTACGTCCTTTAGGATGACTATGGGGTGGCGGTTCGGGTGGTCGAGGAATAGGGCCTGGAAGTAGCTGGAGCACGCGGAGAGGACTACCTTGTGGGCACGTATCGAAGGTCCCTCCGTGCACGCCAGTGTCACGTCCACCAGCGACTCCGACTCCAGCAGTTGACTGAACACACCCAGCAAGTTGCTCTGATGATTGTTCCACCTCAGGCAGTAATGCTCACTTCCCATGTCTGAACTGCACCCCGCAACCCTGCTGCAGAAGAAACATTTGTACCGGCCCTACTATATCCTCCTTTCTTGCGCGTACGTCTTGCGAATATTTATTCTCTCTCTCTCTTTCTCTCCCTCTCCCTCTCTCTCTCTCTCTTTCTCTCCCTCTCTCTCTCTCCCTCTCTCTCTTTTATTTCTCGTTTCTGTTCTTTTTCTCGCGTTTTTTATGCGTTATTTTCTTTTATCTTTTCTCCTTTCTTTTCCCCTTTCTCGGTTTTTTCGCGTCGCTCCCGTGCTCATTGTCGACCCGTGCTGCTCACTGCTTCGTCGTTGAAGTATCAGAGGTTAGTTGCTCGCGTCGACGCCCGTATTTTTTTTCTTTCTTTCTTTCTTTCTTTCTTTCTTTCTTTCTTTCTTTCTTTTTTATTTCCGAGAAATTGAGAAACTGCGCGTTTCCTTAAGCCAGGGGAGAGGCCAGTTTTAGTTTTCGAAAGGAAACTGGACGATCGGTGAAGCTTTTCTTTTATTAATTTACACGATTCGTGCTAATTCTCTCAGTCGATCAACATCCGGATCTCCCGTTGCAATACACGATATTGCAAAAATATTACGTCACGTATTAAACAAATGAGATGTCGATTGGTTTAAGATAAAAAAAAAAAGAAGAAAAAAGAAAAAAGGTTTTCGTTAATGCCATGCGATTATATAAATCAATCTGTTTCCATTTTAATCTCGGATCGAATTCAGCGCTATCATCGTTCTCTTACCTAAAAACCCTTCCACTCTTTTTTTTTCTTTTTTCTTTTTTTTTTTTTTCTAAAAATAAACTTCATCAACTTGTCACACGTAAGAAAATCGCGTACAATTAGAATTGCGCGCTCTTTGTACAATATCTTAGATAGCTGATGCAAATAGTAGTTGGGCGATAAGAAGAATAAATATCGAGTCATTCCTCCTTCTCCTATGCGTGTTCCTCGATTCCACTCGTACTCTTCTTCGAAATATGTAATCACTTCGAAAAATTTACGTACAAAGAAAAAAAAAAAAATATCTCGACCACGGTATACTACGGATCTCCTCTCCACATTTCTTTACATCCCCACTCCTTGACATCCCCTCCCCACCCTTCCTCGAGCTTCCAGCCTTATCCGCTTCCCGCCGAAACGATCAGGCACCGTTACGCAACACGGACGATCGCGTGGGCATCGGCGGATGGGCATTAAATCACGTACTCGCCGTTCGAAAAAAGAAAAAAAAAAAAGAAAAAAATAAGCGTCTTTCGACGTCTAAATTGGAATTCTCTGTAGGCTGTCGCGGAAAACCGCGCGTGTACGCGGACGCCGTCGCTATCACGATTTCCCGCGGCATAAATCAACGGGCGCGGAAGCGCGAGGAACGCGGAGGAAGCATAGCCCCGTCTCGTGATCATCGCGAGATTTATTCGAGCGAGGCGCGAACTCTCTCTTGGCGTCGTTCAATTCCGGACTGACGCTCGCGGTCCCCGAGAAGGAAGATGCACGAAAGGCGAACGATGATATCGGTTCACGATACCGGCCTAACCTTATCTCTCCTCCTCGAAGGCAACCAAGGTTATTATTTATTCGCCTGCTCGAAACCGCGAAATGCTCGTGCACGCACGTGTCCCGGACATGTGCGTACGTACGAGCGGGCAGCGTACGCGACGTCGTGTTGCATTTACGCGTTTTAGCGACTGGGAGCTGTGCAATGGAGATGGAGATAAGAATTTTTGTATCATTCGATTATTGAAATTTTCGTTCTCGATCGAGGAATGATTCAGGCGATTTTAGGGCGAGGTTGCTTACTATACAAGGGGGAAAATGACGAGAGATGGGATGAAAAAAGAAGAAAAAATAGGACGTGAAAATATCGAATAAAGTTTGTTTACTCGAAAGCCGCGTTTTCTCGAGTAATTCATGCTTGAAAACTTATCGAGTAAGTACGTAAAGTAAATTTGTTTATTTGCGAATCATCGATTCTAGAAGGTTATTCTATACGTACAGGAGTAAATATAATATAGTGTGTGGTAATATTCTTTTATTATACGAAGATAATAATTATAACACGTGGAATAGAAAATATATAGAAGTATAGGCGAACGATGTTCGATTTTCAAAATTAATTAATGAATAAGCACTCGAAATTTTATTACATTATTTGATTCTTTCTGGAAAATGGATGATCTCGGATAAATTTATTTCGCGTTTAATTTTTTTCTTTTTCTTTTTTTTCTTAATGCGTTCGTAGTGGGATCGATTGTATTGGGACACCTTATATATTCGAGCCACGAAACCCGCGTGGACGCGCGTGTTCGCGTGATATATCGGCGGATGAATACGCGCGCGCTCGCGCTTGCGATGGCGTGCGCTAACGGCGAGCGATGCTCGCGTGATTCTCTTCGAGCCACGTGATAACGTTGCACACTGATAATGCATCGTGTATTATCTTAATAATAAAGAGAAAATAATATTTTTCTTACCAAATTACGGATCGTATTTGAATAATTCGACGCCTGACGAGTCCTTACTTCGAAGAAACGAAAGTTTTTTAATTAGAATCGATCTCTGATACTTTATTATTATTATAACGAGAATATGGAAAATACGTAAGAGTGTCAGGTTTACTTAAGCGATTTTGTTTATAGACGCGCTTCGTTAAATTCGCCGAATTAATTCGTCGAATAAGATTATTCTATAAATATTGTAATATCTCGATTGAAACAAATTAATATTAACATTGATGTTTTTTTTCCGTGACACGAGCAAGCAATTAAAAAATCGTAAAAAATCTCATCCGATCTAATGATACAACGAACGTTCCCCAAATTCTACAAATATTATCCCATTCATGTCAAATTTTCCGTAGATAAATTCTATGGAAACATCTTTGTCTTATTATATAGTTATAAAATTTCTTCGAAAAATCAATTATAATAAATATTTATTATATTGAATAGAAGAAACGAAACGAAAGTAGGACAGATTATTTATTCTAGATGCAGATCTAGATTTCTATTATAAGTTAATCGCTATTTATTTCAATTATCGATCATCATTGCTAACTTAACCTAATTTGTGACAAGTGGCGGGAGAAAAAGAAAAAAAAAAAAAAAGAAAAAGAATATAGAAAAATATAGAGAAAAATTCCAACGAGCGCACTTCACGTATTCCAAACACGATTCGGAAATCGCGATTTACCACCGGTTTCTACAACTCTGGTGTAAAAAAACGGAATATTCTTCGCGTGCTCCGGAAACTTGAGCGCGTTTTAATTAGAGCTTGCGGCTAAATTTGCCCGCCGGCTACTTCGAAAACTTTACCCGCGTGAAATCCGCCAGGAATCCGCTTACACGCGTGCTAACTCCCATGGAAAGAAACAAAAGAAACGATGACTTTGCTAATTTGAGCGAGGCCATCAGCTTGTACTTGGGTATTATATACGCGAAAAAATTATTTCGTTGAGCGAAACATCGCGTTTCCGGTTCCGCTTCTATCGTAAACAGTCTCCCTCCCAGATAATTGGTGATAATTTTTTTAAAGGATCAGAAAGGAAATCGTACTTTTAATACAAAACTCAAATCTTATATATATATATATATATATCTTTTTGCAAAAATAACAATTTATTATTAGAAATTCAGTAAATCCTTCGATAAATTCGAAGGAGGATTTTGTTTCGTGTTATTTTTTCTTATATAATTCTATTTTTTCTTTTTTACTCGAAATTAAAATCAAAATTTAAAATCCTAGCTAAATACAATCGTATTTTTCCGTGTTCAAATACGGTGTTTCCTGTCCACCATCGACGGTTTATTGTCCGTCTAAATATAAAAGGAGCAAAAGGTGTAATTACATTGATGATTTTCGAGACTGTATAACATGTTCACTATCACCGGAAACCTTCGAAGTTACGATGAATGCACAGCGACAACGTCATCGTTGAATACCGCGTGTGATTATTTAATCGAGACCGGTACAGTTCTTCGTCTCGTTCCATTTCGGTTGGTATGGTAATCGGAGGGGAAATAGTTGGAATTTTAGGGGTTGATTAGGTTTGTGATGCATCGAGGCTATGGACCAAGAGCGTTTTCGAATTCTGTTTAGGGTGGAGAGCTGGATAGAGATGTTAGTCGGTTAATTATATTTTGCTCTCATGGCTGGGCTAATATGTTGGTTGAAATTAATCATGATGAATACACGGGTGAATTTAGGACGAGTTTTAAGTAATTTCGCGGTAATTAGAAAGTTCTCGAATGGTTGGTCGAATAGAATACTTGATAATGAAGACATTTTATATCAAAATTTATATATATATATATATATATATTTTAATCGATTAAACGAGAAGAAACAATTGTAATAAACGAGAAGTAACAATGGTAATTCGTATAATTTATTTAATATTGAAAAAAAAAAATTGTTCATTGATATAATAATTCTCCGTTTTTATTACATTCTCCTACTTTGTACTGGTATATTCGTTACGCGTAGAAAATTTGTTGAAAAGTCATAAACTGATTTTCACAAAATTGCACAAAAGATTGAAACTCCGATATAAATATTTTATATTCAACGAGATGAAACCAAAGAACGAATCCATCGTTTAATTCGATTTGTCACACTTTTCGAAACACGGCGTGAATGTTAAATTTATTTTTTTCAAGCTCGTCCTTAACGCTGTGATACTTTCGTTGACGAATTGATTACCTAAGTGTCATTTCGTTTCATTTCTCTCTTCCTCTCTCTCTCTCTCTCTCTCGATTCTCTTCGATTTCTTCTTATTCCCCTTTCTCTCGTTTCCCTAATTCCTTAATCTCGTCAACACTTACGCCAACGCTTATTATATCAGGATCATAATCGTCGAAAAAAAAAGGAAAAGAAAAAAGAAATCTCGTTTCCCACAAATTTGCTCAAGAGACAAAGACACGCGCTAAGTCGAGGAGCTGAGTCGAGAGTGCGAAAAACTCGTACCCTTTAATCAGAAGAAAAAATAACAGAAACTGCACGTTTCTCGTAAATTAACACGATGCGTCCAGCTGACCTTTACCTCAAAGCCTCTGCCTCTATATATTTCGCAATATCTTCGCTCTCGAACCTACAATCCCATCTTCGCTCTCGGAGAAAAGAAAGAAAATTCATAATGATGGCACGCGAGATAGAATTCCGATGCTTCGAAAAATTCTATCTTCCGATCTGTCCACGAAATTAAAATTAATATTCCGGTAACGCGAGAAAAAAAGTAAAAAAAAGAGTAACTTCAACCCAATTTTCCAACCCAAATTACTCATCCTCTCTTTTGGAAAAAAAAAAAAAAAAAAAAAAAAAAAAGAAAAGAACGAGCGTTCGAGTGAATCGAAGAAAAGATTTCTCAATAATTCTCGTCCTCGTTGATTTGACTTACGGGCGAGAGAGGGCGCGATCGAAAGGTCCCGTTTTCTTCGCCCCCCTCCCCCCGCGTTTTTCGTCCCTTTCGCGGCTCTCTGTACTCCTCTCGTTACATAAACCGAGGCGTGCATGCCTCCGTTATTTATGTCATTTCAGAGGTTTTCTTTGGGTCAATCCGTTTAGAACGGCGGGCACGCACGCGTGTACCGGCCACGCCGGGACTTAAACCGTGCAATCGGTTTAATGTTAAACAGTACAGCGGCCAGCTATACGCAATTAGATTATGCGCGCGCGATAAACCGCCGACTCTCTTCCTGTTCGCGAATCGGCTTTCACGAGGCGCGCGCGCGCGCGCACGCGCGCGTGTCCGCGCCGGCGAGCGGATTTTCGCGAGAACGGCCACGCGATCGGCTCGTCAGAGCTACCAGCTCGATACCAAGCGTCGTTTCTCGCTCGAGTTCTTACGGGGATTCGGCTCTCGACGCTCGATTCGTATTCAGAGGATCGGGAGAATTTTATTTTCACGCGTAGCCGGAATTGGGGGATGAAAAATGTAAAAGAAAATTTGTAGGAGCGAAGGATAAACGCGGGTTAGTTTCAATTTGATAATCAAGGGAAATGAAACGAGATAAATGTATTATTTGTGTAGTGAATTAAATCGTTTAATAACTATTTCAAGTGAAAGTTCCAGCATTCTTATGGGAGTTGTGATGTTTCGATTAGTATCGAAATATCGTGCGCATTGAAGAATAAAAAAAAAAAAATGTTTAGAAATGGTTAGGATAAATGGTTAGATTTAATTTTATAATCAAGGGAAATGAAACGAGATAAATGTATTATTTGTGTAATGAATTAAAGTAATATCGTTTAATAATCATTTCAAGAGTATTGTGGAAATTCCAGCATTCTTATGGGAATTTGCGATGTTTCGATTCGAGTATCGAAATATCGTGCGAAGAAAAAAAAATTATTTAAAAATGGTTAGATTTAATTTTATAATCAAGGGAAATGAAATGAAACGAATATGTATATATGTTTAATAATTCTTTCAAGGCGAAAATTCCAACATTGTTATGAGGGGTCGAGCGATGTTCGATTCAGATGATCGAGGGAATTTTATTTCATATGTAGGTAAAATTGAGAGATAAAAATTTGAATGTAATAGAACGTAGGATAATTAATTAGAATTTGATTTAGCATACGGCGAAAGTTCCAACACTGGAGGCTCGAGCGATGTTCGATTCGTATTTAGGGGATCGAGAGAATTTTGTTTGTTATGTAGATACAATAGAATATTGTGTGTATGAATTAATTGATAAAAGTATTTACGTAAGAAAATTTTTATGTAATAGAATGACAAGCGTAGTTAATATTCGATTTTATTTAATAATTAAAGGGAAATGTAATATATTTGGTTTATAAATAAAATTATAAATTAAAGAGAGATAGCGTTGTTTAATGGTTATTTTTAAATGGATTCCAAATTTTAATTATAGGCAATTTAATTATATAATTTCTTCGATATTATTAGTTCTATGATATTATACTACTTTTAAGCTTCTATAAATATCTCGAAACAAAGTGTATATCTTTATTATGTTATTAATTTAATAGCTAAATTTCATGATATATAAGAAAATAATTATAATAGAAAATGTATTGTATAACAGAACAAATGTTCATATAACGAAGATTCTATTGTATTTTTTTAACAAAATTTAATATATATAATTTTATAGATATTGTGCTTTTTATTAAGTCTAGAAATTAATTCTGTGCTTTAATTGTTCGTCATTATTTTGCTCTAGCTTTCAGATAATTTTTGAATCCTCGATGCAATGAACTCATTAATGCTCTCTTGTACTTTTTTCCAATATTTGAAAGTATCAAATGACAATAATCAGAATTAATAACGATCAAGTTAAGAGAATATTCCATATGAAAGAGGATTTTTTTTTGCTCCAAAATATATTTCATTCTTTTTTCTTTTTTTTCACAAAATATGCGACTTGTTTAATCATTAGATTAATCAAATTGTTTTTCCCTTTTTAATTCATCACTTTTTTTAGAAATCGTACGAAATTAATAATAATTTGTATTAACAGTTTGAGAAATGAAAGTTACAATATACCATTACGTTCAAATCTTACCAAATAGTATCACATTACAAATCAGAGTTATAAACGTTATGATATAAAAGCACCGAATTAAGTTCTAGACTTAATAGAAAAGTGAAATTTAATTTCTCAGAATTCTTTGTGCAATAAAAACCTGTTAAATTCTCAACCTATGGATCGCGAGGTTGGTTTTTTAACGAAATTAAATTTCACTAATGAAAATTAAAAATCACTTTTACTAAAAAAAAAAAAAAAAAAGAAAAAAACGTCTACGTAAAACTACATAGATTCGTATATGTTCTAAGAATCAATTATATAATCATTCCACTAGCGAATATAATTACGAGTATAATTACGACGAACAAAAATTAATTTTATAATTCATTTAATTCATTGTCCCATTAATTACTAATCGAATACCGTGTATTTACTTGTTCTCTGTTCGATCTACGATTTTGGGATTTTGGTTTACACATTTAGATAATTGATAATTAGGGGTATCAATTTCACGTAATCGTTAGATAATCGATGATTGGATTATTTGAACAATCGAGGCATCCTAGTATGCTCAACGATCTATATAATTTAGTAAAGATAAATTTATAGTGCCACTTAAATTAATTAAGTGTCTACGCGACGTAGAACTATCAGAAAGGATTATTATTAAACGATTAAACAAGAAAGTGATACATTTATCGTTGTGACTGAGTAACGAGTATTATTTTTATATATACATATACGTATACATTGATACATTGCAAAGTGAAATGAAATGAAATGAAGTGAAAGGAGTTGAAAAATAAAATTGGAAAGTGTAATAATAGGTAGGTTCTACATAACTAAGAGAAAAGTATAACTTTTTGATTGCCATAAAAGAAAAAATGCTGGATGTTAATTTTTTTTTTTTTTTTTTTTTACGAGCTCTTTGAAATTCGAGTAAGTATCTAAGTATTCTATTATATTTAGTTTAGTTTAGTTATTTTTATCGTTATCACCTCGAAAAAATATTGTAAATAAATCTGATAAAATTTGCAACTATATATTGCAAATTTGCATATATATATATATATATCACATTACTTATATTAAAAATAAATATTTATATACGTAAAAATAAATATTTAATGGTTATTGTATATCGATTGAATTTAAACGAGATATAAATTTTCAAATAATCATTACTATTATTCATCGAGTTATTATAAATTTCCAATTCATATTTCAATTTATCATTTTTTTTTTTTTCAGATTTCTGTATTACAAAAATAAAAGATACAAATATTTATTAATTATGAAACTTTTATCAAGATAGTATTACGTTATTGAAAATGAAAGAGAATTAATTCAATCGGATGAAATTAACTTTCAGTAATTACAGCTTAATTACAGTTTATTATATTACACATTCAAATTGTATCAAGATCTTCCCTTCCCCTTTTCTATTTTTATATTTAATTTAACGCAATAAATGTATATAAAATAAATCACGATGGTTAAAATTTAATTAACATTATTATTGCTTGTTAAATAATCTCTCTTCGTTCGCAAATGAAAATTTGTATAAACGCAACGTCATCGTTGTTAATCATCGAAATAATCATCGAATCTATCTATCTCTAATCTCAAATAAATTTGATAATAAAATCAAAGATAACGGATAACAGGGATGAAATAATTTAATCGTATTTTCAACATTTCTATGATCTACGATTATATGCGACACACAATTATCCATCCATTTCTTTAATCCACGATTCTCTCTCTCGATATCAACGTATTATAGAGCACGATACAACGATTGATCCAACATTTTCAGGTAGCATCGTTTATAATGCATCGATATATAGATGGAATATTTGTCACGATCATCGACGAACCTATCGTCAATTTGGAATTTGGCTCACGCAATAAAAACGATATATGTAAATATACGTGTATATTTAATTAAGACCGATAAAAGATGAGATTCGGCACACCGCTTGCCAATTATTTTTAAACATTGTATCCCGATCTGGCAGCGTATTTCCAACACCTACATACCCTATACCGTATTACGTATAGATCGTTGCTTTAGACTGCGCCTGTGCGGTTTACATGTGTAACCAGATGACGCGATGCTACGTAAGTACGTAAAGTAGTTTGCCTGAAAGAAAAGTTTTGAAAGTCACTAGCGACCGTGTGAAATTGCGATACTTTTAACAAAGAGATTTATCCGAAATGAATCTTCTGCCTTCGATCGAAGTTTTCTTTCGAAAGGAATTTTCGAGCAAAAATTTAATAAATTATTACGATAAACTTTATCTTTTATCGCGTTATCAAATTTTCGATATCTTTATTATAATACTTTAAAGTATTCTAATGAAAAATAATGAATATTACTACTTAGTAGTCGCAACGGGGATCAATCAAATTCGATCGAAAAAGATCGATCCATCTTCCATCCCTGTATAATCTCATCCCTGATTCGATCGATTCCCACCACATTCGAAACTTACACGATCAATCCCATAAAATATGTATAAGAGTAGCAAGACAACAACAACTAATTTCATTATCTCTAACAATAAATGGTCTTAATTATTCCACAGAACTGATCCTCGAAATGTAATTATCATTACCAACGTCAATAAGATTACCCGGTTTCCCTCGTTAAAAGAAACATTTTAATAACATAATGAAAACACGTAGCGCGGCGGCGCGCACGTGTACACAAACACGCGAAATTGTTCCCCGGCCAAAAAAGGATTAACGGAATAACGGGTGAGGCGAGTTAAACTGTTAAGTTATCAACTTAACGCGGCGTAACGGTGGCGCACAAATAAATTCTTAAACACAAAAACGAGAGTCACACCTCGTTTCGTTGGCGCGGATTTACATGTGTCTGTCTGTGTGTGTGTGTGTGTGTGTGTGTGTGTATATATATATATATATATATTATATATATATATATATATATATACGGTCGCGTGAAGTGGTGTTTTTCCTTCTTCTTTTTTTCCTCTCTCTCTCTCCCCCTCCCACCCCTTTCTTTATTTTCATTTTTTCGTTAAAAAGTTGCAGAATTCCGGAATGAAATAAAACGATAAAAATTCGTGAAAGGCCAAACATGTATGTATGGTGGAAAATTGCTCGGCACGCTTTTTATACGTCACCGAAAGTTAAACTCGGCTTAATTGCCCCTTTTCATAACGCGCGATCGCGAAAGTGTTTCTCAACCCCCGCTGGATCGAAACATTTACAGTTTATTGTTATTTTTATAACCTTTCCCATTTAACTTTTCATTCGAATGTAATTCCGCGATTCATTCCCCCACTCCTCCTCCGCTGGAACGTGGAGCGCACGGGGCGATATTTTTAACCCCTCCGCCCCCCTCTCCTCCTCCTCCTCCTCCTCCTCCCCTCCCCCGTTTTTCGCATGGGCGTCCATGTGTTGAAATTCGCGCGCCCGCCCGCGAAAACGCACGCAAATACGACCTGGTAAAATATCGTGGGGAGAGATAATAGTATTTTTCACGCGCCAAACGCTTCATCAATGTTAACGCGCTATCTGCTCCTCATAAACGTTCCTCGTGGTGTGTGGGTTGGTTAAAAAAAAAAAAAAAAAAAAAAAAAAAAAAAATGAGAGAAACGGTCTTCTTATCGAGAATAACCTATATCAATTGTTTTGTTTCTCTATTATTCTCTCTTTTTTTTTTTCTTTTTTATTTATTTTTTTTTTTTAATTTTGCTTGTGACGATTAAATTGGCAATTGCCAAAAATTTATTATTCTGAAATAATAATTTTATCGTATTTTATCGTATTATTACATATATTAGGAGTATAACTTTTATATATAGGTTTTCGTAAAGATAATTTATTAGGATTCTTCGCAATAGCGGGATGAGGATGATTATTCAAAATGGAGAAAAAAAAAAAAAGAAAAAAATCTATTGACCGTGGAAACAAGCAAATTAATGCTAGGGAGAACGTATCTGGAATGCCGAATGATATTAAAATCGAAATTAATACAATATCAAAGTATTATTAAATTTAATTTGAATTTAATGATAATAAAAAAAGTGATAAATGGCAATAAATCAACTAACTTAAAATGCCAAAGGTAATTCCTTTTCATTTTATTGCTTAGCAGTTGACAATTGTAAATTGCTTGCGGTAACATTAAAGTAAGAACGTGAAGTACGATTAATATTTATGGATAAAATTTTCCCGATGAAGATGTACATCGTATATCGATGTTAAATTTGTCGATACGATTCAATATCAAAAAATCAATCATCGACTCGATACGATAATTTTCGATGATGCCGTATTATTTCTCCTCTCGAATAAACTATACCTGTGGTCGATTTCCGCGTGTCCTTTACTCGCGGAATAGATTTTTTCTTTTTTCAACTCCGTTCAAATCCATTTTGCACAGTTTGCAAAGTATCGGTAAATATTTGCAATTCCCCGTCAATTTAGCCGAATAGATATATCTATACAGAGATTTAACAAGGTGTGCGTTAAGTTGGTTCAATTCAATTTAAACGAAGCGTCGCGTTGGTTGGGAGCGAGATTAATTGTAGGTGTGTATTTAATTTTATTTACAGTACGGAGAATTTCGCGTGCGGCCGATGTCTCTACGATAATCAACGGAATTCTATTAATTAATTATCGTTATTAAACGCAAACGAGAAATATATATAAAATTACACGCACAATTTGTTGTCACCATTCTCTTAATCATAATCAAACGCGATAAAACGCGTGACACGTGCAAAACGTTAATGCGAAACGTTGTTGCTCGGATTGATTTGCATTTTGTTACAACAAAATGTTGACCCCGTGTTTAAATGACTTTTGACCCCGATAAAAAACGGAATGAAATTGTTCAAAAATTTTTATTAAAAATGTTAAAAAAAAGAGAAAAAAAAAAAAGGAACTGTATCAACGTTGTAGAGAGAAAGAGACATTTTTCGATCTTTGAATTTATCAACATCTTTTTATCGAATGTGTGTAAATAAGAAATACGAATTTAATATTCGTAATGGCGTAGATTAGCGAGCTTTCACTTTGCGGCACGTGTACGAGTAAAAAAGTATTTTTCACGAGAAACTTGCAAAATAATATTTATTCGTTCCACGATGTCGAGTATCGACGAATTTCGGATAAACGGATAAGAATTAAGGTAAATAGTCTCCTGCGTTTTAAATAATAAAATACAGAAGATAAACATTCTTTGGATTTCTTATCGCAAATACAAAAGACGTTATTAATTGTCGACACGTTGTGAACTTTTGCGTTATTTATAACACAATTGTAGACACAACATTTACGGCACTGTATTATTTAGAGAATAAATATAAATCGAGATCAAACTTCGTACCGAGCTTTGATTAAAAATTTTTCGATTTCGACAAATTCTTATAGACAAATTTCATTCGAAGGAAATTTATTTCTTTGAAATTCATTCAATACGATTTAATAGCAATCTGCTAGTTATTTTTAACAAATAGTCAATTAATAATAATATTGAGACGCAATCAAATCGTACAAATCGTACAAATTGTTGTCTAATAGGGGATCAAAGGTTGAAGAAATAAAAATAAAAAAAAAAATAGGATGCAATTTTATGCTAATTATAATAATACCTTGAACAGATGCAGAAACGTTAAACATCGAATACCAGTATAATCAATACCGACTTCGAATAGTTAGCAACAAATTACGATTTCAGGTAGCGGAATTCGAGCCGCTTGGTATCAATTAACAAAATAATTCCCCTAAATTCGAGGCTTTGTTTCCATGCTCCGCCACGATTATTTCGCATCGATTATCAACATTTACGATACTGGCGTAAATTTCCAAACTTATTTCCACAATTTTCTTCGACGATCTGTACGATCATGATTATATCGAGATAAAAAAAAAAAAAAAAAAAAAAAAAAAAAAAAAAAAAAAAAAAAAAAAAAAAAAAAAAAAAAAAAAGAAAAGAAAAAGACGAGAAAATAAAAAAGATAGATAAAAAAACGATTAATTCGGAAGAGAGAAAAGGGGAAAGACAAAAAAAGACATCAACGCCGAGGATGATGATAATAATAAGGAAGATAATAATAAGATTTACGAAATATATACGTGTATACGTGTTTAGACGAATATGAAAATTAAAACGATAAGAATAAAAATATATTAAGCGATTGTTAAAGTAACGAATTATTACTTTGTTATTCTTATTATTACCATTTACATTTTACACTGACAGAAAATATAAGTTTTTTTGATTCACGAATAAAATGCGATGATTTATTAGAGAGATAATTGAAAGTGAAAAGTACATATTGATAAGAGGATTATTTGAGTAAACAAAAGGTTAAATAAATTATTTGAAAATTGAAGATATAAGATACATATATATATATATATATATATATGAAAATTGTTTAAATAGTATCGATAATTCCAAGAGATAGAATTCAAATATTTATCGAATAATTATTAAGGAAAAAAATCCTTTATAATATGATATAAACTAACTAATAAGAGAAATATATTTAAATAAAAAAAAAAAAAAAAAAAAAAAACTGGAACAAAATGCGAAATATCGAAAAGCGAAAGCAAATTCTCCGCCTCGTTATGAATCATGTATTATTAAATAAGCAATATAAATATTTAATTACGTGATCAAATATTTAATTAATGAACCATGAAATACTTTGCTATGAAATTACGAATCTTGCTTACAAATTGTATTCATTAGAAATCAATTTTATCTGCATACATTATTGTAAGATTAGAACAACAATCGTTATTTATAATTAATTGTGCGCGTATTAAACTTTAAGATAAAAATGAAACTTTTTTTTTTTTTTTTTTTTTATTTCAATTTGTCAACACCGCGTTATAAATTCACAATTCAATTTCATTAATATGTTAATCGAATGCAAATCCGTCCAGGTTGTAATTTTATTTCGCATTTCGTAATAATTTGAATCGGGCTTTTCCAAAATTTAATATAATTCATCGTAATATCTTTCTATCTTTCTCCCCAAGAGTCAAAGTAACGAGTAACTTTTCACCGTCGAGTGGAATTCAATTCAAATTAATTCGGCAATTAACGTGTAAGAAAGTAAAAATCAAATTAACAAAATTGGCCTTGGAAATATTTTTCAAAATTTATGCTTCACCGTAAATTGATTATTACTGCTCTCCTCTCTTCTTTATTCCTTTTCTCCATTTTTTTTTTTGCACAGCTCCACGGATTACAAAAGTCGGCGGAAATCATTTTCGAGAGCAAAAAACTGTAAACTTTGCGCGGTCACTGCTAATGGAATCAAACATGACAAAATAAATCTTATTTTATTAACCCTTTAAGCGGTGTTTTTAAGTGCGTATAAGCCTTAAATGGTTGGTAGCGAGCGTGTAATGCGAGAAATTAATTGGTGGGAACTTTTATATTCCAAAAATTTGCGTTACTCGTTAATTTTTAATCACCACATTAATACCTCGTTAGCCTCGCGTAAATAATGCAAAGTAATAACAAAAATTTACATAAATTACGCTAGTACGAGGGTTTGATAACTGTTAATTAAGAACTGAATTGTTTATTCAACGGAAATAAGATTTGATGCGTTGGAAATAAAAGACAGTTTAACGTGAAACGAAATTACGTACGTTGATTTAAACGATTTACACGCTTTCGACCTTTTTTTCCCTTTTTTTTTCTTTTTCTTTTTTTTTTTTTTTATTTAATTCTTCCAATGAATGTTGTTTAATAATTCATTCGATAATCCGAAGTCGTAATCATCGAGTTGCAAATTTTATTCCTGCCATCATTAAAATTTTACAAATTACAAATAATTAAACGAATTCTATTTCACAACAGAGTTAAATCAAGTTTGGTTAAACTTTGAAAAAAATTTGGTTTTCTGAAAAGCGATTTGATAAATTAGAAATTAATCGCGTCGTTAATCTTTTCCAAAGAATAATTAAAATTATACAAATTACAAATAACAAACTAGCAATAAATTCTATTTCACAATAAATGGTTTGGTTAAACCAAGTTTCGTTAAACTTTGAAAAAATTTGATTTTCTAAAAAAGGATTTGATAAATTAGAAATTAATCGCGTCGTTCTCTTCCAAAGAATAATTAATTAATTAAAGAATAAATAATTAATTAAAATTTTGCAAATTACAAACTAGCAATAAATTCTATTTCACAACAGGGTTTGGTTTAAGCTTTGAAAAAATTTAATTTTGTGAAAAAGAATTTGATAAATTAGAAATAAATCGTGTCAGTTCTCTTCCAAAGAATAATTTATCCAAGAAAATTGCAATTTCTCTCGAATATTTCGTATAAATTTTCATCATCGGTCGAAAACAATTCCTAATCACTGATTAACTGCGGCGTTAAAAATACTGCTCGTTTATCCACGTCGCGTTTTTTTCTGGCGAAATTACATGGAAGCGTGTCCGCGTTAACGCGCCTATCAATTTCACCCCAGTAACTTAATTATCCGTTAATAGTAAACTTAAAATCGCCGATAAAATATATCACCTGTTGTGGATAAATTATAGCGATATTCAGGTGTGCGCAATTATCAGGCGCCAAGTTAAATCGTTTCATTATTTTCGGGAAAGGATACTCGTATTAAACCAATAATCGTGGTATTTGACCAATAATCGACCAAGCAATCGTTTGAATAAATGATCACTTTGAAAATCATTTTGAAAAAATATTTGCCATAAAAAAAGTTTATTTCTTTTAAATCATTGTTACCTATCTACAACTTGCTTCTTCTTTTTCAAATATTAAATTCAATCAAAAATAAATTAATATTGATCCTTAAAATTATCACGTGAAAATATCCTCCCTACTACATGCGATGCAATATATATATATATATATATATGTATACGTGATGTCTTCGGTTTCTTCGCGCCGTTTATTAATATTCGTATTCGAACGATTATGCATATTGCAAAGAGTGATTAACTACGTTACACTCGTTACTTTTTTTCCCTTCTTCTCAATATTATATAAAATCGATGCAATCAAAGCGTTTCTTTTTTAAATAACCAACGTATTACACACGTGAAATAAAATTTCGTGCAGGATAATAAAATTTTTAAATTTCTACATCGTATACATACGATACTTGTTTCCTTCGAACCATTTATATATATATATATATATTTCAATTTAAATCTATATGCTATTTACATTACCTTTCTGCTAATATTCTACCGCTATTTCAAACATCTCGTCCAAGGATCGTCGAATATCGGGATCTAATAAGGGTCTTCTCTTAAGAATCGATCGAAACGAGAGCGAATCATGCGAATGCGATGCGTATTAACGAAATGATACGCACAAGACTAATTAACTAGAAGGCCAGTTGACCGGCGTAACAAACACGTAAGGATCGGATCGTGAATTTTTTTTCAAAATTATCCGGGATGATGTCAACGAGGAAAGACGCGGCAGACGTGACGATAGACGAAATTCCGCGTGGTCGTAATGCGTCAAGATCTGAATCGAAAACGATTTCGCGAACGTAACGAGACCCTGGGATGGAAAGCATTGCATGGCATATTCCATCGTCGTTTCTGCGTTTCCAAGAATTCCCCTGGTTTTACTCGTAAGGCACCTTATCGTGCGCGCCACGTCCCGTGATGAGAAGTTGGCCGTTAAATTCTACCGTATGTTACGTCTAACTACACTGAAATAACGAACCTATAATCTGCACCTATAATCTGTACCTATTATAAACACACGGGCTACAATATACTGTTCCGCTTGGTTAGAATCCCTTACGTCCTGCATCGTGACACTTTTGTAACGCGAATAAGAAACGAAGAACGACGACTCCTAATCTGTGAATTATTCAAGGCCAATTCGAAACGTATTTTATGAAAATAATTTCGTCTTGTTTAATCTTGTTTAGAAAGTTTAGAAATTTTTAGTAATTGAAGAGGAGCTGTAAGAAGAAGAGGCTTACAAAAAAGGAATCGACGATCAATTAAATAGAAATAGAATCGATTTTAAAGCGATTTTGCTTTATTTTATAGAAAAATAACGAGTCAATTTTTATAAACTTTACAAATTCGGAATTGTGCGAAGAGACGAGGAACAAAGGATGGCCCGTAAAAATGAAATTATATTATAAATAATCTTATCATATCCAATCAATGATCTACCAGCAATCAAATTTTGATTTATAAAAATTTGTAAACAAATTTCTAAGAACGTATCGCGATCCTCGATCTCGTGACCCGTATTCTAAACGCTCCTTCTCTCTAGAGTCTCTACAGAGTTTCGTTCGAAAGCGAAGCGAAAGTGTACAAGTGTATAATTTTCCATTCATCAGGAGGAGCGAGGCGTGCGAGGCTCCAAAACAAAAAAAAAAAGAAAAAAAAAAGAAAGAAAGAAAAAACGAAGGAGAACGGACACGTTGGAACGCGACTCGCGAAACGCGGGACGGATTATAAAACGAAATTCGAAGTCGAAGAACGAGGGGAGGCAATGCACAGAGAGGAGAGATCGGCGTTAAGATCGAGGGAAAAATAATAATTAAATGCTGCGATTATTGCGAGATCGAAAACCGCATACGGATGATCGCGTTAATAATTTTACGCTTTGTCTCTGCGAAGCGTAACTGGCTTTTGCGCTAAATATCGCGAGCACGATCGATCGTCGAGGCTATCTCGTGCACGTAATCGAGAGAAAGTCGCGGGAATAGGACGGGAAACAGCGCGAATCTCCGCGCGATTGTTACGATGTTCCAAATTTTTCTGACGCGTCAATGTGCGAATTATTTTATTTCCAGAAACAATCCGATTCGTCTTCTCTCTCGAGTTTCTCGATTCTAAGAATTCTTGCTTATTTTACCAACGTTCGGCCATAACAAATTATATCATAGTATATTTAATAAGGCGTTTAAAAATTTGTGATTCTTTTGTGTTTAAGTGTGAGTCCTTCCTTGAGTCAAAGTTTTGGGGAAAGGATTCAAGTTAGAAATATATCTATATATAGTTAGATTTGAAATGTTTTAAATTAAAATTTGATAGTATGATCGAATTTGTATAAGGAATGTATGTATAATTTTATTACGATTTTATTCTTCATCTTATTCATACGATCAATTTTTTTTTATTCGTTTTATTAATTTAAAGATCGTTGGAGTGTAAGATTAATATTCCTTAGATAATTGATCGGTATTAATTTTAATTAGTGGCAAGATCGTATCTGTATTAATTCTAAATTAATTCATTATACGTGTGAAAATTCGTATGATAAAATTAGTTAGGAACGATTTATAAGCAAATAATTCAACTTTTTTCTTTCCAGTTAATGTAACAATCTACAACAGGAATAATAAATTTGAGACAAATTATCTGCAATCTCTGCAACTGATTATTATATCTAAAAATGCAAAAGGGCGTTATAACTTATTCCAATTTCGTTCTCTCGTTTTTTGAAGATGCGTATCTATCGCTCGTTGCGTATCATATCGCCGCGTACATTGAGTATCAAGCTACGTATAAATTGTATCCTGACAAATAACTGTAGGGGACACGTATCAAGTGCACAGATCCTTAAGAAGGGTTAAGGATCATCGTCATCGACGAGACACACGATGCTCCTAAGACGTCATTCGAAGAACGTATAACTCCATCTTCAACATTTTTTTTTTTTTAGCATAATTGTAATATAATTGAAACAGCGTTTAACGGAAAAGGGTTCAAACGAAGAATCACCCATCGAAATAAATTTGAGAGAAACAAAAATTCTTTGAAAATTGCCGGAACGATCGTCTAATTTTTCAATCTATTAAAAAAATAACTCTAAACTCTTATTCGTTCATTTTCGAATCGCCAACATTCTACAAGATACTTAACTCTCACAACCATGAAACAGGAGGAATCATCCTCCACTACCAACAAGGCATCCATCTCCTCCAACCCGATTCCTCGCGCCAAGGATTATCAAATACAAATTACGCTTAATATTTCAATATTACCTCATCCGACAGGAGTATTAGATTCCTCTCGGCCGACTCTTTTAAGAGTATCCAACGAGAGGCAGAGAAGAAAAAAAGAAAGGTAAAACCCGGCAGAAGAAGCTCGACGAATTCGTGATCGAATCGTGATTTTAAGGTGTCCCCTTTTAAGGGCAAAGAGCGGCGGTTCTCGCGCCGGTAGGCAGAGAGAAAGAGAGTTTTCGCGAGGAACACGGGAGATTTCATGGGATAAGAGGTGTCTGCCTGCGCCCAGTCGTCGTCGTTAGCCTGTGGGTAACGACCGGCCTCTCTCCCACCCACGCTTAAATGCGAATCGAGTAGGAAATCCAGGCGGCGCGTGTGCAAGGGGGAAGGAAAGAGGAAGAGACGGACGTAGCCGGGGGAGGGGGAGAGCGAGGGAAAGCAGGAGGAAGCCGTTCTGGAAGGAGGCGAAGCGCGAAATGGAGGATCGTGGAAGGTGGAAAAAAGACGGAGAGGGAGACAGAGAGATGGAGAGGATAGGGTAGCAAGGGAGGCGGCGGCGGTTAAGCTAGGCGAAAATAACGATGGCTCGCCGTAAATCAGGCAAGGCGACGGTCACGGCTGCGGGAATCGGCTCGCTGCGAAAAAAAGCTCGCTCGGTTACCAATGACTAATCCTCGTGGTAAGCTTTTTGCGACGGCTTCCTTTTGCGCGCACGCCGCGCCCGTGATCGCCGGTGCTTATCGGCCGTTGCACGCCCGATGGGGGGAAGAGAGAGAGAGAGAGAGAGGGGGGGGGGGAGAAAAAAAGACTTCGTGGCTGGCGGCAACGGCGGCGTGAGCGTGGCCGTGGAAAAATTATTATTTTCGAGGTGGACGATGAAGCGACCGGGGAAGAAACGAGCCTCTCTCTCCGTTCACCTGAGTTTCTTGTCGCCGGAATCGGTGATCCGTTGCGAGACGAGTCGCTCGAGTCGTTGGCAAGATAATCAAGAGAAGCTATAGCTCGAATTCTTGAATTTTAATTTCGTTCGAGACGTTCTATCTAGTTTCTTTTTTTTTTTTTTTCTTTTTTACGTACGTTGAAATAATTAGGGGGAGGGGGAGGGATGAGAAGTAATTATAGAATTTCGGAATTTTCAGCAGAGGTTAATAATTGTTTTTTTTTAATAATTTCGTTCGTAATCATCAATCGGTAAAAGGAGATCGTTTAAGGTGGATTGAATATTTGATGAGATTAACAAGGATGAAGAGAAAATCAGTGTATATAAAAATATACGTTTGCGCGTACATGATGAGGAGGATGTGATTATAATTGGTTGGTTGAATGAATTTTGTGTAACTAAATCATGTTGTAAGATACGTGTTATTTTAAGAAACTGTAACGCAGAATGGTTGACAAATTGAACGATATTAATAACGCGGTGGTTCAATGTTGGCACAAGTAATTGAGTGAATGCGTTTGAGGTAACTGGAGGTAATGTTTTAAGATACGTGTTATTCTCAAAACTGTAAATTGTTATTGGTAACGTAAGATATTTGGCAAAGGCGGCAAATTATATAAGTATCGCGTGTTGGCACAGAAAATATAAGATCCCTTGAATGAAAATCTCTGCAATGTTTTTGCTTACTTTAAGCTACGTTATCATAATCTTCAACAGATACAACGTAAGATAAACTCAGAAGAATAATTTTCATCCCATCTCACTCAATTTCAAAGAAATACACACAAATCACGCAGATTAACATTCCATACAAAAAATCCTGCGATAGAAAGCGATACAACTTGAACAAAATCAACACATTATCGCTATAAAAGAAAAGAATCTCTCTTAAATCACCCTAAACCAAAAAAAAAAAAAAAAAAAAAANAAGAAAAAGAAAAAAAGAAAATAAACTCCCTAAAATATATCTCCCTAAAAAGTTCCCTCCTCGTCTAATTAACCATCCGCATCGCCACGCGTTTTCGCGCGTTTCGTTACCAACATTTAATACCGCGTATCGATTTCGACGGCTGGGATGAATGGGATCGAGAACGGCGCGTAATTCGGAGAAAGAGACAATTAGCGGGAAAAACGGAGCGCGAGAGAGGAAGACGGGGGCGCACGCACGCACGAGGCGGGGGTGGGAGGGGAGAGAGGGCGAGGCGGTGCGGTCCGCGAATGACATTTGAGAGCGGAACGGCGACGTAGAGCGGAAAACCGGGTGGGGAAAAACAAATCTACGGGTCGCGCGAATGACGTTTCAACGGTGCGGCCGACTGGAGCAATTACTAACGGAATATTGCAATCATTACGTCTCTATCTGCCGCGCTGTTCGGATCTCTGCCAACCGCGCTCGGCCCCCCGCCGCTTTCAAAAAAATGATCGGCCGGGGTATCGGACGGGGTACCGGAGGGGTAGACCAACCGCCTCGCCGTCGCAGATCGAAAATCATTCGCGGAACGCCGCCAATCAAACCGTTTCCACGTGAAACTTGATTTCAACTTCCCTCCGCCTCCGCGTGGGATCCTCCACCCCGCCCCCCCCTCCCCCAAACGACCCGCGCCACGCGAAACGACGACAACCACCACGACGAGCGGCCGGTAACGGATAGTTTGGTCGACGCGCGCCTCCATTCTTTTTTGCGTTCCGTCGGCTCCATTTGTTTCGCGATTTCGATACAACCGCGTTGTATACTCGATGGGAGCCGATAACCGGACGCCCGTCCACCGGTTCCGTTTGTTCCCGTATCCCGCGGTGTCGAGTGACGCTGATTTTTTCCGATCGTTCTCTTCCAATCGATTTTCACCCCTCTTTCCCCTCCCTCCCTTTTTATATCCGCGTATTAATTTCAGATTTGGGAATCGCCAGTGTTTGGAATTGGGTGTCGAGAAACAGACGATTGGAAGATACGCGGCGCGAGGAGAGGATAAAAATGAGAATCGAGGATTTTTGAGGAAATTGTTGTGGTTTGTTTGTTCGTTTCGAATTGTTTGAGAATTTGGGAATTAGAATTTTTCGATACACGATAAAGTTCGGTGTCGAGAGATTGGGTTTTTGAATCAGGTTGTTTGCGTATTGATTTCATGATTTGGAAATGATTCGAAGGTGAAAAAAAAAAAAAAAAAAAAAAAAATGCAGAAATGAGGAAGTTGAGAAAATTGTTGTTGATGTAATCTCGTTCTATCATAGAGATAAGATTTTTGAATTGGTTGTTTGGAAACGATTTTTGTACTTATACATATACGTATTGAGGATATACTATAGTAATTATTTTCCTTTAAGTAACGAAAAGGAAATCAATCAATCTTTCATGCGTGGAAGATATTTTCGTATTAACTATTTTATTATGAATATAAATATATTTAAGTGTCTATAAGCAGAAACTTAAATGACTTCTCTAAACGGCATGAAAATGTTACAAATGCTAAGTATAGAAAAAGAATTCGTCGAACAAGAAGGTAAAAACAAAAGCAAATAATATTAAGTCATAAATTTTCTTCTCCTTACATAAAACAAATTGACTTTTCCTATAGCTTAAAGCCATTTCAACTAACATTATTATTAAGATTATATTTCTTTTACACTACACACGTTCTCTCTCATTCTTCCTAACGCTCGTTAACGCTATAATATACAAACCAAACCAAAAAAAAAAAAAAAAAAAAAAAAAAAAAAAAAAAAAAAAAAAAAAAAAAAAAAAGAAAAAAAAAGAATGAAAACAGACATCAACGAAAACAATAAAATAAGAAACTGTAGTATTTTTTTTCCACACACGAGTTAAGTGCAGGAAAATTACACGCAACATATTATTACATTATTATTTACATTATTTTTACTTTATTTTGAAACTTTAAAGGATTATTACATGTTACTGTAATACGTTTATAGTAGATTTTAATAAAAAAAAAAAAAATCACAAACGGATGGAAAAATCCCTATCTCCATAATGCAATAACCACGAGATTATTAAAAAACGAGAATAGAAAAAAAATCCTGTCCATAATAATTCGCAACAATCACGTATCCACGATACGACAATGTACCCGATAGCCGAGGAAAAAAGATCTCGCGCGACGGCTGATTGAAAAGCGCGCGAACGTTGGAGCAATGTCGATACAATACGAGAGATTGCCGTGGAAATATCTAAATATCTATCGAGTCAGGACGAGTCGGTGTTTTCACGCTGTCGATCGGAACGTCGTTCATTTACTAAACGGCCGCGTTTTAAATGAACGATATATCTCAACGAATGGCCGCCCCTTATCTGCACCGATTATGATTACAAATCGATAACGGGCCGTAAGAATGTGAGTAGATGCACGTAGTACGATTCGCTTTCCGGTAAATCGTGAGAACGGCGATCTCTCGGATACAACGAATACACAGCCATTTATCGGATACCTCTTTTGTATCTCTCCCTCCTCTCCCCCCTTTTTCCACGTCTCGTTACCCGATAATGATTTCTTACAGCTCGAAAAATCGTGGCCGGCTCGCCGGATCGAACGTAGTTTATGCAAATGTCTGGCACCGTTCCCACGGTGATCCACGAGCATCGCGGTAACAATTCGATATTATCTTATCGAGGATCTATCGAAACGTGGAGACGTTTAAAAATATTTCGCTGGAATTTAATCGCATACGTCGCAATGCGTCTCTTCCTCCCGACGCAAAAACAAGTTTTTTTTTTTTTTTTTTTTTTTTTTTTTTTTTTTTTTTTNGCTTTACCGACTTTTGTTGCGTGAATTTTTAAATATCTATTTTCATTTTAATTCGTTTGTGTAACGGTTTCGCACATTCGGCTGCTTTTTGTTATGTTAATAACCGTGACGTGCTACATTTGTTGTATATATTCCTCCTTTATTTGTTTTGTCGTTTATAAAGAAGAAGTGATCGTAAATCGATTGAAACTAAGCCTATTTGTGCGCTAATAAAATTATTATTATTTAACGCGTAACATAAAGTGGAATGAAATGAATGAATATATACAATATTTTTACTAATTATTAATAATTATAATTATCGTATACGTACAGATATCGTCACGAAAATGTACTTTCTATAAAATTCTCTTATTTATCAATGGTTAATGACCTGAGAGTTCGTTCTTTCGAAAGAATTTCTTCGCGCGTTAATCAGTCCAGAAAATATACAAAATACCAGCGCGGTTCTCTTTCGTAACGGGCCGACGCTATTTTTGCGTTTCCACAAAACGCGTACCGGTTTATGCGGTTCGCGTTACTCCGAAACGCATGATTTACATCGAGCGAGGAACGTGCCAACAGCTGATTCCCTGACACGCTTCTGTCTGAATCTATTAATGCGTAGGCATTGGCGAATGACGCGAATAAGGGGCGCGCCTCGTTCGATAAACCGTGCCCGACTACGTCGTTCCCTCTCTCTCTCTCTCTTTGATTTCTTTCTTTTTCTTCTTCTTTTTTTTTTTTTTTTTTTTCCCCTCCTCGGTAAAATCTCGAAAACTTTCTCATAACCACGGCCGGGAAGAAGTTTCGTACTTTTTATTGGTCACTTCTTCGAGTTCTCGCGGGAATTTAATTTCTCGTTTTTTTCTTTCGAAGCGGCGAGGATGGAATGCGATTGAGAAGAACCGAAATTAGAACGGTAGCTGTAATTATCGCGCTCTTCATTTTGATAGAATACGTCGTGTAAAATTTTTGTTATATACTCGATACGTGTACATTGTTACGGTATCTCGTATTTAAAATAAAATTTAAAAGATTGGTTAAATGAAATGGTTTTTTTGGTCAAAATTTGAATTTGATGGCCTATTGTGAATTTATGAATCATATCGAAGAAACAAAAATATGTTTGGAAACAAATAAATATTATTTAATAAAATTTATAATAAAAATATTACTCAGAATATTCGTGATTTTTTCTTATGTTTAAATATGGAAGAAATATAGTTACTAGAAGAAATATAAATTACTAGAAATATAAATTTATCGTATTATTAATATCTAATATATATCTAATATATAAATCTAATATATAATCTATTTAATATGTAAATCTAATATATAAATTGATTTGAAATTGTATAAATTGTATTCGAAGATTTTTTAATAAAAATGAAGAATTTGTTAAAACTAAGATCGATCTAAACTTATGCGTTTTCGTAGGACAAGTTTTCTTCGATTCCGCGACGGCTAGTACGAAATGCTATAATATAACTTTCTCGACATCGAATTTCTCAACTCGACAAATACTATTTCGCATAATACGTAACACTCTGTGTCACCGTAAAAAGGGCAATACATATGTGATACTACAGCTGTGCGAACAGTTTGTATCGTAACAGATTTTCCTGATTTATTCGGCCGCGTAGAAAGTGAATTCGCGGAGAGTGTACTCAAAGTTTTCGTATTCGTTTCCCAAATCGTTGCACCGCAACAACAATCGTGAGCGCGGTTTTCGAAACTGACGAACGTGATTTCTAAACGCATCGTTGCGATAGAACGTTATCTCGATCGACGTTAATATCGATTTTTTTCCTATATCACGTGATCAACAAGAAATAACTAGATAAAATTTCCTAAAGAAAATGATAAAATTTATATCATTACGAAGAAAATCCAGTCGTTTCAATTTTGTCGGGGAAACGATATTTTCTTTGGCCTTACTTTGTATAGACTGTGCTGCCAGCGATTCCTACCGAAGATCTTCAATGTCACGTACGCGTCGATAACGTGAAAATCCGCGTGGGGACGCGAAACGCGCGTGCGGCAGGCATGAACGCGGCAACTTCGTGGAAAATTCGCGGAACTTCCCGGAAAGCAATGAGTCGTGACAATTTCAACGCGTAACGATCGTTAAACGACCGTAGGGTATGTGCGTGTATGTGCGTAGGGCGAGACGGATGGACGTAATAAAGAGGCGAGCAACGGAGAAACGAGACGACGGAAAGACGCGGTGGAAGAGAGAAGGTTAATGTTGCAGCGAGATGGACAAAGAGAGAAAAAGTGCGCGACAGAGGCGGCATGTGTGAGAGAGAAACGGATAGAGAGACGGTCGACTGTGCGAGAAGGAAAGTGCTACAGCACGCGACCTTCACGAAACGTCAAACGTCTATGCTGTTTAGCATGCAGGGCCGTACGATTGAAAGAGGTTTACCCTACGCTCTCGCCCTAAATTATCTTTTTTTTCCTCTCCCCCCCGCGGGAACTAAACTATCGTTGCTTACAAATTCAAGCTTCGCAATATTTTTTGAATCGTAACAAAAATCATATTTCCTCACGATATTAATTTCGTGTGGTAACGAAATGGCGAAGATTTCTGACAAACGAGAAATCATACGAGTTTTAGAAGGTAACAACAGATGTTGATCGACTTTATCATTAACGGACAACTGGTCTCGCGTGTCAGTTAAAATTGAACTGATCGTGGGCGAGCACGAGTCACAGGAATTTCGAGCTGTCAATAAACAGACGTTTCGCGAAGTGATTTCAAGATGCAGAGAAACGATGCGATAACATGATGACACGCGAGATCAATCGTTCGATTCTCGTGGTTCGAACGAGAATAATCTAGTTTATTCCCCGTGAAAATTCTTCCCTATTTGGCATTTAATTTTTCCAATTTTTATTATTTTTATTATTTTTTTTTTTTTTGATCGCTCACCCAAAAAGCAATGCTCACCAATCGCCCACTTGACTGGCATCGTCCTCCAAAAATCTCGGCTTACTCTTCCGACGCACGTGTGATATTTTCGTCCCGCCGTTGGCGGCTCACGGAACACGCACTCTTTGCCTCACGTTTCGCTTTAACACCAATCGAGACTCGTTTCGGACAAATCACGGTCGCCTCGCGTTCTTTTCCTCGTTCGATCCAGCATGTTGTTCGTGATTCATTTTTTATACATAACATTCTTGTTTGCAACGAACAATAGTAAACTCACTCGTCGCGTGCTTGATTGCGCTGCCAAGTATAGGTTAGGTAGCTCGGTAGGTTAGAAAGCTTATAACATACTGCCAGCATTTCGGAAGCTGTCACCGCTGATATTTCTCTGGCTGTCGGTGCAAAATACATCGTTGTTGCGTTGACGAAGTGTTTACGCTGTCTCACAATGCATATTGCCGACGCACTTCTCGATCTTTCACTCTCCGATCTTCGACACTTTGCTCGAATCGCGTCCCGGTCACGAAATTCCACGGGAATCTTCCTTTACGTCAATGCTGGTTTTAATCAGTGACACGATCGACCGACGTTGCTTTCACGAGTGCGTTTAACTTTTGTTTACTTTTCTCCATTCGAACACGCCATTCTGCCCCGATATACTTTTCCGATTGATTCGCGTCACGCTACATACGATCGGAATATGCATACTTTTACCAATCGACGAATAATCGACGATGAAATATCGATAGTATCGCACACTGTCGAAACGGTTACGTTATTCACTTTTCACTTGTCACGTGTCTTCATGTACCGATGCGCGGCGTAACGAATTTTCCCTGCCCAGCCTATCGCTCGTGCCAAAAACGTTTCGAATCGGTTTTCAGAGCGTTCAAAATGATTCACGCGTGTTAATTAGTGCGGACGATTTAATCGCGACCATATACATCATAAACACTTTAATTTGTACGATGACACAGACAAAGAACGCTCGTGCTCAAAAGAAGTGAAAAACTTGTCGAATCATAAGACACCGTTCGCGTACGAATTCTTAAAAAATGATTGCCAAAAGTTAAACAGCACAAGGTCGATCAACGTCGAATGTGGTAGTGATACGTTGCAAGAAACGATTCACGATACACTGATGTACGCGCCACGGTAACTGTCAACCGTGGGATTTCACGTGTCTCGGGCGCGTTGTTCCTACGACAGAGACGTTCTCATGGCAAATCCAATGATCTGGTCGAGGATGCAAAGTGCGTGTTCCGTGTCCTGCCGTGCTTTTGTTTATTTTTTTTTCGCGGATCAGACGATGAGACAGAAGAAAATCGTAGCTGACGCGGTGCTCTTTATCCCTCTCTTTTTCGTTTCTTTTCTTTCCGCTTTTTCTACGAATAACGCTTGTGACAGCAAGCAGCAGCGGCGACAACAACAACAACAGTAGCAGTAGCAGCCAGTGTCGTGAAATGTAACAGGAACGGGCACGAACGAGGAGAAAAAACTTCTTCACACCCCCGATAAAGTGTTTCGTCGTAAAAATTGAAAAAAAAAAAAAAAAAAAGAAACGAGAAACGTGTATCACAGATCGCTGCCGACAATTTGCACGCACTTGGAGCCACGAATTCGTATGGACACTCGCATAGAAATATTTACCTTGCTACATGTAAAATGAATAGAGAGCCTGCCTGAATCGAACGAAGGAAGGCTCAACCGGCCCACTGTGACGTCGCCGGCCTACTGTCAGCTCAGCGCTCGCTCGGCCCCGCGGTCAACTAACCTACCGTGTTCGCCGCGCAGACTTTACCGACAAAATAAATCGATTCGGCACCGCCCACGCGTATAATTTGTCCACGATAAATCCTAACTGATTGTATAACTATTTTACGTGTAAATTTCACATTGATATCATAATTTTATAAATATCTAATGTCGTTTCAGTCGCTCACTTGACTAGCGTAGTAGTCAGGTGTGAAACGCTCACGCGCACAGCCACACATACAGAGACGGCGCACGTTTCCCTCGCAGATCTCGCGATTCGTAGAGCCATAGGCGTCGTTGGACCAAAAAAACTCTGTTCACCGTGTTAAGAGTGGGAGGTGAGATCATGTAAGAATATCAAACGCATTGACGTCTTACGCAGCAAGGAAGGTAATTATTTCGGATGTACTTTGTCACACGGTTGGCCTCGAAATTAGAAATTTCGTACAGTGTGAACTGGTGTAGCTCGAATTTACGTGCGCGATAGACAGAGAGAGGTGGGAGAGAGGGAAAGAGAGTCAGAAAGAGAGAGAGATAGTGTGAGACAGAGAGATAGGAACAGCGCGTGTGCGTGTATACAAGAAGAAGAGAGATAGAGATTGAAAGATAAAGAGATGCATCGACGGAACAGATATTCGCATGCAATTCTGCCCCGATTTGTCACAGGTATTTTCCCCTTCTCCTTTCTTTTGTTACATCGCCTATGCAATGTCGACTCAAAGATGCTTTTCTAAAATTTATATGCAGATTTTGTTTTTCGTATTAAATTCGATAGTTTCGTGGATTATTAAACGCTATCAAAAAAACATTCTTTTTTTCCCCCTAACCTAATTCTCATTTCTTCAAATTCGTATCGAATAAAAATCTATTTTCTAACCTCTTTTAAAAATCCTTCTTATCATATTCATGAAAAAAAGAAATTTTTTTTTTTGTATACAGGTATCAAGAAAAGAATTGAATAAAGCGTAATACTACGGAGAATCATATCAGAATTCCAAAGGGGCCTCGAATGCGCGACACGTGCGACTTCGAATTAGAAAAAGTAAACACGCGTTCGGCCAGGTGGCGCGGAATGTCGTTGCTACATCGATGAGCAGTTTTACGCGCACAGGTACTTACTTACATATATTTTTCGTGCAATATAGTTGTTACGATATGTATAACTATATAGATTCTTAGGTAATACTAATTGCGTCCGACTGTCGACTACATCCGTAAAGCTCGCGGCAACCGCGTGCGTGTTCGAGAGGGCGCGCGCGCGCGCGCGTGTTTGCTAGCGAGCCAGCTCGCAAGATCACGCGTCTATATACGCACACGTGTACTTGCACACAGATGTACCGCTGCAGGGAATAATTTCATTGTAGCTACTTTAATGCGATCGTCGCCGATAAATTATTCCTAGGCTGATAGCTCGTGATCGCCGCTGTAAGAACCGGAATTTACTGCGAGTCGTGCCGACTCGGTTTAAACGCAAATCCATCGTGCAAATTGAATTGCCTCAATGTAAATAGTTTCTTCATCCGATGAAAGAAGGCCGAACGGTGGCACGTTAACACGCATAATACTCCTTTGACTATTTTTTTAATGATGTTTCTCGATCGATCACGATGCATTATTTTTTTCAACGCTTTTTTGCGTATTGCTAAATATAGGTTAGAATGTCAAAATAACCGTACTTGTGATATTTTTTATATTTTTTTCTTGAACAACTTGAATAACTTTTGAAGTGTTTAACAAATTGTATGTAGCCCGGGAACTAGTTATGCATAATTTTCCTTTTCAAATTTTTGTTGGGTTATATGTATACGTTATATGTATATGTATACGTATATATTTGCATGAACATAAATTATAGCTACGTACTGAAGTCCATTTGATATGCCAACGCGAGAGAATCCGTGTGAATGGAATTACTTTGTCGTGATTTCCGTAGAATCACGCGAGTTTTTCCTTTATCGATCATCGTCATTGTATGTCAAGACTTAGAATTCCGCGTTTGCGTAGACGCTACAACATAGATACAAAATATCGAATACTGATGCTCGAAATATAACTTGAAATTTTACCTATCTCGTGCAAAAGAATTTTAAATATAGTAAATAAAAGTAATTAAATTTTATATTCCTAAATTGCGATTTAAATCAACAGAATCGAATGTTATTTATAAATCTTTGTAAAATATCAATTTAATCTCGTTTCTGTCTCGTCGTGAGATCTTTGCAAATCTACAATCAAATCGTACATTAAACATCTCCACCTCCATAATTTCTCGCTGTTCCGCGGTTTTTCCTTGTCACGAGGAAAACGCAATCGTGCCACGTAGCCAACGTTAGTCCAGGAAAGCCACGCGCGTCTAGTACGACTGTAGGTAGCAGAATGAAACGACGGTGTTGCGATGCGGTGGTGGAGCACTCGGAGAAATTGCACCGAAAAAGAAAGAAGAAAAAAGAAAGAAAGAGAAAGAGAGAAAAGAAAAGAGAGATAGAAAGCGAGATAGAAAGAAGGGAGCGAGAACACGTCCAACCAGCTGCCTTGATACTTCATTATGGCTCCTGGTTTTTATGGTGACCCTCGTCGCACGGTGCTCACCGGGTATTTTCCCGCGTGATAAACGCGATTATTGTCTGCCGTTATTTGCAGATCGATCCGGTGTTACATGCGCGTCCACGTGCACGTTGTTTTTCATAGATCGTCCGCATCAGAGGGCAACGGCGGGAGAGGAGGGGCGAGATGGTTGGTTGAAATTGCGCGTCTACGCGTTCTTAGGTAACGCATTGCCCGTTGCGTGAACGGAACTGTTCGTCGTGTCTGTGTGTGGCTGCCTAGTCACACAAGCCGCCTCGCCGTGTGCCAACCCGTGGCAATTGCTACACTTCGTCTCGCGCACCTTTATTTTTGCTTTGCGTGAGCGCAGGTGCCTCGTCGAGCACGTGACGTCGCTCTTGTGTATCTGCATCCACGTAGTACGCTATTAGGTAACGCGTCGATAGTGCGTGAATTGGATTTGCCGTCGTAACGCCTGCCTGCCGCCTACAGTACGTTTCATTGTCCGCGCTGCTACTAGCAGCGGCGAGGCTGCACAAAAGTCGGTTTTCACACGGGCTCTCGACACAGCACCCGGCCGCCTGTGTATACCCACGATAGAAAAACGTTCCGCTCGCCCGGAAGGACGTTTCGCAGTTTGAATTTTCACGGTACGCCGTGGTGTTCGCGCGCTTCGCTCATCTCCGGAAATAGGCGAGTTCTCTCTTGCGGATTCCTGCCAATAACGCGCTACCTCTGCGCGAATTTCGATGGCTTTAATTTGTCTTTGTATCGATATTTGTCGTTGGATTTCTTTTTTTCTTTTTTATCGTGCTGTATAAATGTCGTTTTGATACGATATATCGTAAGTGGAAAATTTAATATTTGCGTTAGGGCAGTTTCAGGATTTTATATACTTTTTACGCCTATTTCGACGCCTATTTTATTCATATAATCGCTTTAAAATTTAATACTTTTTTTAATTTAAAATTTTCTTCATTTAAAATTTATCATTTTTTTTTTTAGTTTATCGTGTAGAAAATTTTAAGACAAAACAAATGTTAATCGTTGATTTTAAGGATACATTGTTTATAAATCTGTTTACAGTTTTTTTAATTAATGCTTTACTCATATTATACCGATAAAGTACAATTCTCTGCATATTTATATCGATACGTCGCAATATATTTTTCACGAACATCATTCACGATATAATATTAATAAGAACTATAGAGTTGCAAATTCGATGAAATTTTGTGAAATTTTGATTAATGAAATCTCAACACTACCTGATGATTGTGATCGTTAGAGCTTAGCGTCATGAAATAGTGCAGAAAGCGTTAATTGTAATCTCATGAAAGCATCCTTGGGTCAAAATGTACACATGTCTATTCCTGTTACTCATTAAAACAGGTATCTATTCACGTATCTGCCTACACGTGTCCGTTTTTTTTTTTTGCGAGAATTAAATAAACAACTTTCAAATACAGTAGGCACAATCATTTTACGGCTACGTGTACAAAAATGAGAAGTGGCGATTAATCTGAGACCTTAGATGACCTATTAAAAATGCTTATTTTGAGATTGTGTAATAAGCACCTCGTGACATTTGCATCGATCAGTTGTTGTCATTGTGCCTGATAAAACAGAGAAACTTTTCATCTAGCGATAACGCGATCAATTTTATTCTTTTTAAATTCACTAAATCTAAATTTTAACAAACAATGGAGGATATTTTATAAAATCAAATATTGAAATATTCACGAATTTCAACATATTTATTTAATACATTTATTAAACTAACCATTTAATCATCTGATTGCATCTCGTTTTAAAATAACACAAAGTATCATTTTATTTTCCTTTCTACTATCAATCAATATTGATAATTCATTTTTATGCTAGACCCGTTTATTGGACCATTCAATTAATATTCTATCGCAAGAACCAGACCGCCTTCTTCCTGTATCGTGTGATCTATGTCCGATAGCGACGATGTCTCACCACTTATTACCATAACTTCTTCGAGACTTTGTAAAAAAATTGAAATTCAATATTCCACTCGCTCGTACAATTTTATTTTATTTAAAATTTTTTATTTTAATAATCAATTATTATTATTATTACTTTCTCGAAATATCGTTCGAAACTAGATATTTTCCTTTTTTTTTTTTTTTTTTTTTTTTTCAAACTAGAAGAAACTGTCTTTCGTCGATCGAATTATATTAAGTTGGCCAAATTGTTTGTAACTGTCTGGCGACGATACTTCTCAATTAAAAATCCGCAGCCGAGGTGTCAAAACATTTTGCACGCCATTAATATAAAAGCGTGGCCGCGTTACACGCTCGCACACGCGCACGTGCCAACAAAGTTACTCTAATTAATGGTAGCACGTTCGGTATTGTATAATTCTGTTTACGGTGGTTGCTGGCCTCGTGCATACGTCATGCAGCATGCGCGTACCAATTTCTACGGCTGATTGTTAAGTTCCATTTATTGGAATGTAACACTCGAATGAATGCGCGACGGGTGAAAACGCTTTTTAATATGATGAATAATCTGTGTGCATTGCTGCACGCCGTTCGATAAACGCAATGTCATCAATCAGGGATACCAAACGGAATACTAATTTCCCAGACGATTTCAAAGATGCATGAACTGTTGAGGCAGTGAAGGGTTATGAGGTTAAATGAAACACTTTTTTTTCTTCTTCTTTTTTTTTTTTTTTTTTTTNTTTTTTTTTTTTTTTTTTTTTTCAAGTGACTCTTTGTAAACGACTTTAGATATATTATACTTGTAACACTTTTATAATTTTCTTCTGTTTACTTTAACGAATACGTATAATGTAGGTAATTTATGTTTATTTTAACGAATAATACTTTCTTTTTTTTTTTTATTAAAAAACATTTCGTGCGAAATTTTAAATAATGATGGTAAAACACGTCGACCTAATTTATTTAAGTTTTTAACAGATTTAATTTGTGACGGTTGTTTCGAAACTTTTTTTATCAGTTAGCATGTCGTTGAGTATATTATATATATATATATATATATTTTTTTTTTCTGTTTTTAGAATGAAATTATACAATTTAGTAATAAATCGAAGAAAAAAAAATTCGTAAATCATTTTTATGTAAATACATAAATACATTCGATACGATGAACAATATAAAATAAATTTGTGGACGTAAAATTATTGGCAATTATCAGTTACGGTTAAAAAATTATCGAAAAATCAAGCATCTGCGCACTTTCAATTCCGCACCCATTAAATCTTACAACTTGACTATCCCCAATAACACGGCTATCTGTCCCATTAAAATTAACAATGTAACAGAACAATGTGTGGTAACCATTTCCAATTGCCCCCATTGAATTCCAGAAGTTGAGTCCGATCGTTCTAATTGGGTTTGGCCTTTTCTTAGATAAACGATAGGCATGTCGAGCCTATATCTTTCTGCATTGTTCGAATCGATTAAAAAAGAATTCCACCACCTACGTAGCCTACGGTCACGTATAGCGCATATAGTGCGGTTTCAAGGCTATGTAAATTCTGAAATATCGACGTCCACAACACGGGAACGTTCGCCACCTCACGGTATCCCCGATGTGAGCGAAAAGACCGAAATTCTCCCCCTTTTTCCTCGACCCCGTGCCGCACGGGCAAAGCGTTGCTACTTTCGGAACGGAACGGAGATCGGGGGGGGGGCGGGGGAGGGAGATGGGAGGAGGGGGTTAGTTTCGAAGGGGACGTGTGTACCTGTCACGTCACAAAGCGTCGGGGTTCCAATCAAGCGTTAAGGGGAGACCACCGGGCGTCGTGGCATAGAATTTGCAACTATGCTAATAAGAGGCGAGCCGAACGGAGAGCTAATGGCTGCCGAGAGAAAAAGGACGAGCAAAAGTGCACACAATGAATTCGTGAGGTCGTGACGCGAGTGTAAGAGAGGGGAGGGGGGGGCGGAGAGGGAGAGGGACGGAGGACGAGAGACAAAGAGGGCCAGCCGAGGATGAAAGGGTGGAAGGGAGAGAGAGAGGATAGGGAGGACGGAGGGCGACCACGGATCAATCGTAGCCTTCCGTGTTCCCTGCCTCCCCTCGGTCGCTTTCCACCCCCTCGTCCCTGTTCCTGGCCCTTCCCCTTCGTTTGCCCCTTCACCTACCCAGTCGACTTGCACCCCTGCAACTCGCCTCCACCTAACCCCACTCCATCTCGCCCGCCTCTCACCCCGCCGATACACCCTTCTCTCGCTGCAACTCTCAACCCTCTATCGTCGTACTTGCACCGACGTACACGCGTCGTTACGCAGGCCCAGACCTGTCGACCAGACACACAGTCTCTCTCTCTCTCTTTCTCTCTCTCCCTTCCTCCTTCCCTCCCTCTCTCCCTTCCTCTCTCTTTCCCTCGCTTAATCTCCTCTCTCCCTTTCTCTTTCCTTCTCTCTCTCTCTCTCTCGCGTCCTTCTTCCATCTCTTTCTTCCTTCCTTTCTTCCCGACTCTCTTCCTGCCCACGGTTACTTCTTTACTTCCATTATTCCTCTTTCCCTCCCTTTTTCTTTTTTCCCTTCTCTATTTTTCAGGCCGGTCTTTAGACGAAACTCGTAGTCGTAGCTTCGTCCTCGTCTCTCCTCCCTCTCCCCGTCCTCCCTCCGTCCCCCTCGTCTCACCCTCTTGTCATTTCGCGGCTGTCCTCCTCCTCCTCCCACGGCCACCCTTTTCTTCCCACCCACGTTGGAGGGCTAAGCGCGCCGCGCAGAGTAGGTCAGTGGCGTGAATGATCATCAGTATTCGCGCGGGTGTGTGAGTGCGTCCGACTACGCAGCCGCTCCTCCCCTCCTACCATTTCACGCGCACCCTCGCGTGTCCGCGAAAACCCCTCAACAACGCTGTCCGCCCCGCTTACGAGATGATTTCTGATTTTACCTACGCTCCCCTCCTCCACCCTCTTTCCGCATTCACACGCGCGCGTATTTCCTTTATTATTGTGCGCCACCTGTTCTACCCTGTCCTGTATCCGATCTATCGTGATTTTTTCTCTTTCTTTTTTTTTCTTTTTTTTTTTTTTTTTTTTTTTTTTCTCTCTTTGCACCGAATGTCGATCGCAATTCGATTTTATTTTCGACTCTCGATTTTGGATCTTAGATAGACGGGCAGGGGAATGAAACGGAGGGGATAAATTTTATTTATAAAGATAAAAATTGGGGAATTTTGTTCTCGAAAAGTTGGAATAAAGGAATATCGAAAAAGTGGGGAGGGGATAATAGCGAATACGGACGACGATGAAACTATAAGTAGATTTTTGATACCGATTATACGTGGTCAGATCAGCTGATTGCATAAGCTGAACTGTATCTCGTTCGGCCTGTCATATCCGAGCGAAGGATGTGTGCGCAGAATTGCACCGTGAATTGGACGAGTTTCACGGTCTCGACCTTGGGGCGGTTTAACTAGTTTTCACAACTTCTTGCGCACACAACGTTCCGCGAGATTATTTTTACTTCCTGGTTAAGTATACACATACGCATACGCTTCTGCATACACGTACACCTGGCTGAGATCGTAAAATAAGCAGACCGCGATCCGACCACCTCTTTTTAATATAACTTTGTCTTTTTCTTCCGTTCATTCTTTTTCTTCTAGCGAATACACACGAATATTTTATTCTTCTCGCGAATAATTTTCAATAATTCGTATCGCTGTATATCCTACTTCGGAATTAATTTCTTTATTCAAATTATAATCTACACGGATTGGTATCCGTGAAAAGTGAATACATATAAATAGAGTTGATGAAACGAAATAGAATTTTTTTTTTTTTTTACAGAAAAATTAGAAAAGAAACACGAAAAGTGATCAAATTACTCTTACTATTTTATTTAAAGAGCATTTAAATATAAATCATCGATAATCTTTTCCTTTTCTTTTTCTTTTTCCATCTCTTCGCAAATATTAACGCAAAAAGAAATTAATATATTTGATTTCAAAAAAGTGACGTTTACTTAGAAAAAAAAAAAAAAAATCGAAACAATTAAAAATCGACTCATTGGTTAATCCAAACGCAAAAATTAGTATATAAAAATTAATATATTTGATTTCAAAAATGTGACGTTTACTTAGAAAAAAAAAAAAGAAATCGAAACAATTAAAAATCGACTCATTGGTTAATCCAAACGCAAAAATTAATATATAAAAATTAATATATTTGATTTCAAAAATGTGACTTACTTACTTAGAAAAAAAAAAAAAAAGAAATCGAAACAACTCAAGATCGACTCATTGGTTAATCCAAACGATTAATCACAGACACGAGCTTCCGTTTCACCGTTGACGTTTTCCAAACGCGTCAAAATGGTTAAATTTTCATGGGGCGATCGGCGACGCAACGCGGCGAGTTAAATCGTAATGTTTGAATGCGCGCGACCAGCTGTACCGCAACGTATTGTCGAATGCTGAAAGGCCAATTTGCCCGCGCTTTCGAGCCCCTGGTTGAAGTTTGCGCGCGTTTGTCTGTCAGCGGCGCATCTCGTGATTAAAAAAAAAAAAAAAAAAAAAAGANAAAAAAAAAAAAAAAAAAAAAAAGAGAGAGAAAAAGGAAAAAGAAGAAAAAAAGAGAGGGAAAAAAAATCGTAACGTTCGCTAATTGGAAAGGAACGCGAGACAAAAGGGAGGAAAAACCGTGGCAAAGGGGAAGGTTAGTTTCGGTCCCGCGATCACGAAGCGCGAGGATTCACGCGCAGGAAGTTGCATCGGGTCACGTCTCCTTCTCGAAAATGATCGTATCCGCCCGTGTGAAGGTAATGGTTACGGATTAGGACGCATAGGCGCGCTGGTTGATTTCTTTTACGCCTCGAGTTCTCAATCTCTGTCCGTTGAGTTCATTAGATACGGTAATCGGTCTGGTCGATTTCCTTTTTTTTTTTTCTTTTTTTTTTTCACTCGCCTGACCGTTGAAAGAAAAATCGCCGATCGGAGGAAATCGAGCGGGTAAGGTTAGACGCTTTTTTGCTCGAGATTTTTGAACCGTGTACAAGGAAGTGAGAAAGAATGTTTTTAGTTCAGAGAAATATGTTATGCTATTTTTCTTCAATGTCAATTAATGACTGACTATTCCGTTTCCTGATTTTAATTTTAGTAGAAAGTTAATAATTGGGTTAATCGTAATGTGTTAATTCTAATACGTTTTACAAATATTTTATGCAATTTACGTATAAAAATTAAACAGTGAGCATCGAAACATGGAAAAGTTTAAAATTCTAATTATAAAATTTTTAACGAATTTTTTTTTTTTTATATATAATTCTTATTTAATGAAAAACGTTGAAAAATTTTCCCTCTAAAAGATCAAAAGGAATATGACACAACTCATCGTTCCAATATATCAATATCTCGACGTAAAATATTTCCAAAGTAAAGTAAAGAAACGTTATTATCGCGATTGTTAAAAAATAACGTTAGAAAATATACAAGAAGTTCGTAAGAAAACGTGTCTCGAAGAGGCCAAAAGGAAGCATATTTTTTTTTTTCCCCCGGTGCCAGAAGCCCAATGGTGGTGGCTACATCGTCGAGTCGAGTTAGTTTATGGGGACCGGAGTCTACGTAGACATCTCACGATCTAACCTTACCCAACCTCCATCCCAGCCTTTCCTAGCTCTAGCCTAGCCTAGAGCTGTGTAGGAGAAGTGCACTCCACCACACTGCACGGACGTCTGCCTAGTATTGATCCTCGGCTCAGCTACTGGCTACCTTCACCCACTAATAATTCTTGTCAGTCTCTCACAGGCTCGACGATTCAGGCCCACCTTCGGATCCGTTTTTCCAAGACACGGGTGGAAAAAAATTTATGAAAGTCACCGATGGAAATGCTGCCTTTTACACCACCAAACGATCATTCCCCACCGTTTTTCTAATTCCTTCGTCTTTTATTTTTTCATTTTATCGGTTTAAAAAATTGCTAGGAGTATAATATTGAAATTGTGATAAGTAATGATAAGTGTAATAAGTATCGTAGATCGAATCGGGATTTTACGTGCATGGTATTAAGTTAATCGTTCTCGAGAGTGTATTTTAATTGGAGAATTTTGGGGTAGAAGTTTAATTATTTTAATTTAGAAGATATTATCGAGAGTTTTCGAAGTTGTAGTTTTTTAAAGAATAATCACAGAGATATGTTTCTATCTTTTTACTTCTTTAACTCCAAAACAAATAAATATTTTGTCAATATTTATCCTTCCTCGACAGAATCAAGAATATATCTTCTTTTCGTTAATTTTTTCAAAGTATTTCTATTTCAATATTCCAAAATGAATCTTACTTATATCATCGTCCAATCTTTCTCAAAAGTCCATCGAAAATATCGAAACAATAGCAGAAGAAGTGGCGAAAAGACAATTAAATATCTTTCCACGAACGAAGTTTTAAGCCAGTAATCTTTCACCCTGTCTTCGTACATTTTCAACCACAGTTACTGGTCGATTAGTTTCGATAATGATGGCTTTTGATATTTCGAAGACAAGGTAAGCAGCATCTGCTTTGAGTGGTGATTAGACGTCGAGGACAGCGACGAGGATGTTCCAGATTCGTCGTCATCGTCGTCGATAGACCCGCGCCCCTTAACGATGTTCTATGCTTTGCTGGATTCTATATCACGATGCTGCAAAATGTATGCCTCCTCGTGATAAACGGAGTCAACCCATCCACCCTTTCCAACGATTTCCCCACTTTTCATCCTTTATATCTCCTTCTTCACCGTCTCACGTTTTATACCCACGAGGACTAATCATCCTCCCTCCCCTGATCCCAGGATGTCTTTTCACACCTGCACAACTCACTAATTGAAACGTGACGTTATTCTTTATGCATGAATCCGAATGATAAATAATAATAGCAGATCAAATGCTCTTCTTTTTCGTCTTCGTCGATTTCTTGTATTCTATTTAACCTTTCCTCCCATCTTTATTACAAAAACTTATCATTATTACAATAATTTCTTCCCTACGCGTAAATGGAAACATTCCATTAAATTATTAAAATAAATAAATTCCTGTCTACCTATTAAATATCAATTAACCCTACTTAAATTCCTTCGAAAAATCTCCTCCTTAAATATCTTAACTACGTATCAACGAGGGAAAACGACTGGAAAACGAGCGTGTTCAAAAAATACAAAAGCGAACCGTGTAAACCCGAAAAATGGAAAAACGAACGACACGAAAAAAAAGAAAAAAAAAAAAAAAAAAAAAGAAAGAAATTCATCACAACGTTCACGTGAATTAAAACTCGATCAAAGCGTCCATCTCTAGAGTTAAGAATCGAAGAGGAGAATCCTTCCCTCCCCTCCCCTCTCTCTCTCTCTCTCTCGTCGGGGTTGCGAATCGGATTCGCTTTCGGAGGTCGTGTGCACGTGTGGCTGCTTATCGCATCCGACGCGGTTGTGCTCAACTAGACGTGAGCGGAACAGGGACGGCTATATACGTATCCAGTACACATATACGCATGTGTACGTATATATATATATACATATATGCATATATATACATACATACATATATATATATATATATATGCTCACACGCGGCCGTATGGCAGCGTGTGCTGCACCGTCGAGAGAGAGTACAAACGGCTGAAAGCGAAACGTAAACAAACAGGTAGCTCTTCATCCAAACCAAATAGGCGGGGGAGTAAAACTGTGCGCGGCGCGTTGTCGGCAGTTGCCGGCTGCGAGAGCGCGGAAACTTTCTTCCCTTTGTTTCCCATTATATTTCCACATTACTTTTTTAAACGCCCCGTTAAATAGTAAGCGCCGCGAGTCTCGCGCGCAATTTTAGTCATTAGAACAAAAAAAGGGGGTAAAGACAAAACGAGAGAAGGAGAGTGGGGGTTGGGTGAGAATAAAAGGGACGCGTAAACAAGAGGGGAAAAAGGGTGAAAGAGGAGAGAGGGGAGGGAAGGGGAGGGAGGGGGAAAAAAGAAAGGGAAAGAAAAGAAAAGAAAAAAAGAAAAGGAAGGAAAAGAAAAGAATTTCAATGCCGTGAAATTTCGCGTAGCCTGGTATATATATATATATATATATATATAATAACCTGCTCGCTTGCATCCGCGTGCTCTTATGCTCGTTTTATTATCGCTAGATAGATAATAGTTTTGAAAATTATTAAATGTGTTGGTATACGCATTGTACGTACGTAGGATTGTTCCGTCAAGGTTGGATTTCACGTGATGAAATTTGGAAACTTGGCTTTAGGTCGGTGGGAAGTAAACGAATGATGTAATTTATGGTAACAATCGCTGATTAGTTTTAATTATTTTTATATTGCGTGGGAGATTAGGTTTCCCACAATGGCGCGGCACAGTCGGTTTTTATTACATTTTTGCGCTAGTTTGCGTGCACCTTGAATGAATTTTCTTTCTTTTTTTTTTTTTTTTATCGTAAACGTATATTGAATTGGTATAAAATTTTTGGAATAATTTTAGTTCTCGAATTGAGAGATAAAAAAAAAAAAAAAAGAAATATCGTACCCTCGAATCTTATCATACGTCTCCTCTCAATTGTTCTCAATTTGAAGATGCGTATAAATTCCGATCGATCGTTCATCCCCCCCCTATATCAATCGAACATCGAATAAAAGATTTTTAAATCCGCATAAAACGATGGGAATATTGTTTCGATTGGAGGAGATAAATCGGGTTGGAAAAAGTGCGATTAAAGTGGATGTTTTCGCAGGTCGAAGCTTCCGTTGATTTATGCGAATCGTTATGAGGTATGATTTAATACCTCGTTCTTCCTTCTTCGTCTTTTCCTCCCCCTTCTTTCCCCCCTTTTTCCCCATTTTATTATTTCTCACCTTAAACGAATCTTATTTTCAAAATATTGTTCAAATATCGACTCTGACACACGTAGAAATTTTTAATGTTAATCGTTGAGGATGTTTCTTCTCTCGAATCGACCGTTTCTTCTCTCCTACTTTTATCGTTTGATTATCGCTAATATTCGGGGATTGTGTTTAATTTATCGGTCCGGGAAACCAATTGAAGAAGTATCGCCGGTATAAATAACAGTGACGTTAATGCGACAGTAGATGTATTCGAATAAAAAGAATCTAATAACGAAACGACGTATGAAATTTAATTAAATCGGATCGTGCCAAAGATTCAGATATCTCGAAGCAGCTTGTTCGTCAATTTTTCTTTCTATAATATATATCTATATTCACGTTTTATAATGTTCAAACGTGATATATTCGATTCGTTTAAATAAAATCTGCCTCTCTAAATATTTTCATTTTCCTGTCGAATGTTTTTGACTAGTTATTGAATTTCAAAAAGCTTAGAAATTCAAGAACGATTAAATTAAAGAGAGAGTTTTATAAAATTTTAATAGAAAATTCTATTAACACCTTCTTAAGGATGGATTTGAGAGCAAGATATTCTCTCGTAAATAAACATTATTATTATTTTAAATTTTACAAAAATCTAATTAATCTCATTTCACGATTCAACGCCTTGAAAATTATCAGCAAACGTCTCCTGAATTTCGAATCCTTGGCATTCATCGAGCCCGATGACTGAGAACAACGCGATACGCCTTTGTCCCTCGTTAAAGAATTAAAGAGCGTGCAGTTTTGCATTGGGCGAGGAGGAACGACGAGCGAGAAACGACGACAATGAAAACGCTTCGACTCGCAACGGCAATTGTTCGCGGAATAATGTCCCGCTAAGATACAAAGAAAAACTGGTATCTGCAGTCGATTCCACGTAACGGCCAAGGTAAACGCGTGTTCAGTTTGCAAAAAGCACGAAAAGGGATTGCGCGTGGCTCGTCGATAATCGTACGACAACACTCTGTGTGTAATACGTGTGTGCTCTCCTTTTTTCCCTCTCTCTCTCTCTCCCTTTCTTTCTTTTCTCTCTCACTGTGAGAAGTTAGAAAACGATATAACGAACATTCTTCTTCCCTTACGCGCCGTTTTTCCACATCGAAACCACCCTTTTACACTTGTGCCTCTTCCGCGTCTAAATCGGCGTTCCTCCTCCATTTTACCACCATCGATCAAAGCGATCCTCTTTCGTTTGAGTTGGAAAAAGGCCGCTCGAGTTACGCCGTTCCAATGAAAATATATATATATACGTAAATTATTTCAAGCTCGTACACCACAGCGCGTTAGAATCACTTTTCTTGATAGAAATTGTCCCTTTCTCCCTCCACGAAAGAAATATTCTTCGTGCGGATAAATTCTGTTCGAAACGGTATAAGAAGAATATAAGATCGTTTATCGGTTAAGAAATTCTTCTCTTTGATACTTTCGTGATATATTCATACGGATACGATTTGCAAAATACAAATACGGGATGTATATCATAACATGGAAAAACATGGTATTCACTGTAGCAGGTAAATAAATACTGTCCGTCCAGTTTTCTCCTTCGCGTTTCACCTCTGGGCCACGTCCATTAACCGAATAACACGATTTATCATCACAAACGTCACGAGCCCCGCTCACCCAACTCTACGTATTAATCGACGTAAAATCCTATTAAGTCGAAAGAAATTCTCGATTCGAGAACGTGTATACTATACACGTTGGTAGTGGTGGTTGCCGAGTAAAAAGCAAGGGCGATCAATTTTGCGTCTTATTAGGTCTATAACACGAGGTATATAACAGGTAAGAAAAGAAATGGCAAGAAATATCGCGATATCGACCGCAAGAACTATCGTTTACAAGGAGGACGGCGTACCGAGCGCGGTGGAAAGGAAACGAGAGAAGTCCTCTCTCTTCGATTTTACGTGTCGTACCAAGGTGAAGCCGCGCTGCGAGCGTGTGCGTGTGAGTTTACTCGGGAGTAAATGAGTAGGCCACGAAAGGTTATGAATCATCGCGCGAAACGAATTTCGTTGGGCGAGCCACGGGGACGAAAAAGTGTGGCGCGAAAAAATTTATCCACGGGTTATGGAGATGACTCGGGGAACAGCTTTCGGGGGAGAGAATTTATCGGGAAGAGAAAAATTTCTTTCCCTCCACAGGCGGATTTCTTTTGCCCGCCTGATTCCAGATTCAGGATTTTTAATATCGTTCAACCGGTGTAATTGAAGGACGATGGTTTTTACTTGTCAGTGAAACTGCTCAACTTTGAGAAGAAATAGATCGTATAAAATTTGGAATTTTTCAACTTTTTTTTTGAGCAATTCTTTTTGTAATGAAGGTTTTCCTTTTTTGTTATGGTGAAAGTATATATTGATACGATTTACTTGAAATCATCGTTTATTAATGGTACAAGGTTATTGTTTATCGATAAAATTATTTAACTTGCGGAAGAAATGGATGATGCAAAAAGATTTTTTGTAGTAAAAGTATATATTATTAATACAATTTATTTGAAATTATCGTTTAATGATGTAAGTGAAGGACAGTGAAACTATTTAACTTTGAAAAGAAATAAATCGTATAAAAATATAAAATTTTTGAAATTTTTTTCAAAGTTATAAAAAGAGTTCCTCTTTTCGAGGAAATCTTTTTATAATATAATAAAAATTTTTTGTAATAGTGAAAGTATATATTAATACGATTTACTTGAAATTATCGTTTAAATGGTGTAAGCGAAGAATGATGGTTTTTGCTTCTCAGTATTAGCTTTTGGAAGAAATAGATCGTATAACATTTGGAATTTTTGAAATTCTTTCAGGAAAAGTTGAAAATAATTTCTTTAAGAATAGAGATATCGTAGTGAAATGTATATTTTGTATTATACTGACTTGAAATTGTATTAAAATTATCGAATGTACGATGTACAATAATAATCGAATATGATAGGTATACGATAATTTATAATAGAATTTTTATGCTTATGGGTATTTTATTCTCTAATTGGGGAATTAGAATCATAAAATATGAATCTTTCGATTCATAATTTCAATAACTTACATTGAATATTGAATTATTAATAATCCAATAACACTATTAAAATTAATGAGATAGTTATTAAAGACTATTCGAATTTAATTGTCAGCCTCGTGGAATTATTCGATCAATTGGTGAGAACGGATAATTCATCGAGATATATTTTCCAATAATTTTTTTTTCTTTTACGAGATTAATATTGTTACATTGATATTTTTCACGGTAAATTTTTCACGGATTCGGCCACATCAAAAACGTTTCCTCCTCTCCCCTTCCTCCTCTTTTGGTTAATTTTCAAGAACGAATTAAAATCATTTCAGTTATCTCTATACACACGCGATTAACTTAATTTAACTTTATACAGAATAAAACTTTTCAAACTTCTAGTAGCTTCAGTTCTTCGACTTAATATTGCTTAAGGCTTCCAGATATCCAAGGTAACCAGCACCACCATGTTTGCAAAACTTTTGATGAAATTAGCCACAATGTTCGCAAAAAAACATTCAATTCGCGAGACACGGTATTCGAAAATATTTCTTAAACAACGCGGATCCACATTTGCCTGGAATTTCTGAAATACAAAAAAAAAAAAAAAATCCTCTGAATATCGCGCATTGAAACAACTCAAAAATTACGATTTTACGATTATAAAACGATTTTTAAATATCTGTAAGAATTTTACAAATTCTCACTTTTCTGACAAACTCGCCTATATGCAAGAAAAAAAATCGTTAAGGAAAATAATCGAACCGTTACCGTGACCCATTCTCTACGTGTATACTCTGCGTTTATACGTATATACGAAAGATTTTCTGGATCCTACGAATCTCGCTCGATGCGCTCTCGTCGGTTCCGCGGAGGAAGCGGTTGCTGACAACGCGATTCACGGAGTTGCATGGAAGTCGAGGCGGTGAAAGGAAAGATTGGAGAGCGAGGTTGGTGAGAACGGATGAGAAGTCTCCGAAAGACGGGGACGGAGGGAGAAGGAGAGGAAGAAGGGCGTTGTTGTTGGTCGTGGCGATTCGTTGACGCAGGGCAAAGAAGTGGCTCATCGTCACGCTGTCTGCCATCTGCGTGCTACTGCCTCTTCAAATGACCGATCCGTACCGCTTCTGTTACGGGGATAGGCGCAACGATCGCGTGAAAGATCGCGCGAGAGATAGTCGAGAGGGGAAAGGGAGGCGAAAAAAAAAAAAAAACAAGGAAATTTCTTCCGTAGAAACGTGGGGAGGGGAGGGAATGTGTCGCTTTTCGCGTCGCGTCTGATCGATCTGAATCGTCGATTAGGCTCGATTCGCCCCCTTCGTTATTCGCCCCCTTGTTATTTTATATTTCGAGCAATTAACGTAATAGGATAATATGGGTCGCGAAGGGGGGAAAATAACAGGATTAAATTCACAGATATTCGAATATCCGTGAATTTGTTAGCCAAACCCGGAGTTGGAGTGGAGTAAACATGCTTTATTTGGGTATCTTTAAATCGCGATTGCATTACTCATTATTATACACGTGACCATTGTTCATTCTATGGCCGTTGAATTAAGTTATGATGTTGTAAATGATATATAAACACTATACAGAAGTGTATCACGATTGTATTAAAATTATTCCGCGTCGAATGTACGGGTAAATGTTGATATTGGCTGGTAATACATGTAATCGTATATAATTTCATAACAGTTGTTCCTGAATGCGTTGTGTCTATAGAAATTTCCACGTTTTGGCGACCATTTTATTGTATCGCGTTCAATCCGCAATTTGTCCTCGATTTAATCGAAATTATCTATCATCCGTCCACGTTCGTACGCATCGCGTTTTCTCGTATATATATATATATATATATCATATCGCCAAGGAATAATAAAAAAGTTTGAAGTTTTTATGATAAATTGCGGCGAATGAACGGCTGAAAAGTTATGGTCTCATTATGGTAATCGGTGTTCACGGTGTTACTTAAGTCTCGAGATATTTTTGCGTTCAAAAAAATCTATAAATACAGATAATGAATGGCGAACGCTCTATAGATATTCGATATTTATCGTGTAAATTATAAATTCGATTTGTATCATTATTTAGCAATTCATGAGGAATGAATATTAATTCACCAATATTGATTTAGCAATTTTTCATTAAGATATTTAAAGTTTACGAAAATTCTGTATCTTTTTCAAAGGTTTTTTTTTAATACTCGACTCCATTTATAATTTTATTTTTACATTTTATTTAGCAAATATAATAATAATTTCCTTGCGTGTGATTAACTTAACTTCGGTTACATTTAATTCCGTGTTAAACGTTTGACAAAATTTCTCATGTAAATTTGTTTGTTAAAATTATTCGAACAACGAATAAATTTCGAATCACGATGACAAATATTCATGATTCCTCTTCCCCGATCATTCTTTCCACACGTGAAACCCCTTTTTGTTCAATCCTCATGATTCTTTAAAATCCGCATCTGTATCATTATCGTTCACTATCGAGCTTATCAAATTTCTGATTAATTTCCCGCGACAATCATACTGTTTCGCCAAAATTGCGTTTGTAAACGCAATTCCGTGGAAATAATAATTCGTTACATTTATGCCGACGAAATTTCAAATATAATTCTCTTGCTCTCGTTTCCAAATATCGTTTCCAATCGTAATCAACGCGTTATCCAAACAATAGGCGAGCGTCTAGAAAAACTATCTTTTCTAATAATTTGAAAAACTTTTGAACCTTTTCGAAAAAATATCACGAACTTACACTCCCCCAATATTTTATTCGATCATTCGCAATAAAGAAAAATATTTCAAACTCTCGAACGATATTTCTTTATCTCGCAATTGTCTTCTAACTCGATTAACGTCAAATCGTATCCTATTTCACTCGAATATTTTTCGAAAATCTTAATTTACAAGGAGACATATCTGATTTCATCTGATGAAATTTATAGGAAATTTATAGTTGATTCACTTTCAAAGGATACGATCAAAGAATCATTTTCAATATCTTGAGAATTATCTCTTCGTTCAAACTTCCCGCCAGAGGTTCGATTCTCTCCCCGAGTCCTCGCCAATCGTTAACTTTCCATCGATCTAATATCGATCCGTTCAAATTGAAAACAAAAACAAAAAAAAAAAAAAAAAAAGAACGGAAAAAATTGATATAAAATATTGCGTGTTAATAAATCGCGTTTAATTGGCGATAGCAGGAAGGTTGAGCCTCCTCTCGGATATTATTACGAGTCCTTGAAAAGACGAAGGGGAACCGAAGCTACGGTAAAAAGCCCCGATCCGCACCATTGATTTGAAACCGATGATTGCACACTGTATTCTCCGCTCCGCTGCTGCGTACTTTCTCTACTCTGCGTTAACAACAATTCGGTGTTAATTATCTGATTGGTGATGTCCTCGAAGGCAAACGCCCCGGGGGGGGGGGGACTCGTTCCATCGATTTCTGATACGCGCGTTCATTTCGATAATGTTTCGTTAATTAAATTAATTCATCTTCTAATTATCCGATCCACTTTTTGGCAGATCCATGCGAGATAATAATAAACGATGTGGTTTCGTTCACATCGTATGCCTCGTTTATGTATATATGTATATATGATGTGACGTGATTCGAGTAGATTTCTAGTTGCTTCAAAGAGTGGTTTGATTGGTTTCGATTTCGGTGGTAAGACGAATGGATCCTTGCGTCGAGGTCTTTGAAGAAGATTGGAAAGGGTTGTTTTACATTTGATAACGTGAGTGGTATTTTGAGTGAAATATTTTGCCCGAATGGGTATTTACTAAAACTTCGTAATTTCTGTTAAGCTTCTCCTAAAGCAAGAAACTTTTGAAACTCTAACACCGCGGCACGAACGAACAACTTTTAATCTTTTAACCGTTCAAGGGGATTCCCCTTCTTATTCGGAAATAATTCGTGTATATACAATAATTTTCCATCCTGTTTAAAAATGGTCGTTCGATCAATTTCCTTTCCATCGATTACTCATCCATCTTACGAAGCCATCGAAATTAACATCGAATAATACCGATAATATTAATATGTCGGATCATCCCATGAATGATGCGATTTTTTTTTCTTTCTTTTTTTTTCTTTCACAACAGAATTTAAAGTTAAGAAGGAATCATCGCGATAAAAAAGAAAGTGACGAAATACTTTAAATATGAAGAAGTTGATGAAAAAAAAAAAATGGCAAACAATTGAAGAAAATGTGGAAAAATACTGTCGCTGATTAATTATCGACAGATACGCAGTTATTTGTACGATGTTCATCGTGTTCGTGCTAAATGAAATTCTCTTCATAATATGCTGTTCAAATAATACGTTGATTCTAATATCGTATAAAATAATTAACAAAACAAATAATATTCATTTCAATTCAATTCGATAACTTCTTGTTGAAATATTTATTTTTACATTTCTCAAACAAACTAACTTAAACAAACTTAAATGCTCGCATTGAAAAAAATTGAATCGCTTGCGAGATAACGATTCTTACGGATATAAGAGCAAAGACGTACTAAAACTCGGATAATCGAGTTTGAAAGTTTGAATCGTGTTTCCATAAATACTATCGACAATCGTATTTATGTGAATCGTACGCGTGGCCCGCGATCTCCTCAACTTTGCACGACCATCGAAGATCCTTCTGCGCCGTTTTTTTTTTTTCGCAATCGATTCGTCTCGGTTTCGCGATTCTGTGACCTTCGATCGGATCGATACGTTTTCTAGACACCGGTAGAACCGATTCGAATCGGCTCTTCCTCGAGTGTTAACCGCCTCTCGACCTCGATCTGACCACGTAAAATTCGAGTAAAAAAAATCGACTCCTTTCTTTCTTTCTGCCTCCATTAATTTCCAACAATTGGAAATTATTTATCACAATGTTGTGAAGAGTGTGATTCCCCAGATGAAATTACACCCCTCAGAATCATCCTCATTACATTAGAAATAAATAAATAAATAATAAAAAGAAATCGAATAATTTTGCAATCGACGCCAGAGCATCCATCCCTGATTCGACGAATAAAAGAGACGAGATGGAATCTCGTCCAAGTCTTTTCTAAATAAATTTCGCTCGAAAAACTTCTCCCTAATCCAACCAAGCACACATACGATCATATACTTATATATAAAATTAACTACTTATAAAGTATCGAATCTCCACAAACGTGTAATAAAAATCTCCATCATCGATTCCACCATTGTCCACATGGAAAAAAAATCCCTCTTCTCGCGGGCCACAAAAGGAATTTCTGGGGAATGGTCGTCGTTCGCCACCAAAAATTGCAGCCAATTCGTCAAAATTTTCCCCTCTTCCTCCCCTTCCCTCCACCTCCTCCTCCCTCCGCTTACACGGGTCATAGATCCGCGTCGAAAACCGAAGTTAATAGACAAAAGCATGGGGAAAAGCATAAATTGTCCCTTCTACCGTCGAATTTCAATGCCCGTTAAAAAATATCGAAGGAATAAACCGATTTATGCACGAAACGCCGGGATTTATAACATAAAATTCACTCCCTCTTCCCCCTCCTCCCCGGGGTTTAAATATTACCCCCATGTATTCGCATGCATGAGTTATACCACTTCGGTTTCTACTTAGTTGCACCGCAAAAATTTTTGTTTTTCCGTATAACGGCGCGCGCGCGCGCGAGAGAGAGAGAGAGAGAGAGAGAGAGCGTTAAATACAAAAGGCTGATTTATAATTTCCCGCTTTTTTTCTTCTTTCTTTTTTTCTCTTTCCCTCGATGGAGATCGAGATCGGTATTGAAACATTGGACGGTTCAATGGTAAATCCAATGGTTTCTTGGATTACGAGTTCATCCCTTGGCGCGTCGCTCGTCGATCATCTTTCGACCATTCGTTTCCATGCAATTCTCTGTCTGCTCTTCTTTTTTTTTTTTTCGCCCTCCCCCTCTCCCTCTCCGCATTTCCACAGGGTTATGACTCGGTTGTTTCGCGGCGAGAAATCACGTTTGAAGAGGTGGTTGAAGTTTCCTCCCCGGAGAGGGGGAGAGGGAGGGGATTAGCACATTCGCATGGAGGATCGTGCGTTTTCGCGACTCTTTCAATTGTCATTGTGGAACGCGCGTAGGGATTCTTGGAATCCCGTCGAAATGTCCCGGGTTTGAATGAATGAGAATCGAATTTATCAGGGAGTGTCATCCACCTTTTATACATTTTATACATACATTTTTGAATATTTTCGCGCCTCGCGTATAACTAGTAAAATAAATTGCCCTCCTTGGTGAATTTCGTGATCTATCATAAATCAATCTTCTATCATCTTTCAATGAAATTTATAACTATAATTTTATTTTATAATTATAATCGAAGTATACGGGAATGTAAAGGATAATTAACGAACCTTTTCTACGCGTTTATTTAAAATTGAATCCTACAATTAATCAGACACAAAATAATAATAATAATAATAATAAATTAATAAAGGATTTTCTTTCATTTTTCTTTCACTCTTCTAAAATTCCTTCTAATTATAATTCTTATTTTATAATTATCGAAGTACATGGGAATATAAAGGATAATAACGAGCGTTTCTAAAATTACAAAGAAAATAAGGATTAATTCTTTCATTTTTATTCCTCCAAAATTCCTACGTTCAAAGATTTCTTACTTATTATTACATCTTACTTATTATATAATTCCTTACTTATTATTATTATTATTATTAATATTCTATTCCTACATCAAAACGATAACGCCTTTCCATTTCAATTCAAACGGCGGAAGATCCACTCCCTCGTCACTCCATCACTCGTTACTCCGTAATCCTTACCTGTTTGCACCGGTTATCCATCCGAGCGCGGACATCGAGACGACAATCTCTCTCTCTCTCTCTCTCTCTCTCTCTCTCTCTCTCTCTCTCTTCGAATTACCACCAACCTCCCCATCTTCCAAGAGCGAGAGACTCGACCGTCCACCGATGTTCCAATTGTTCGGTCCCCGAGACTCGTCGAGGATCGAACCGACGCCGCATACCCCACTTCCTCTTTTAGACTTTTCGCCTAACCGTCCTGCTCCTGAAGATCTTCCCTCCGGATTAAAGATCGTGCGTGCGTGAAGGACCGGTGAGGGAGCGGGTGTAAAAAAAAAAAAAAAANAAAAGAAAAGAAAAGAAAAGAAAGGAAGGAGAAAGATGGGCGCGAGGAGACTTCTCTCCTCCGCCCAGGCCCAGTTTTTGCGAGTTTTAGAACGCAAAGATACAAGGTACGTTGGCCGGCCTGCACGCAGAATGCCTGGAAGAAGATGCCTTTTTCCACGCGGGATAATTATAATCGTTGGGAGCCGCGCGCCTAGGCCTCCGGAACGCATCCGCCAGCTGATGGAATTCTCCACGTCCGGAAGGTTGGACTCCTTCTGCGACAAGAAGGAACACCGGTTGCAACAACAGTGGAATTTCGGTGTTCGTGGAGAAGTTTGCGGTGTTCGTGGTATTAGAATTGAAATACTTGATGGAATTAAATTGTCGAGTTTCGGTAAATTAGATTAACACGGTTTTTTTTTTTTTTTCATTATATTAATTTTATGTGAACAAAAAATAGAGGAAAGAAGAAAAGAAATATATAAAATTGTGGAAGGAATGATGAATGAATTAATGAAAATTGAATAACTATTGTCACTAGGTTCTTGTAAAAAAATTAGAAAATTTGATAGAGAGAAAAAAAAAAATATCCTGTAGAATGCTTTTTCATTTTACTTTTATTTTCTTCTTTCCTTTATTTCGACTCGTAATGCTCGTAATCAATATGCTTTGTGTAATGTTAACCAAGAGATTGGTTTTATGTTTGAAGGTTTTTGTTTTAATGAAATTTGTGTACGTGAATTGAAAAATTCTTGGAAGGAAACGAAGGGATGAAATATTGTACTTTCGTGGAATATTTATTCCAGTGAAACGAATCGAAACGCGAACTTTTATTCGTAAATTAATTTTATTCTCCCTCCCCTCTTTTATAACAACAACCTATTATTATTATTATTATTATTATTATTATTATTATTATTATTATTATTACTTAAAACCGATAATCTTAGTTTTCTCAATCGTAGAATATTTTGCTCGTTAAGCCAAAAATATATTTCACTATATATATATATATATATATATATATAAAAAAAAAAAACGAGAACGATTCAGATCATTAGCGAATAATCTGTTTTCCACTTGGAAAATCAAAATCGAAGATTCTAACGTCAGATTTCAATAAAATATCGGATTCGAAAGTAGATTGCCATCCTATTGCACGTTTCATTTGCAACGAACCTAACGTTATTCGATCTTTGAATACTTAATGACGCGTCCTGTGGTAAAATTCTCCATTTGAAGTAATGTCGCAAGATTCAATCGGAAAATTGGATTCATATTGACAGAGGGGGCATGAAAATTACCAAGAGAACTGCATTATCGATTAAAAAAGCCTTTTGTGCGACTTCAATGGGAAAGAAATCTCATTATGGAATCTCTTAATCGAAAAGTAAATTCTGCCTAATTCTTTCTAAAAAACCGACTTCATCCGACCGTTAATACTTTAATGATGTACACATTGGTGCTCGCGCTACCAATATCTTTGATTTCTTGTAACAAGCTTTTTAAAGTGTATCGTTATTTGTTCGTATAAATATGGGGCAAAAAAAGAAAAAAAGAAACGTTTTGTTAAAGGATTGTAACAAAATGAAACAGGCATATCTACTTTGTAGAAAATATCCAGACAATGAACGAACGAAGAAATCTGCTTTCGTAGTAATTTACAGAGGATAACGGAATGGTGGCGTTTATATATATATAAAAGCAGAGAGGAAGAAAATTGTCCGACCGTCGAATAAAATAAAAATAATTATTTTCCAAGAAAATAACGAGAGGAAGAATATTTTATTACTATTTATTCTCGTATTAACCTTGACGGTATATTTTCATCCATTGATTTTGTTAAAATTTGTGATCGTTATCGATACCAATGTAATAGATCGATAGATAATGAACGATGAATAACAGTTTTATGAATATTATGAAGGAAATCTTTCTAATTATTTTTTTTCTCTTAATGATATATTATCTATATACGATTGTATACAATGGTGTTCGAACATCACGAAAAATTTTATCAATTAATTTTTAACTTTTGATAATATATATAATTTAATTTCTGAATGTCTGTGAAAGGAGAGAAGATTTCGCGATCATAGCTCGAAAAACTTAATAATAAAGGCAACTGTTCCTTCTATCTTCGTAATGCATCAAACAATTAAGGAAAAGAAAAAGCCGTGGCCAGTTGTAAGAGGCAGAATAATTGTCACTGTTGCTCGCGGACGAACGTTTTGCATGGTGGATTATTAAAATTCCATACCTGACGGACGGACACGATTCAAGGTTTTCTTAGAAGAAACCTTGAACGTAATTCGTATAATTAACTCAAAGTGCGTCAACATCTTTTGAAAGTCGGCTATTTTCGGTACTGCGTAAACATCTCTCATTTGCATCCACGTTTTCATTTAAAATAGTACAATTTTTTCTTCTTCTTTTGGCTTAGCAAGAAAGATGAATAGATCCGATCATGTTCATAATTTGCGTCCATATTCTCGTAATCGCGATAGATTACGAAAAGAATTGGATTACGTGTCGATAAAATGATGGAAAATAATAAAAAAAAAAAAAAAAAAAAAAGGAAAAAAAATTATCGAGAGCGGAAAATTCATTCATCGAGCAAAAGTCGATCGAAACTTTTTTTTCTAATCTCGTTTCCTGTTCACTTGGCAACGAGAGTGTGTTGCATCGGAAGAAAGCATAATCGTATCGTGTCTGCACGCTAAATAGAACCATTCGTTGAGCATTAAACCCATCTGGCGTTATATTCTCGACAAGTTTGGCAACTGTTTTCACCCGGGTATCGATCACCAAGTTTGACCTGGCATGCCGAAACGATATGCGTCGAGGAACAATGCGGTAAAAGATTCATCGCATGGAAATTTGAGAAAATTTCGTTTGTCAACCGGAAATATTTATCATTACGACATTCTTACCGGATTGTTTTCGATTTTGATTTAATAAATGGAGGATATAATAATTATCCAAAACGATGATATTCGCGTAATAATTTCTTCGAAGGGAAGAATTTTCTTTTTCTTTTCTTTTTTTGAAAATATAATCATCTCATTGATAAACAAACTCGTTTGACAAATATCATTATCACTCGTCGAGGAACAATGCGGTAAAAGATTCATCGCATGGAAATTTGAGAAAATTTCGTTGTCAACCGGAAATATTTATACGACATTGTTTTCGATTTTGATTTAATAAATGGAGGATATAATTATCCAAAACGATGATAATGTTTTGTTATTCGCGTAATAATTTCTTCGAAGGGAAGAATTTTCTTTCTTCTTTTCTTTTTTTGAAAGTATAATCTCATCGATAATGAACAAACTCGTTTGACAAATATCACTCGAAGGAATATCGTACGAGAATCGATTGAATCACAGAATCAATCTTGTTTTAATTGATAAATTTCCCTTGGCGAGATAAAATATTATGAATATTATCATGAACCGTAACATAATATCATTGATACGCTTCGATAATGGATACCGATTATGTTAACAATTGTCCAGTGTGTTAATAATAATAACAGGCAAATTAGACATTAATCAAGCGTGTAGATTCAGCTTTTCATCCGTCCGTTGCTAAGATGTGTTACACGCATCACGTTTACATACATAACCTGAATCTGGATTCAGCCAAAGTGATTGCTTAATTAATTTTCACCGGTACGGTTGGAGCATTTATCTTGTATCTAGATAAAACGACAGGCCGTGGTGCATTTTAATTAAGCCTCGATGCCACGAATTTATCGCACAGAGTTGGCCGCACAATGACGTACCTGCCAATGAAATATTTTTCCCAATATATTTATATAAACGCGAACGTATTTAACAAATATTATTTTCCTTTTATTTTCAACTTTGAAAATAAGTTTTAATCGTTTTTTTTTTTTTAATATCCCTATCGATATTGTTTGTTAATAATTATGATTCAAAATGTAATAAATTAAAATTGATCAGAGTGTTGTTATTCGATACGAGTTTTATTCAAACGAGTTTATAGACAGACATAAATATATCTGATAAGAAGAGTAATTCTTAATTAGAAGTTCTTATTTCCCAGAATATAAAATTGGATATTCAGTAACTACGTGTTTTATATTCTTCGACAACTTCCTGCAATTCTACCCATTACGAAACACGAAACGTACTCTACACGAAGGTACGCCGGCCATATTGTAGACGTATAACATCTTCCATACAACCTATATTTTATTATTCTCCTAATTTCTCTTTCAAAAGATTTTCATTATTTAATATATCTAAATTACAAATTTGAATTATTTCATAACGAAATAATATTAAAACTCTTCTTCAACATTTCTTCAATTCATATCGTCTCTGTTATTTTTCCTTTAAAAAAAAAAAAAAAAAAAAAAAATTATAGTACAAATTCATTACAAACGCTCGTCTCGTCGATCAGATCAGGTATTCGCCAATTCTTCAAATCATCGATGTAAAACTTTCTCCTTGAGAAGCTGGAAGAAAAAAATGTCGAAAAAATATCTAAAATCCTTGCATGAGCTTCTTTCGCCACGAAGGAACGGGCACGGGCCGTTGCCTCGTTTTATTCTATCTGCACTGGTTAGTATAGCTAAGTTAACGGTCGTGTCCTTCGACCACGCAGGAACCAGACCGCCTGGTTCGCCCTCGCAGGATCTCCTGTGTGTTCGTTTGGACACGCGATCCAATGCAGTCTGCGCCACGCCGATAGCCCGCTCCAAGGGGCCGCAAATGGGGGACCCGTTTCGTTCGCTTACGCTATTTTCGCCGCTTCTCCTATCTCTAAGCCGGCGATCGATTTTTTCCTCTTCTTCTTCTTTCTTATTTTCTTCTTCCTTTTCTTCTTCTTCTTCTTCTTCTTCTTCTTCTTCTTCTTCTTCGTCTTCTTCGTCTTCTTCTTCCTCGTCTTCGTCTTCTTTTTCTAAGGAGGCGAAAGGAGAGAGCCGTTTGCTCCAGTTACGAAATGTTCCGAGGAAAGAGGCGCACGTTACGCGTGTTGCGTATATGCGTTTTATTATAACGTTACACCGCGTTAGGTGTGTTACCGACAGCGTCGTTATTATCCTTATTACCGGTGGACCGTGAGTCGGAAGAAATTACTGCACCGGGGGGAAATTAGTTTGCACTTACGTACACTGTTGTGTTATTATGTTACTTCATTACGTTGCGTTAATTTCGTATTATTATTATTATTCTTTTGTTTTTTTTTTTTTTTTTTTTTTTTTGAAAATTTTGGACTTTTTTTTATTCTTGGAGCTCTCAATGTATTTGTGAAATATTTGGTCTAATATTTTATGAATGTATTAATTATGATTAATTTAATTTAGAAATTTTTAATAGATGGATTTTAGAGTTTCGCTATTTCTGAGCAAATTATACTATTGTGGAAGAAAATTAAGACGAGCAATGTGTACGTGTGCATTCATTTTCAGGAATACAATTATAATTCCGATGTTTGATATATTTATGTAGAAAGGTACACATTAAAGGTTGGTAGGTCTTGCGACAGCAACTTGATAGGAACGAGCAGATTTTAGGGTTGAAATTGTAGGTTTGAGAAGGATTTAATTGGATTATAATGATAGCATTGCTTTTTACACAATAAATACATATAAATAGGGAATGATACGTGTAATGAGTAAGCACATGACAAAATTTTTTTTTCTCCAACGATAAAATTGACCAGCAAAAAAAAACTTTAATTCCATTTGACGGGAATCGCTTCAACTTATTTCGCATTATTTCCAATATCTGTTATTTATCTTTTTAAACTTCAACTCATTCCGTTTTTATCGTATTCATCCCACTTCGATGGAACTGTCTCGTCGATTAACGGAACGCATTCACGCATATTCGTTTCCAGCGAAATAGACGACTGACCGTCGAGGAAGAACAGTGATGGACCAGGTTCGGCGCCGTTCCATCTCTCACGCAACATTAGCTATTCAAACGCGATTCCGAAGAGCGTTCGAGCCGACATCGGGCTCGTAGCGTTTCGTTTTTAAAAAAGCACAGCCCCGTTTAACCGTTGCCCCGAGCTATCGACGTCCGGACTGTCTCAAAATCGTTTACGATCATCGGTTACACCTGCGGCGGCCATACTTCCTCGACGGTGATCCTCTCTTTGGCTATCCAATTCTCGATCGAATTTTCAATGCAGACAGAGGTGAGAACGATTTTTAACGAACGGAGGATAATTGTATCGATTGTTTCTCCTGCAATGTCGCAATTATGACAAAAAGAAAGGAAACAAATTAAAATGAACATTCTACAACTTGTCTTAAGATAATCTTACAATCTTATGATCATATAAAATGAATTGTGCCAGTATAATTTCAAAGTAGAAAAAAAAAAAAAAAAAATAACGAATAAACGATTCGTTAAGTTGTAACAATAACACAAATGGAAATAACTTTATCTGAGCTTTGCTCAGATAATCTCTCTTTTTTAATATCCAATTTCTCCATCAAAACCGAGAAACTCTCGATTCTTTCAACCCCTTCCCCATCGAAATTTCCCCCGTCCACTAACCCTCCCCTTCTCTCTCCCAACAACAAAAGAACCCATTGATCGAAGCGAAACATCGGTCAGCGAGAAAAAGTTGCGAAAGAATGAAAGGAAGAAAAAGGAAAACCAATAAAGCCCGTATCCCGTATCCCGCCGGAGGTGGGAGAGGGACGGAAGGCAGCAGAAGGAAGACAGCAGCAAGGGGGAGGGTGGGACGCGAGAAAGGATGAGGCGAGAAGGAGAGGGATAAAAAAAAGAGGAGAGAAGAGGTATATCCTCGTCGTGGGGTGGAAGGCAGGGAGGCAGGGCGAGCAGGTAGGGCGAGCGTGCATGGCCGTGCGACTCATGCACGCTCGATTAAACGTGCATTCACGATCGATCAAAGGTCGATCGAAGTCGACCACGAGCTGAAAACAGTAGTCACGAGAGAAGCGAGAAGGCCTCGCCAACTATTTGCTCGCCTCTGTAAATACCTGGCTGCGGAACGGCGAACGAGGAGGTGGGCCCCGCTTGGTTGGGGGGCTGTACACGCGCGCCCCCCGCCCTCCAACCTCCGCTCCAACGTCCACGAGATACGGAGCACGCGAGTGTACGTACTACGTACGTACGTACGTAAGTACGTAAGTGCATCGAGGAGGGCGGATATAATAATACTCGACCCCCCTCCGCCCCCGATTTCTACCTCCGTGGGCCGAACACGGAATGCGGCCCATCGCAATCGCGCCAATTTCCAACGGATTATCGCACCCGCGGACCGTGCGAACCGTGGGCGCAGTAGGGATCGAGAGGTGTGCTCGATCGATCGATCGATCGATCGAGTGGCACACGATGGATTCCGGAAGTCCATCGGCAACCCATCGATTCCCTACGATCGTTAGATCGTAGGCACGACCATCGAGGAGCGGATGGATCACGTGTTTCAGTTATCGTTCTACGACGCGAGATCTCGTATGCGAGAACTCTCCGATGTTTTCGAGGTTAAGCGTTCGTGCATAAATGGAACGAGGAGCAGGCACGCTTGTGCTGCCCCGGCGGGAAAATTAAGACGGAGAGGGAGGAGGGAAGTCGAAGGATCGAGGAGAGAAGGTAATGACAGATTCCTCAGAGGGAGTGAGAATAGGTTTTGGAATAGGTTAGTTGAGGTTAGAAAATAATAATAATAATAATAATGAAGATAATAGGAATAGTGAATGAGAGAGAGAGAGAGAGAGAGAGATTAATTAATTATCGTTACGCAAGAGAATGATTCAACGTATAAGAACGATTGTGGAAATTGTTTCTTTTTCCTTTTTGTGAGTTTTATGTTATATATGTTTGTTGATTAATTATACTAGTTTTGGAAGTATTCTCCTTGTTTTCTTTATACTTAAATTTTGACGGGAAGATTCGATATTTCTTATCGACTCGTTTCTTAAACTTTTTTTTTAAAGTTTCGGGATCGGAAAGATTAAAATTACGTTGAATACGTAATTTTTGTCTGAGAGGTGACGGTGAAAAAGGTGCGTTTAGATCTAATGAAATTACACGCGATTTATTAGATAGTATCGGTAATTTCAAAAACACGTTTCATAAGAGGAAGTTTAATCGAAATACGCATGTATTACCAGCACGCAATTTTTGAATGTTGCTTGGTAATATTGTGGCGTGTTTACATAACACAAGTTTGCCACTGCTCGTTTGACAGGTTTAAATTCTCCTAACGTTATCTTTTTTTTTTTTTTATTTGAAAGATACATCACACTTTGGAAGTAGTTTCCGTCAACAGTGACCGTTGGATTTAAACATAGACGTGACTCATTGCACGTCAAGTTGAAGAGAATCGATTAAAAATAGTCGTACGTATATGATTAGCAATCATATTTGACGAAATATATCAACCATCTTGACGAATTAATTTTTTACTTTCAGATTTCGAAACAGATTTCACAATTTTTCAATTTTTCGATTTCCTTTCATATATTTGCACATACTCGTTTCCAAATATTCAAATTTTCACAATTTCCTAATTCTCAAATATTCGTACTTTTCTTTTCAATATTCCCGAGTCACAATTCGACTTACAATCCCTTCATCCCTATTTCTCCAAAATAGCAAATTCAATCAGTTGTTTCAAAAATTTTCTTCATCTATTCTTTATTACTCGTCCACCAATCCCAAATTCGGCTTCGATCTTCCTCCCTATCGACCTCGTTCCCCGAAACGAAAGTCCATTAACCAAGAAAACGGTAACTACGCGAAAATCCTTCACGCGACGCGAAGATAGACACGCACGATGCATCGATCGTCCACCATCGAAACAACGTTATTCCTTCTCTCTCTCCAATATTCCTATCTCTCTTCCATCCTTAAAAACCTTTTCCTTGAAAGAAAGAAACAAAAAACAAAAAACAAAAAAAAAAAAGAAACTTCAAAGAGAGAACAAAAACCAAGAGAAGCAAAAATAAAAAGAGGGGAGGGGGAAAGTAGAATCTTTTCTGAATCACGGATATCGGTGATAATACACATACGTACACATGGAATCCATGGGGAGCGTTTAACGCGCTCGAAAATGACCCGAGGATCCAACGAGGAGGAGGAGGAGGAGGAGGATCGTGGGCCAAAGAGGGTGAAGTGACGCGGAGGGGGTGGTAGCCTCGGAACAGAAAACTGGAGGAAGAATCGATAAAAACAAGGAGAGGAAAAGAAGAAAAAGGAGAAAAAGAAAAAAAGAAGAAGAAGAAAAAAAAAAGATCGGTGGTTGGTCGGGTGCGGCGATAAAAAATTTATTCGACGATCGGCGGCGGTGGTGGTGTCGCGATCGTGGGGAAAAAACGGAGGGGGGAGGGGTTGAAAAAAGAGGAAAAGGAAGACGGTGATAGGCGGTGATACGCGGGAGCGTGGACGAGGAGGGAGGGGACGGAGAGAATCGGCGGAGAAATAATAATGTTGCGCCGTGGTATGTGTAACGTATATACGTACGTAAGGTACGTTGGTCGACGTGTCGAGAATTCACGTGCAGTAAGAGAAGAGCGGTTGCACGCGTGCAACAACGCGTTGCGCAACCGCGTTACGGAGTGCACGCGTGATTACTAATTGCGACGAATCGGCCGATCTTATCGACGCCGGAAATGACCGTGTAGTAGCATCGTGTGTTGTGCCTATGCGGATTGATGGAGGAATGGAATGGAAGGAATGGAAGAAACGGAGGATGCCACATAACTTCTCTGTCCTAAATAACTTTTCCAACTGTGTTGTACCTGTCCTCGAAAGGTATTCAAAGCCGTGTTATCTTTTTTCTTCTTTCCTTTTTTTTTTTTTATAGGTAGGACGTATTTTAAGAAATTGTGTTTAATTATTTTTTCTGTCTTTCTCTTTTGTACATAGTTGAATATTTTTGTTGCGGTGATGATGATCTAACGAACGTAAATTGGCAATATATGATATGGCAACAACGATAAACAGTACGAACGGTGGAAAGAGCGAAGTAGGCAATTAAAAAGTTTTTTTTTTTTTTTCCTTAGAAATCGAGTTAAGATTTTCCAAGAAACGAAGAAAATATTTCCTCGAGGTTTAATTATTATTATCAATTTCTATAATCTTGATAATTTTTTTCTATATCGATTCTAATTATTATTGAATTGGCAAATTCATTCTACAAATATTCGGATATTTTTCAACGATACGGTATATTTCGTATTACGATTTTACTCTGTTTGCGAATTTTTCAAGGTAATTGCCAAATTTTTAAATTATATTCTATAAAAAGAATGAGTAACGTAACAATTGTTTCTCTTTTTATCACGCTGCATCGCCCAATTTTTACAATATTTATTTCGCCCAGTTTTTACAATTTCATCCTTCCCCTTTGCAAATTTTTCGCCATATCCCCACCCCTTCTTCCCGATCGCGACGATGCGGACGAATAAGGGAAGGAGGCAGAAAATTGAATCGAGAATACGAGGGGTTAATACCCTGACCCCGTCGCCGATTCTTGTCGAATTTATTTAATTGATGAAACGCTGAATGGGAACTGTGTTTGGTCAAATGATTTGCTTCTATTTCCCCTCGTAATGGGAACTTCGATTCCTCGGTGTAAATTGAGTCTCTCTCTTTCTCTCTCTCTCTTCCTCCCTCCTTTCTCCCTCATTCTCCTCTGTCTCTCGATCGGACGTAACCTGTTTCTAAATGAACGAATCGCTCGGATTTTTGATCGGACCTGATGGAACCGATTTTGTGCTCGAAACTTGTTTTTAAATCGTCTCTCGCGCGTGTATATTCGTTATATATATATGAAACAGTTTACGGAGGGTTTTCATGCCGGGCATTTGGTTTAAAAACTTTTTCATTCGTTTATCCATATATTTATATGTCGATTATTCTTTTATATCGGCTATTTCAATCTTCATCGTCGGATTTATTAACTTGCTTTACGAAATGCTTCACGATTACGCGGGTGACAGAGGGTTGAGAAATTGTTGTTTATCGAACGGACGGAGTAGAGAGGAGAAATTGATAAGAGTGGTACGACGAGATTTTTCTTATTTTCCAAAATTCAATAAAATTTCTTTCTTCCAAAATGTTTTGATTGACATGATCGCGGAATGGCAACAATATTCTTTAAAAGATCTTGCGTTTAAATAATTCGAAGGAACACTGAATATTCAACGTTAACAATAATAATTTCAGTCTCTCTCTAAGTATCAAGTCTTCCTCTTTCGACATCCGCTCTTTTGCACTTCCACTTCCATTCCGTTTCCACCTTCCTTTTCTACTTCGCATCCTCCTTCATCCCTATTTCTTTTCTTCGTCGCAACCGCACAACGAGTCTCCTAACCTATCTAAAAATCTCCTAAATAAATATAAATATAAAAGAAAAATCCGATCTTAAATTTCATCGATTCATTCGAAACAACAAGTTTCTTTCTCGAAACTTCAACTTCGATGGGAAAAAAACCATACAACTCCAAAACGTCTCAACAAAAAGAAGAAAAAAAAAGAAGAAAAACTTGAGAGACATACGTTCGAAGAAGAGTCGAGAACGAAAACTCAATTCCTCCCAGTTCCTCAAATATCGTCCCTCCTCTCCCGCGCTTACGCGGCACGGATGCTTATCCCTCAAAAAGCGAGAAGCCACGTTCCCATCGGCATTTAATTGACCCGAATCCGCGCCTCGTGGCGCAGAAACGTTCACCGTTTTCAACGACTTAACTCGCGGACAGCCAAGGCTTCTCCACGCGTTTTAACGAGAGTCCGCGGAGTAATTTTCTCTAATAACCACGTGCACCGCCGCCGCCGCCGCCGCCATCGCCACCGCCGCCGAGTTATGCGCATAAACAACACACGGAGCCGCGGTCTTCTCAGGTGGCGAACGCAGCCGACTTTTCACCGGAGTATTGCATAATTTTTCCGCGTTGGTTGTGCAATCGGACGAGGAGGGATATTGCGCAATCATGTCACGCGGAGACGGAGAGGGAAAACAGAGATTTTTGGATCTTTTGGAACCTTTGCGTTCCGAATCGTGGAGTGGGAAATGGAATTGGATTTAATGATTTTCCAATTTAAATAATTATGGTATGCAAAGTAGAGTAATCGCGTAATTGGAAGAATTATTAATTCTTTTCCGACAATGGTAATTGTTTTCGAGGTAGAAACGATGTTTTTCTTCTTCTTTTTTTTTTTTTTTTTTTTTTTTTTTTNTTTTTTTTTTTGTTATCTATAATAACGAGCGATAATGATTTATTGTGGCGATTATGTGTAATTTGGAAATAGAAATTTTCGTTTCTTCGTTAGAAGAACGAGTTGAATATAAGGATTATTTTGAAAAGAAGGTAGATATGTGTATATATATTTTTTTTTTTTAAGGAAGGAGTTTATAAGGACATTATTTTAGGATAGATTTCTATAAAAATTGACCGATGTTTGAATAATATCTTTTTTTACGATACTGTTTATATTTTGTTTTCATAAATTTTAATAAATTCATATTTTTTTTTTTTTTATGTGACTATTAAATAGAGGATTTCTAAAGTTGATTCGTTTCTTATATAAGTAGGGAAGAAATAATGGGAAAGAAATTACGTGTATACAGTGTCAGATTTTCTTCATCGAGTAATTGATAGTATACGACGTCTGGATTATTAAAATATTTATTTCGACCATTTTTCGATTATTTTTCTATACATATATGTGTACACATAAGGTAAGGAATACAGGAGTTTATAGTAGTTTATATTTCAAATATTTAACATCGGGAATATTAAAAAACATGTCAGCTCAACATGAAAGTTTTCTACGCCGCCATCGTGAAAGTTAAAGACACGTAGCTAAAAGAAATATGATATTTTTCTCGGAATTCTCCTCATTAACAAAGTTAATTTACCTCCCTCTAGTAAGTATTTACATCTTAGAATCTTCATCTCCCTTTATAACCTTATATTAAAAAAGAATTCGGCGCGACAACACATTTCTATCCTCTTATTACACACAAAAATTCATCAACAATTTATCACAAATTTACGTTACGTACGCGACGTAGAAAAGAAAAACCGCAAAAAAAAAAAAAGAAAAATCAATTAAATCCATTTCATTTGCATNTTACACACAAAAATTCATCAACAATTTATCACAAATTTACGTTACGTACGCGACGTAAAGAAAAGAAAAAACGCAAAAAAAAAAAAAAAGAAAAATCAATTAAATCATTTCATTTGCATCGACGAATCTAAAAAAGGAAAAAAAAAAAAAAAAGAAAAAAAATTAATATCTCCTCGCGTCGTTTAACAAAAACACATTTGCAAATTTTACATTCGTTCCGTTTCTTTACGGCAATATAATAACATAATTTTTTTTTACAACCATCCAACTCATTATCATTATCGTGTATTATTATACGAGGAGAACGAAGAAAAAAAAAAAGAAAAGAAAAGAAAAGAAAAGAAAAGAAAAAATCCTCGAACAACCAAATCTAACGAAAAAAAAAAAAAAAAAGACAAAAGAAAAAGAAAAAAAAGATGCCACGACGTTTCGAGACACCCTATAACAAACTGCACAACAACAACGTTTGTTCAGGAGCTCTTGTATACACACGGTGCACACACACACACACACACACATACACTTACACTTGCACGCGATGCATGCAGGCGCAGCCACGTAAGGCCTTCTTGTTCCGTGACGAGCGACGTCGACGATGTCGCATTTCCGACAAGCACGAGCAACATGCGTGCCTACGCAAGATTAGCGGAATGAGCGTTGCGCATACAGCCTCGCGCTCCGCACAATTCCTTATACAGGCACGTGTATATAACACACATAGCAGTGCTGCGTACATAGGTACACCATACTGTATAGGTGGCACACATAGGTGGCGCGTTGTTGCGTTTCGAGGCGGCGACTTCCCGAAGAATCACGGCCTCTCCCCCCCCTCCTCTCCCCCGAGTAATTATTATCTGACGGCACGCAGCGCGGAACGGGAAAAAAATAATTGTAGGTACGATCGCAGACGGGCTCGGTCGGCGACCAACACGCTCGTCCCTGCCCTCTTCTTATTTCCCCTCGATATATCAGAATTAGAGGCGCCTCGCCGGATCTGCGAATCGCGTTGTGTGGATGCCACTCCGCGGACGAGATAGAGCCGCGGATGTAATTTAATAAAACGTTTTATATATGTATATATATATATATATATAATGGAATTCAGATTGCGTATATCTGAGCTAATAATAAAGTTGCTCGAGCAACTATTTAAATATCAGATTTCAGATTAGATTCTTTTAGAGCTTGAGCATTTAAGAATGTCACTTTCGGTTAATCCCAACGTGGATTCTTAATTCATCGTGGAATTATAATCCTCGGATAAATGTCCTCGATGTGATTCCAAAAATTGTACATACGTTTGCGTCATGGGCATCATCGAGCAATTCAATTTATTTAAATAAGTGACTACGATTACGATATTTTATTTATGTATTGTGGAATTTCTTTAAACGATCGCAATCGTCTAATAAGTGTCCAGATCTCGACGAATCCTCGAAAGGTATTTAGACTTCTAGGTTTCAACTAAAAATCACCACTACCACGAGACATCCTGTACTACGTAGAACGTACATAGTGAGCGGGGAATATCGTTGATGAATTAAACCCTGACGAAACACGCCCGTTATTTTCATAGTCCGGGCTGAGATCTCATTGTTCTCGGGTTCAGATTTTCTGGCGGATTACCGGCGGCTCGAACCAGCCCCGCGCTCGCCGACAGATTGTTAATTGATCGGAAACACGCACGGTTGCGCGCCACCCGCTGCTCCGCCCTGCTTCCCGATAAATATTCTCGGGACGCGCATGCATGCCTCTCTTCTTATCCGTGTATCCGTGCGCCAAGTGCGCCAGTGTATCTCGCTTGAAAACAATTAGGGAGGATTCTCGGATATCTCGGACGGGTCGGCGAGGATTAAAACGCGGGATGGAGGAAGTTTCTTCTCCAGTTTTCCGATCGACAAGGGGTTGTTGCTTCGACAACAATACGCGTGTGTATAAGAGTTTTTCTAAGAGGAGAGGGGGGTGATCCAGATAAAAACTGGGGAACAGGAAACTGTGGAAACAGGATCCGCTTAAAGGCATTTCGATCCTGGCTTTTCGTGCCAGATTCGTCATATCGTCTCGTTTCTGCTGTCGAAGAGATCTCTCGAGTTTTCTTCCGCGTTAAAGGGATGCATTCGTTATATGTGTATATTGGTTACAAGCGGGTGGGTGATGTTATCGATAATTTCGAGCTGGCTGACTCGAATTGTTCTATTGTAGGGATGTCGTATGGAAGTTTGTTTTTCGTCATTGTTTTGTATCCCGTTCGAATCGATATCATTTTATCACGTTCGTGTAATTGAGCGACTCACACGTGTGTAAACTATTCTTGTTCAATTTCGATTATGAGAGATATATATACTCGCGCGCGCGCGTGTGTTTGTGTAATTAAGTTCGCGATTGATTATTATGCAGATAACTTATGTGACAGATAACAATTGTGTAATGATGGAGAAAAAAAATGGGGAGGATTTAAATTAAATAAAAACTGTATGTCCGTGGCAACGTATCGTTTGTTAATTATTTAACAAATAAATGTCGGGGGCGGATGATTATTTGCAAGAAAATAATGTGTCGTTGCAAAAAAATTTTAATTTAATTGCAAACATAATTATTGGCCGAGGATGAGGATAATTAAAAGCACGGGATGTCACTAAAATGGAGGACTAGAATTTACGGAGAGGAGTAAATTTTTACAAAGGTATCTCCCTCGAATAATATATGATACAGTAATAACGAACATTCCGCGCGAATTGAATATTTCTTTCAAACATCACGGCCAATGTACACCATTCCCACGAAAAAAAAAAAAAAAAGAAGAAGAAAAAAGAAAAAAGAAAAAAGAAAAAAAGAAAAATCACAAACACGTGAAATTAAACGAGTATCCCTCTAGTCTTATGCTTCTTGCTCTGGACACGATTCCCCCTGATAAAGCATTTTTCAACTTCATAATTACGGGATATTCCTTTTTTCTCTCGTTACCTCGGCCCTCATAAAACAAACTGTCAAACCTCAGCCGAAAACAAAATATCCAGTCACTCGTCCATCCGTGATGTAATGAATGAATTTATGTTACGTTGGCTACCGATATTTCTCCAAACAGAGTAATATTCACCTCGATCTATCAAATTATCGGATATATTATTTTAAGAATGACTTGACTAATTTCGAGCTTGTATAATAATTTCAAAGAAAAATATATAATCAAATTATTTAATAATAATCGAAATATATTTCCTATAAACGGATATACGCGGATATTTTTAATCGAGCGTCGCCTGTAAAAATCTATTATCCTCGATACCGCTATTAATTTCGTTCGTTGAATATCTCCATTTTCCATCTTTTCATCTCGAAGCACATTGTGGGATCATATTGTTTAACCTTTCTATTCTATAATCAGTATCATCCTGACACACGTGTCATCCAAAATTATCTAAACTGTGACCTATCTTGTCAATGTCCCCACTTTTAACATTTCAAACCTGTACAACTCGTGACATTTCCCCCCAATGACAGCAGTCATGGCTGTCACGACACAAAGCGGAATTTACAAAATTCTGAAAATTGAAATCATCGAATCGACACGAAGATAAAATTCTAAGAAATAATCAATTCTATAATCCTCTTCTCAAATGTTGCACAAATATTTTTTCCAAAAACAAGAATACGGAAGAACGTATTTACGAAAAAATCTCGATAAACTGTTTAAACGAACAAAGATACATTTGACCTGTAAAGTGGATTGTGGATGTACGTTCGATCGAATCGATCGGCTGTGATTATCCTCTCGAGAGTATCCATCTCTATTATTACGCGAAAGATGAATTCTCGTTGTTCTCGGTCATCGATCGGCTTCAATGTACAATTTGATCGCAGACGGATCGTGGTTCCGTTAAATCGGAGAATCCTTCTTCGTCGAGGATCGAAGAAACGCGGAGTGGAATCGGATAGGATCGTTGTTCTCCACTTCCGGGAGAAGGGCGTAGGATGCGAATTTTGGCGCGCAATTTCAAATTCTTTTCTTTTTTCTTTCGTGCCGTGGCGCTGCTCATCGTGTATTTTTGATTAATTTTGATGATCATGCGCGTAGTAAAATTTGTCCACGTTCCATCCCTTTGCTCACGATCACGATTCGTGAGAAAGTTTTTTAACGTATGTATTAAAGGAATTCGAAAAAGGTTTTGAAACGCTGTTTAATTGTTTAATATCGATTCGAGGGTGGTTTTAATTGGAAAATGAAGCGGGGAATCTGAAATTAGCCATAATATTTCGAGAGGTATTGCTAAAATTAATCTGGGAGAAACAGCGAGGAAAGTAGCAAATCTCGAGTAAAAAAGTGAATTAGTCTAAACTGGCGAGAATATATAAATAAATTTGTGCTCTGTATATCTCTGCAAACATTGCAATTTACGAAAGTGGAACGAGCGAATAATTAATTGTATATTGGAAATTTTGAAGAATTATATAACATATATAAATAAAATTAATTCAAACGTGATATAAACTATTTTATCATCGTATCGTACTTTTCTTTTTTTTTTTTTTTTNTTTTTTTTTTTTTTTACAATAATTGGGACTAAACAGCCATTGTTCCGTTTGTATCCGTATTGAAAGTCGTTTCGAAATACCAACGAGAAAAGGGAAGAAAATAAAAGACAAAGGGGTGGTGGCAGGGGTGGTGGTAGTATATTGAATCGGTCTGGCGTATTTTGAAAACTGGGAAAATTCAAGTCTCCTCAACCTCTCGGTGCAACGGAGCAATGGCACGCGAAAAGAAAAGAAACGCCGCTGAATTACTCTCAATGGCGGTGTTTAATGGGTGAAACGATTAATTTCCGCGCGCGAAAACGATTCGCTTATTGAATTTGCCCGACTGACTTTGCGTTTAATGGACTCTGGATTGAGCATGGAAGAAAACCCTGGTGCGCAGGATAATTCTTCAGAAATACCCGGTCGAATCGACAATTAGCGGCCGATATTTTCGCCCTTTTCTTCGATTGCGTCGCTTCCACCCGAGTTGGCTACGAAAATTTGCGCCGCCATTACGGGACATCGCGATTTTAATTGCAAGCTCATTTCTACCGAAATTAACTGAAAATATAAATTTACGCAACGTGATAGATGATTTTTATCTTTAAATTTTAAATGGAAAATTTATATTTCTTTGGTAAAATAGATATTTAATAATAATTTGATTTTTTTATTATACTTCAAATTTTCGTATATTTAAAGTTTTAAATGCGTAAACATTTGTTAATAATATTAAACATTGATTGTTAAATTTCCCCTTTTCTTTTATCGAACAAAAATTAATATGGTTCCAATATGAATATTTTCTGTCTCGATATATACAAAGAAATATTTTTCTTTTGGAAAGGAGATTGGAAGAAAGATGGAAAGTCGTATTTTGGATAACGATATTATCGCGACCTTCGAGCCTTTGAACCTTTCCCCACTTCCGGATTACGCGCACCGATTCCAAAACTCTTTCATTCTTACGTAATGAAATTTTTTTCCATTTTTGACCGTTTTAAAGATACACAGAAATTGTTGAAAGAACCGGTACGATACGCGTAATTGGTAATTTTGCACTTGAAATTCGTGATGAGTTACTCTTGTGAAAATGTAACGCAGAGCGCGGACGCGGTGTAATGACTACCGTGGAAAAATGGCAGCGGATTGAATAAAGTTGATTCAATTTTAAATTTGAAATTGCAAAGGAGTAATACGTCTCTTTTACGATGGATATTACTACTGGTCTGGGTGAACCTGGGTTCTTTGTATTTTGAGAGGGCAGGTGACAAATATTTGAAGGTAGCGGGAGTTTAATGTATTTGTCCTGTAAAAAGGAGTCTCTCTCTCTTTCTCCATTATTTTCCCTCTCTTTTTGCTCCATTATTAAAGTAACATTTTATTTCAGATTTCAGTCAAAGTTACAACGTGAGAAGGAATATAATTAACGCACAAAGGGAGCAATTTGTGTATTCGAACATCCAAGTGAAAGTATCATAAAATTTTATCTGCTTCAAATTTATAAGAAATCACTACTAAAGAATTCTATCCAAAAATTTCAATTTGCGAAAATTCGCGTTTGCTTAAAGCATAATTTCTTTGGGGGTGAGGATGAAACGAACTTCCAAATTTTTATACATTAAAAACAATTTTTTTCACAATCCTGTCAAAACACATAAAATTTTCAAACTTTCAATATTTATTTCACTCGAAGTCTTTAAATTCTTCTTAAAATCTGAATTTTCGGATTAAGAAGCGAATTTCCTTAATAAAATGATCTAAAATAAATCTTCATCCCTCTACGTATTCCTATCGAATCATTCAAAAAAAATTCACAACTCAAAAATACACTTTTACCCCTGTAATATCAAGAAATCCAATTGAACGAGAGATCCTCATCCATAATGCAAATTTTTCCCCCAATATAATCCCAAAGAAGGATCCCCCCCTCCCTCTAGAATTCACGAGTTCCAAAGTTTATGGTAACATCAGCCCAGCAATCGAACGGGATCGAACCCGTTTACGATTGTAATTCTAATCAAGGTTTACGCTTCTCCCTTGATTACCCATTCTCGATGTAAATCGCGAGGCGAGCGCCTCCTCGAGTTTTCCATTGGGTATCCACTGCGAGGGGAAACTGTCCGTGGCCGAAACACGGGGCACGCAGGAATGCACGGCTCGAGAATATAACGTCCGTCGTGGTATTTTGAATCTTGACTCGAGGCACTTTCGGATCGTTAATCGGACAGTTTTCGAATATCTCGCTTGGACGGTATTCAATTCGCCGACCGATACACGCGGACGAAGAACAATATGTGCACCACCGGACGTGATATTAATTACATCTCTCCTTAACGAGATTCTTGATGATGGACGATTCTTGATTCTTTTTATCCTCTTATCATTGTATCAATTGTCAATCAGTTTTTTTTATTAACCATAATTTCTTTAATTATTAATTTAAAAATATCGAAATTAATGAACACGCATATTCCTTCCTCGTAAGTGACAATTTTTAAATTTAACTTGTATCATTTTTGTTTCACAAGAATGGAAAATATGAATGCAATTAACAAGAGTACCGTACATTGTGTCCTAATTGTAAATTGAAATGATTGAGGTACCCAGAAGAAAGTACGTAATAAAATTTCTTTATATAAAATATGATGATTTCTGAAGTCAAAGATCATTGACTTTATATTTTTTAAACATATTCTCCTTGCAACGTGATGAAAGAATAATTATAATCTTAATTCAAAATATTATTCGATCTAATCTAAAAGCTATCGAAATACATCGGTATAATCAAAAACAATTCGTACAACAATTTCAAGTGAAAAAAAAAAAAAATTATAGCGATCGAATACGATAAATCGAATAGATATTTCTCGATGATTTGCGATGGAATTTCGATCAGTTTCGAATTCGGTCGAGAGGGGGATCTTTCCAAGGAGGAGGAACGGTTCAGAGGGTAATTTTCAGAAAGGGACGTTGTCCTCGCAATCGATGCTAATTACGCGCCCTGGCTGGCAAACAAGGACGAGTTTGAAATTTTTATGGGCTAATGTCTGAGCGAGGAGACGGTTTCGACCCCCGGGCCGTTTCCAGAAAACGGATGCAAGGTGATCGATGCGTGCGCCATTACGTTGGTGGTTAATTGAAATTCTAATCAATGCCTCGTCGTTGCTCCTCGCGGACAATAAACTCGGAAGGATTTTATTGTGGGAAGGATTCGCGAATCTGGAAATAATTTTCGAATCTCGAACGCCGCCAATTTGTTGCAACTCGTCGTGTAATGCTCATTTTACAGGTGATAAATCGAAAACAAGCATTCTCCTTTTCTGGAGAAAAATATTTTGGAATTTTGTAAATGAGTCGCTGCTGTTCGTGATTGGAAGATTTGAAATTCTTCTGAATTATTGTTTGCAATTATCTGTTAACCAAACTTTATTATATTATAATATTATAATATTTAATATTATTTCTTTATCACATTTTCGATTTTTAGCTTCTTTCCTCTTCTTCCTCGAACCGTTCATCTTCGATAGTTTCTAGTTTATATCAAGATTGCAATCCATTGAAATCTCAATAATCATCTCGATCAATTGGTTTCTTTATTGATTCTCCCGTCTTTCTTGTCCCGTTATTCCTAATTACTTGAATTTCATTTTCTCAACGAGTCACGTCAATTTTCGATTATTCAACGCGATATACTTTCCGCCGCGGGCAGAAGCGCCGTACGGGCGCAAGTCCTTCTCCTATTCCCGTGACACTAATGGCGAGGCCAGTTCGAGCAGATAGGATCTCCTTCGACTCTTCGCCTCGCTTGTTCGCCGCGCTGCGTGACAGCGGCCCGACTCGCGCGCTCACGCGTGCACGCACGAATCGTTACCACGGTCCCCCGTCACAGATTCCTCTCCTCTCCTGTTCCCCCGAAGGGAACACACGATCGTTTGATCCTTCCGCTCTCTTCTCGCACGACAGATATTTCTCAACTCGCCTCGAATTGTCGCGACCCGAGTTTAGAAATAAATAATAATGGCCTCTAACGAGTATATTTAATTGCGAGGATATCGATCATCCGTTTCTTCTCTTCGAAAATTGAATTAATGTACATTAATTTTTAATAAAATGTGAAAAAAAGAAATTATCAAATTTAATTCAAATCCAAGGAAAAAATTTCAACTGCCTAGACTAGAAATGAAAAATATTCGAAATATATTGAAAATTGAAAAATATTCAAAATATTCAAAAAAAAAAAAAGGAAGGAAGAAAGTAGAAAGGAAAATAAAATGTCGGATTAACTTAGTTCCCGATCTTCGATCCTCCATTCGTCCGATTTCTTCCATTGTCGTTCTCTCGAAAAAAAGTGTATCGAGAAGAAAAATCCCAGATCGAACCGGGTTTCGCCTTTTAATCCACCCGATCCACCCGATTTCTTCGATCGTCAACCGATCATCGATACATCTCCTCCTCCCCCTCGGTGCGTTTTGTTCGCGTGAAAGGGGGGGGGGAGGGTTTTTCGATCGGTGGACAGTGGAGTTAAAACGGTAGAGTAACAGGGCGGGCGGGATAATAAATCAAAATAAGCAGATGAGGGAAATCCTGGGATGTGTCATCTCGTTGTAAACGATGTCCATTCGGTGTTACGTTTCTAGTTTATTGCCGGTGGGTGCGCGACGAGCACTGGTAATAAAATATGGCGCGACACGTATATATATATATGTATATGCATATATATATATATACATATATGGGGCAGGAAAATATTTCCCTGGATATTGGCGGAAAATATTAAACGTTACAATGAAACTTGTTAAGAGATGGACGCTCGTATGCTCGATTAAAGCCTGATCCGATTTCGGCTTCCTCCTGTCGGCCGATTATTCGCCTCGATAAAACCATTCGATCTAACACGTTAGAGGGACTATGGCTACGATGCGACAATATAGAAATCGATGATCTGCACTGTCTAATCGGCTTTCCTTTTTTCTCTTTCTCTCTCTCTCTTTCCTTATCCTCTTGCTTCCCAATTTTTTTTTTATTCTTTTTTTCTATTTTATTTTATCTTCTTTCGATTTGATCGTTATCTGGAAAGTAATCGGGTTTAACGTGATTCGTTATATATGTATATACATACGGTTTGAAAAGACTACATTTTGTAATGTGGTTTTACGGTTTGTTTAATCGTTTTAAACTTGGTTGGGAGATGTACATTTTCATTTGTATCGTTATAACGTTTAAATGAAGTTGTAAGAAAATAATTTCAAAAATCGATGATTCTGTTTTTTGGGATTGTTGAATATTGTTGAAAATATATTTGAATGGATATTTTAAACTGAGAAAGGTTTCGTAAATACGAGTGAAGTTGGAGTAAATATAATTGAAAACTTGATAATAATCCCAATAAAATTGTAGGAAGAGATTTCAATTTTAATTTTGTATGTGCGTGTTTGGTTGATTGAATTTTTGAACAAAACTTTTAAAAATGTGAGTAAAAATAAAAATCAGGAAGGAACGAGTTAATACGATGATTTATTATCTCGAAAAAAAAAAAAAATGAACTCGAAGAATTTCACGTAATTTAAAGTGCACGCATTTTAATCCGCAAGACTTTATTTGAAATATATTTCTATTTTTTCATCGTAGCCGGTAAACCAATGATCCAATACATTGTAGGGAAAATATTCCATGTCGAAACGTTTACAATGCGAAAGTGTTTTTATCGTTAAAAATTTCTGGAAAAAAAAACATTTTTTTTTTTTTTTTTTTTTTTTTAATTCCTCTCTCCACCGAAAGTAATATTTTTCACGGAAGCTTTTTTTTTTCCACGCGATACTTGAACTATGGACGAATTCGTTCCATCGTGTTTGTATCGCTAAATTAATTTCTATCGCCGTGCGGTTAAAAATGATTTACATCAATTTGTCGATTAATCACGTCTATTTACATAACAACGAGTCGATGAAATTAATTCCTTTCCAGAATAATTATTTATTTAAGTTTCAATCTGTCACGTATATTAACCAATTTTTATCGTCACCAATGCTAAAGCTTTCCGTTTATCGAATATAATTTAATATATTGTTAAACACGAAAGTTCGAAACATTGATTATCTATAAAGTAAAATTTTTATTTTCGCCCGTAGATTGCCCGATAGAGAGTAAAAGACAAAAAGGATACAATTCAAAATAATTATTCATCTCGATTGTTTGATTAATTAATATTTTTTATTTCATAAACACTCGTTTAAAGAATATAATGAAATATAAATCATTTTTTTTTTTTTTTTTTTTAGGAATCATTTTCATCATCAATCGCGATGGAAAATTTATCGCGATTAATTCGAATAATATGTGATATCTATAACTAAGTATTTAAATTCTCATACTCCCTCTCGATGACTCTTTTTACACCGATAATTTAAATTTATAATCCGGTCGATCTATAAAAATATATCAAATATCATCGTTCCACGGTTATTAATTTCCCATTAATTTACACACTTTGATAAAATTCACACATTTCAGTGCGAATCGATCAAACCGTCCGTGTATTTTATGAACAGTACGTAGAACTTCCATAAATTCCACTTAATACTTTTATCGACGTATTAATTGTACTCGTGACACGTGGAATTTAATCGTTTCGCCACAGCTCTTTTTTAATAGGCGCGCCAATTAATTAGTAAACATTCGTCTTATCCGATCTCGCGGTATCGATACACGCGAAAAATTATTTCATCCGTTGAAAAAGGAATAATAATAGTAATAATAATAATAATAATCAATGATATCGTCGATTATAAAAAACTTCTTCCATTTCCTCTTCTTTTTTTTATATTTTCTTCTTTTTCGTAGATCTTCACCACATGGTGTTCGATGCAAAAGATAAAGAAAAAAAATGATTTCGATCGATTTTATTTTTATCTTCTATTTGTAAGTGATTAGAATAAATTATCTCCATCGATTTTTTTTTCCTAGACACATTAGCGGATTTGTATCGATCAATCGACCTTTCGTTTAAACCGGTTACGATGTAAATCATAATCTCATTATTATCGTAAATCTCATTATTATCGTGAGAGAAGATAAGAATTAATATTTTCGATCTTTTCGAAGAATTCTCTTCTCTTTGGATTCTTTATAGTTGATAAAACTTGTCCTTATTATTTTCTCAAGACTTTTACAAAAATTTCGAAATTTTTCCGCCCGTTGAAAGTCTCGGTGCATAGAAATTATCAGATATACTCTCCATACAAAAATTTCCAAAATTTAATTCTATGTATCAGAGGATTCTGTTCTGTTACATTTCGCAAAATATATACGCGTTACTGCTAATTTAAATGAAAATGCTTATAAGTTCGATCTGCGAGCCATCCATCAAAGCTCAGTCTTGGATTCCAAATATACGATAACAATATTTTCTGCAAGAAAATATATGTTACAAGATATGTTAATTCAAGATCTATCCAAGGGTATTATTTTACCCTTTTAAGGATCTACGAGGCTTATTTAGCGGGACTTGTGCATGTAATTACTTAACAGATCAACGCAGTTGACTTATACGCGACATTTTTGAATTCTCGGTAATCAGAATGTGATCTTTGCCGTTTTCTACACGGAATTTATTTTTCTTTTTTTTTTTTTCTTTCAACGTATTCACTGCGTACGCTTAGAATCGAGACATAGTTTTATATATATATAATGTAATAATCGCGATAACGCGAATGTAGGATGCAAATTAGACATTATAACACTTGGAGAGAAAGAGCTCCATAATAATTAATAACAATTAAAAGTGTATTGCAATTGCAAACTTGTTACCGCAGCGATAAAAATAGAAAATTCTATTTTTCATAGAAGATCATGTACACGCTTATTATGGATAAATTTAATCAGAACAGAAAATTCTATTTTCATATAGAAGATCACATACCACTTATTATATAAATTTAATCAAAACATGTGTAATGAATAACAAAGATGTTTTATCAAGGACGAAATTTTTTTTATATTTTTTGCAAATTAATTTAAAATCAATTTTTGTACAAACAAATTAAAAAAGAGGAGATTAGAGTATCGGTAAGATCAAAAAATTGTTTCGCATACATTCTCCATATACTTGTTTTCTTTTCTATTTTTTAATAGAGTCGTAAAATGGTCGAAACATTATCCGCGAATTGCGGTTAAAAATAAAAAAAAATATCGCGTGCCTCGAGTAAATTTTATCGAAACGCAAAGATATTTCATCCGCCCCCTTCCCGCCCAGTGTCTTAAAATGTCTATAAATGAGAATGCTATCCATTTCACGTGTACACATTGTCTAGAACCGCGTGTAAGCGGGCGGTTCCATCGTGTGCATGCACTCGATCACCCGCATTTCCTTCTCTTTCGACGTATCAAAGGAATCAGAAAGTTTTACGACACAGCTCTGTCGGAGGGTATTTTATATTGCATCCAGATTTCTCAAGGAAACGTCGACGAATCAGAACCGCTAACCCACTTACGTCACCATATTTCTCCGGGAGGTGAGTTAATTTGTTAAAAATCGATATTCACAGTTTTATCGGTATATTTTCACGTGTTTCTTTCCCTCTTACGTATTTTTAAAGCTATTAAATTTATATTACGATTGTCAAACGATTATTTGCACGGTTAAACGTGATGTGTAAATTAATTGATTCGTTGATTTAGCAATATTTCTTACACAGAAAATCTCAATTGATCGAACATTTTTTATATTTTCAATGCGTTAATGTAGAGAAATATTACATATACAACTATGTATAGGTTCAGTTCGTGAGTATACGAGCCTCGAATATTTAAGTAAATATATTAAAGTACCTTGGAAAAATATATTTAAAATAAATCGAATAAAGTAGAATGATACGAAATGACTTTTTATAAACTATATTTTTTCTATATTTTCACTCATTTTGGATTAATGGATTTCCCTGATACATTAAAGTTATTTAATGTAGTTCGAATCGAGTTTTCGTATATTATTTCGAGTGAAATTTTGCACGATAATACAGGCAGCTAACGATCGATTTTGATGAAATTAATTGGATTATGAAGTTCGATTCTTTCGTCGAATATTAGGATTATATACAGGGATTAACGCTCGCAGATGATTGAAATTCTAATTTAAGCGTTCTTGTTTAAGCATTCTTTTGAAGAAGAAGAGAAACTAATATTTGTATTTATCGTTATCTAAGGGAATAGATATATGAAATATCCTTTTTAGAATTTTTAAATATATATTTTACTAATTTTTCTTTTTTTTTATTAATCATCTTTTGATCCTCCAAATATTTCTTTTCGAACATAACCTCAAAATGATTAAGTAAAGGATTAATTTTTTCTTTTCCCATAGAATTTATTTTCACATGGATAAAAATGATAAAAAAAGATCTTTTTTTCCCTGGATTATCTTATTCCACATATAGAAAAATATTGATTTTAACCAATGCGAATAAAAAATTAATAAAAGCTTCGTATAATCCGGCGCGAGGCCCCTAATCCTTACGAAAATGTCATTGAAACCTGGAATATAAATACCAGGAATAAAATTGCTACACGTTTATCCATTCCATTTTACTTTTTCAAAGTTTTGGCATTTGATATCCCGTGGCTACGAGGATGAAATTTCATATGAATTTATTTTCCGAACCCATCAATAAACGCCGGCAGTTTGAAAAAAAATTCGTGTCCATTGTGTCAAATCTTGCGCGTTTTGCATGCTCGTATTCGGTTTTTTTTTTTTTTTCGTTCTATACCACTTCTATACACATATATATATATTTTTTTTTAATTTTCCATATGCTATCGCTATTTCGATATAGTGACGTAAACCTGCATAGCACATCAATCTTACAATATACCCTTCAATTTTTTTTTTTTCTCGAAAACAAACCGTACGAATAGTGCGAATACCAAATCTTGTAATCCAATAGAGAAGAAAGGCAGAAAATTTTTATTTTATAAAAATATTATAAAAACGAAATGAACTTCATAATGATTAATTTAAAAATAAATAACATCTTCGAACGTTCTATTAATTAGATAATAGAAATTTTTTCTAATATCTTTTTAAAGTTTTTTTACTCATTATAGCATCACGAAATATATTTAATTCCAATTCAAAAATATATCATGGAGTCGCTGCCACGAGTTCCAGACTTTAAGTTTCTTTGCTTATCAAAGAAATCTTGCCTCGAAATGCCAACATATTAACATATGTTTGATTCTTCTCTCGTCCTCGCTAAGAGAAAGAGGTCGGATAATTAGAAGTGAACGAGAATCTGAATAGCTACTTGAATATTACGAATACGGTGCGCAGTCTATAAATCACGCGTATCTCGCGCAACTTCTTCCCGTATATACTCGTCCTTCTACATTCCTGTTTCGAGTGTTCCTTCCTTTTCCTTCCAATTTCTTTTCCTTCCCCCCTTATTTATCCCCCCTTTTTCAGTCGCCGCCTACCTGTGGCTCCCCCCGTTTAACAACGGTTACGCGATTTAATCGCCTGCTAACTTCTTCTCTTCTTCGTTTAAGTTCAAGAACTTTCGTTGCGATGCTAGTCATTTGCATCCGTTTCATCAGATCTCTGTAAAAATTGTCTAGAAACAGTTCCTTTCCTTTTTTCCCTACTGAAACGATTTGAATTGAACCAACAAAGAGGAGAAATGTTGTTCCGTGCAACATTTGTATTTTGAGGAAATTTTTAAAATTGAAAATTGAAATTTGACTGTTTAGACTATTATTTCTTGACAAAGAAAACGAATCCTTTACTTTTTTATCTAAATTAAATTAGAAGCGAACATTAAGAATCGTTTCATTAAACTTCTCACGATTCTGTTGTTTCCAAATCATTCCGGGCAGATATTCCATTCCCGTATTTTCTTCCCGATTCCTTTGCCTCCTCGCTCCGTTCGATTGTCGACAGGCAGAATATGGTCTGGTAAGCGCGGGCTGGGCCCCCTCTCTCACACATTTCTCAGTGCGTACCGGCTTCTAGATGTAATCTCACGCAGAGGACGCGGTCACGCATCACCCGACCACCCTCGCGACTGTCATTATCTCCGACTGCTGGCGGAGAAATTCCCAGAGGTCGGGTGGAACGCGCGTGAAACGAAAACAGAGGGGGGAGAGGAAGGCCGAGGCAGAGGTGAGGAAGCGAGGAGGAGGAGGAGGAGGAGGAGGAGGAAGGAATGGCGGAATAGGGAAGAGGAGAAATGCTGCGAGGCTGCTGGATGGATGGATGGATGGATGGATGGATGGATGGATGGATGGATGGATGGATGTACGGATGAGGGAAGAGTAACAATAAGCGAAAACAGAAGGGCGGGTAACGGTGGAGAAAGAGAAAGAGAGAGGGGGGGATGAGGTGAGTTACCTCCTGGTGGTAATGACAGTCCGAATGGACACCTCGCTGACTGGTTTCTGTTTGTTATTAAGCTCTCGCTTTCTCGTGGTGTGCGCGAATATAATGTCTCTGAAGGTAATAATTGTTGGGGATTCTAAGGGAAATTGAGGAACCGAGGAGGGGTGATCTACTCGTGTTCCTACGAATTTTATTGTCGCTGGATTGTGAATAAATAAATTGATATATGGAGTGATTGGAAGTGAATGGAAGTTGAATAATAGCAGTGATTTGGAAAGTGAAAAGGGGCAGGGGGGATTGTCGAAAAGGAAAATTATTCAAGCGGTTGAATTTGAGAAAGAAAGATAATGAAGAAGACAGAGAGAGAGATTAAAGGAAGAAAGATCGAGTTTCGACGACTCGTTGTTCTCATTAAACTTGTATTCGATCATCTCACGCTGAAAGTGACCATCAGACGTTATTTTCTTTTAGTCGAAAAATTGGATCTTATAAACAATTGATCGTAGAAAATTATTTATAATGTAACAAATAATGAATGTATTATAAATGTAAATATCTATCTTCGTTCGATACGATATTTTTCGATCGTTTTTTTTTTTTCTTTTCCGTGGAAAATTTTTAAGGAAACGAGGAAATTCTTATTCTTATTCTTTGGAGGAGAGTTGTTTGCACTGTGAAGTATTCTTTTGGTCGGAGTGATTTTTCTGGCGGAGCAAAAGTTGCACAAGAGGGGAAGAAAAATCGTGAAAAATCACTCAAAGAGGGTTTTCGTTAACGATTCACGTCCTTTGTTTCTTTTTGGCCGATATGTGTATATATATATATATATACATATACATATACAGTTTGGTATAATTTACTTTTTGTTACTTTTTGTTCGGGAACGAGATTTTTGTTGGAGATACGAAAATATGTTTTCTTGTTCAATATTGGAGTAAAGTGGCAAGAAGAGAAATGAGACCGAAAAAGGGGGAACTATAGATCAAACGTTCCAATATAAATTACTCGTATATCTTTATCGTTGAATCAACAGTTGAATTTGACGGAAACTGAGCGTATTCGATTTTATTAATAAGGTTGAATGAAAATTGATGCGATAATTTTTTCAATCGTTTATCGAGCGAAAAAAAAATAGTAATTCAAATAATCGATCGTTATCCTTTGAAAAACAACGAAGATAAATAATTTATCCGTACGTAAAAGAAGAAATTTTCGTTAATAGAAGAAGATGATAAAATTGACGTTGATTGATTAAAATTACCATTGACAAATAATGACATATCGTATTACATCATCTTGGGAAAAGACTCAATTTATCATAAAATGTCACTTCACTCTTTTTTTTTTTTTTTTTTTTATTATTTTTAAACTACCCGACATAAAGATATAATCTTCCAAATATTTAAATTTCATTTATATATACACGAAAAAGCGTGTGTCTGTTTTAATTTTGAATGAAAAGCGATGATATCCACTCGATAACCACTGTATCATCACCTTGTATCGTATTCCGCAGGATCGAGGTTAATAATTTTTCATTATTAAATATCGATTCCTAAATTTAATTAATTCCAATAAATTCGTCGCAATTGATATTTGTTTCGAAATCGGACAACTTTTCAACTTTTGCAATAGTATTAATTCGCAAGATTATCTTTCTATGTAGTAATCATGTTGGAAAAGAGAGAGGGGAAAGGAGGATGGATGATCGGATAATTATAGTCGTATCGCAACGCCTCGTATTGGCGATTAATTATTAACATTGTGTAGTCTACATTATTCGATATTAACGTTTTAATAAAATATTCATATAATCTTTCGTAATCTGTTTGATTAATTACTGACGTGCTCACGTGGCTACTCGCACTCGCCCGTCCCGTTAAACTTCGTCGTATCCATAAAGATCGAGATCAAACTTATTTGCATATTATTATTCGTTATATCCCCAGAGGGATCATTAAGCATGATGAAACTGCAACGCGTATCGATACTATCTGAATGGTTTCTCCCGATATCAATAGATCGAAACTGTAATGAATCAAATCCAAAATTGTCTCGATCCGAATTTATCGACAGGCTTCATCATCGAAACAAATAAAATCTTCTTTCCACATATTCTCGAGATGCATAAATTTGAACCTTCTTTCTTTTTTCTTTTTTTAATTATCCCTCGGTCGTTTCGTTCTATTTCCAAATTGAAAATGATACAATTGAAACATTTACGTAGATCTATTTCGATCGATCGATTAAATTACAATATTACTTTGGCGCAAAAGAAAAAAAAATTGCATTCAAAACTTTGAGGGTTGATTTCCAACAAAAATAGATTATCCTACGTACAACTTATTATACTTTGTGACTAATTTTTGAAAAATTTGTGACTTTTCAACTAAACTATTTTTCTAATCTCTCTTATTTCTTTCCAATTCGCTCTCAAAAACCATTATCCATTTAACCATTAAACTCTGCCCACGCAAAATCCCACATACCTCTCTCAGAAAAGCGTTCTCAATCAAATTCCAATCGCTCCGCCACAATGAAAAAAGAAAGAAAAAAAAAAAAAAGACTCNGAGACTCGACAATGGAACGAAAAGGAAAAAAAAAAAATAGATAAATCGTAAGAATAATACGTCTTTTCTGTTGTTCCTTAAGATACTCCCTACCAAGGGTCATCAAACCGACATCAATCTTTTCCCAACGGACACCTGGTAAACTGGATCCATTTCAATTTATCGATCATCCAGGTGAACGGCCACCGGAGAGTGTGGCTCCTGATTAATTACAACGATTAATTAAAATCGTATTCGGCGGTGCAGTGGCGGCGAAACGGATGGGCCGTGGATTAATGAACGTAATTAGCAAAAATTTCAAAGGGACTTTTGCTCCAGGACTCCCAGGACGGTTCCTTGCCCTTTCGACGCCTTTCCCCTCCCCCTTCCCGCGCCGTTTACCCCCAGACCCAGTTGGGAAAAACTCATGTTATTAAGCCACGGCAAAAGTGGCGCTCCCCCTCGCTCCCCTCCCTTCCTCATCGCCTCCTCGCGCTCCTCGTCTCTGAGGCCGGGGTCTCGCTAGATTAGTTCATTACCCGGCTGCTAGCCCCGTGTCTTCTGTTTTTGCTATCCCGTGGAAATAGATTTGTTGCAAGATCGACGCTGGCTGCGTTCTTCTTCTTCCAAGGTAACTCCTCCTAGTTTTGGACGCTCGCTCGATTTCTCAGTGTTGGGATGCATGGGAATTTTTCTTTTTCTTTTCTGTTTCTTCTGGTTGTGATTAAATGGTGTTACGTTAATGGTACACGGACGGATGTGTTGTTATGTTATTATTGGATTATGGGAGGAATTTTTAAAATTTTTCTCTTTTTATTTTTCTTCGACTCTTTACAAATAGTAGCGAATTACTAATCACGTGGAGGATGATTTTCAAACGTTTTGTTGTATGAGATAAAATGGTGATGTATAGTAGTTTAGTAGTACGAATTTGTTTCGATTTAAGTTTGGTATATTTTATGCGGCGAATCAAAGTTTGATAATCGAAAAGCGACGATTTCAGTTCTTGTTGGAATATTATATCATGAAACGTTTCGATATATATACTTTATGGATCGTAGGAAAATTAAAATATTGCAAATCTAATTAAAGTAATCTACGTATCTACGAACGTTTCTCATACGTATGCGTCAGTTGTTTCGCGTTTAATCGTCCGCCATTTTTCTTATTCGTTTTATTAGTTCGTCGAGGGGATAGGGAAAGTTCTTGCCGTCTCAATTAACTGAGCTTACGTTGGCTGGTAGAAGAGATCGGAAGGTTGTGTTGCATCAAGATTGTGCTTTGGTTGATGAAGTCGCTTTTTGTACGGTTTCAACGTGGCCGAGTAGATAGTATCAAAGCGAGGAAATTTTGAAAGAGGAAGAAAAAAGAAAAAAGAAAAGCAAATTGGACGAAGTGTCTTTATAACGGAATTTAATTTGTCTTAAATAAAACCACGGATTTTTATACATTTACACAGAAAAAATTAGAAATAAACACCTCCTCTTCCAGCCAACATTCCTTTTTTCGCATCGAATAACGTACGATATTTACATAACACGCGATAATAAAATCATCGTGCACAGTTATTTTCACAGTATTATAAGGATTATAGAAAAAAATTATAGTAATTTGTGAAATTAAAAACACGAACTCTCTCAAATTTTCTTGTATTTCACGAAAACATAACATCACAATTTTCACCCCATTATGTAACTTGAAAACTAATTTCAGAATTAAAACAAGAAATGCAACAAACTTACAAAACTTCAAACTATCGATCTCACCCTAAAAAAAAAAAAAAGGAAAAATTCTTCCTCCATGCAATTCCTTCATTTTCCATTTCGATCTCCCTCCTCTTAGGTCAATTCTATCAATTCCACCCCGTTGAAAAATAATTTCAACAATTAAAGCACCTATAAACTTGCTCGTACTAACGATCTTAAAATAAAAATAAAATTCTTTCTCCACACAATTCCTTCATTTTCCATTTGTTCGATCAATTCCATCCTGTTGAAAAATAATTTCAACAATTAAAGCACCTGTAAAATTGCATAAACCTCGTACTAACGATCTTAAAATAAAAATAAAATTCTTTCTTCGTGCAATTTCTTCAATTTTCAATCCCCTTCCTCTTCGGTCAATTTCACCCCGTTGAAAAATAATTTCAACAATTAAAGTACCTGTAAACTTGCTCGTACTAACGATCTTAAAATAAAAATAAAATTCTTTCTTCATGCAATTTCTTCAATTTTCAATCCCCTTCCTGTTCGGTCAATTCCACCTCGTTGAAAAATAATTTCAACAATTAAAGCACCTGTAAACTTGCGTAAACCTCGTACAATCTTAAAATGCAATTCCTTCGTTCTCCATTTCGATCCCTCTCCTCTTCGAACATTGAAAAATAATTTCAACAATTAATCTTACCAAATTTGCATAAACCTCGTACTACCGATCTTAAAATAAAAATTCTTCCTCCGCATAATTCCTTCGTTTCCGGTCGTATATTTCACGCGAAAGCACAGTCCTCGAGAGTAAAGATTTTGCGTGGAAATCCCTGCTCGTTCATTGATCATTTTCCTAACAATTTTCCCTCGGCCCGATAATCGCGCGAAAAATATTGCCCCCCGCGCCTCCACTGGTGTAAACCTATAAACTCCACCATCCGTGAAGAGCGCGCGCGCGTGCCACTATCAAAAGCATTGGCCGAGACGCGCAATAACAAAAGCGCGGTGGCCGCGAAGCATTAACGCCCGCATTTCGCAGCAGGGAGAAGTTATGCAGATTATATAATTACTGATAAAAAGTCTCTTGTGTTTCTTTCGGCCGGGACGATACGATCGTTCAGGTTTGCGTGCCAGAAATAACAATAATTGCGTTACCGTTTCGCTAAAATGCGTTCCTAATCACGCTTTTCATCGTACTTCTTAAGCGGCGCGCCAAGAGGAACGAAATTATCGGGATCCGAGTGTGGAGGCGTGGCGTGGAGCAGGATCGAGATTTTCTTTGTTTCTTTTCTCCACTTTTAACGCTGTGCACAGGGATATCATGTACGCGTGAATTGCAACGTTATTTCGAAGCGCGGATCGCGTGGCCATTTACTTACGTCCATGATAACTCTTGGCACAGATCCCTATTTAAAATAAAGCCGGTTACGTTACGCGGGCACGGGTGGTGGGGGAGTGATAAAGCTCGTCACATGAATCGTAAGGCGACCCAAATATGGCTGGTAAACGTCGCCACGCGTGCTGATAAAATGCGATTGCGGCGGCTGGCGGATTTAGGGGCGACTGTGCTCGCCGTGATAGGGTAGCTTTTCCTTTCGCATCGGCCGACTAGGGGACGATTTTCTCGAAACGTTCCATCTTGGCGCGATGCGTTCGACGAGATTGCGGAAAGGATCGTGCAATTTCTTTTTCTTTTTCTTCTTTTTCTTCTTTCTTTCAGCCATTTTTCAAAATCTGAGAAACCGTGGATCTATTGTGCGTGTATAGAGTTGTTTTCTTCATTTAGATGGACGATAAGATGGTCGAGAGTTTGTTCTTCTTGCTTTTGAGATGTTTTTTTCTTTTTTTTTTTTTTTTGAATCTCGATGATGGATTGAATCTCGTGTATCGGAATAATGAATTTTTAGTGATTCAAAGCTCGTAAATGTATGCGATTCTTTCGTTACTTCGATGGATGATACAACGAACTATATCTATATCTTCGAGAAGAAAAGACCAATATTTTTAATGATTTCAGTTTTCTCTATTCGCCGATTTTTAATTCCAGGAACTGAAATTTCATATTTATGAGGGACATGCCGTGGCCGTAACGGAATACTGTTAATCCTTATTATCGAATTGAATGAAAATTATACGGAACGTCTACCGAAGAGATAATTAAGAATCATTTACATTTGAATTAATAGTAAGAATGTAATGTAACCAGTTATTCTTAAAAGTAACGATTTCTCGTTTTCTAGAAATACTTAAAAGTAACGATCTAAAAATTGTAATCTTTCCCGTCTAATAATAAAAATCCAATATTCGTATTCAATGTAACTAACTAACCAACGAACAATCCTTTTTTTTTTTTCTTTTCTCCCTCCCCTCCCCCCTCTGTTTAAATACCTATACCTTAATAATTCACCTTTACCTAGATGAAATTTAATATCGGTGCAACTCCTTCTACCATTTAAAGATTACGATTTAAAAAGAGAGAGAGAAAAAAGAAACGTGACGTGATAAACGTGACGTTCCCATTCCAATTCTCCTTTCTCTACCTCGTAATCTCGTTTCAATTTTTCTCGTATCAAAAAATTATTTTCCACGCAACTCTTTCTTTCTTTCTTTCTTTCTTTCTTTCTCCTTTCTCCTTTTATTACAACTCCTTCTCCTCCCCCCCCCCTCCTCCCCTCCCATCTCTTCAACAATAAATCCAAATCAAAAAATCAAAATCTTCTCGAACCGAAAAACCAAAAACCGCCAAAGTCCCATACATCCTTCTCCCATCAATCCCATCCCATCCCATCCCATCCCATCCCATCGCGCATTCAGGCATCAACCCCTGAGTAAAAAAGGGAGCAGCGGCATTGCCATCGAACAAAGGAGGCCAACAACAAGTCAGCAAGTTTGCACGGAGCTGCGCCCCGCCGCTGCGGGCGTGCAAACGCCTCGGCATCCACGGCGCATCGCGATCGAAGCCCGCCGTGTAAGCCGGCGGGCTTCGTCGAATCGTCGGCCATTATGCACCGACAAAACTGACACCGGTTTCTCGTTAAATTGTAATACGGTTATCAGCCGGAACGTTCCACGCGCTTCGCCTCTATTCCCACGAGGGAGGGAGGGAGGGAGAGGGGGAGGGGGAGGGGTGGTCGGTTTGGCGCGATGCTGGCGAGCATCACAGGAGGCGAGAAACAGGAGCGAGGGAGGAAGGGGAGAGGGGGCAGGCAGGCAGGCAGGCAGGCAGGCAGGCAGTACCCCGCAAGTGGCGGGCGATGTGCCTGCTGATGGCGGCGCCATTTTTGTCGAGTGCGTATCATTATCGATTCACTTTTATCCATAGTGAATGAGCAGCGTAGCTGGTATATAGCTCTGGTTCCCTCTTTACAGAAGGGAAACAGGAAGTCGGTAGGTTATTACACGGTACGGCACGGATAAAGTGGAGTACGCGTACCTCGGTCCGCGCCTCTTTAAAATATAATATCGCGAGGTTGGGTGGTGGCCTCCACCACTCCCTCCCCTCCCCCCTTCGCTGCTTGTTCTCGCACGAGCCGCCCTCCCCTCCTCCCGTGTACCCGTGATTAGAGCGGTTTTTATGGTAATGCATTTCGCTGCAGAGGGAGAGAGAAGGGGGAGGAGAAGGAGGGACCCTCCCCCTCCCTTCGATCGTAAATTGCGCCGATGACCCTTTACTTGTTTTGCGGATGATCCCGCCGTGGGTTTTACCAACGGACGGGAGTAATTATGAAATTTCCATCCAGCGGCTGCTACCGACTTCCTTTCTGCCCTTTCCCCCTCCCTTTCTCTTTCTCTTCGAGCCTCGACTATGGAGATGCAGGAGGTATCCTCGTGCTGTCCAAGGTTGGAGGTATTTAATCGCCGATTTTTCCTTTTCCTTCTTTCTTTTCTTTTTCTTTTTTTTTTCTTTTTCTTAAAGTCTAAAGTTCGTTCTTTGTAAGAAAAAAAGAAGAAAAGGGTAATTAATTTGAAACAATTTCGATGTAACGTTCGAGTGAGTTCGATAATTTCGATTTGTAGAGACGTATATGCGGTAGATGTTAGTACAGGATTGTATCATAGAATCGAGCGTTTTATAGGAGAATTGCATCGTGACTCGTTCGTGGAAAAAAAAAAAAAAACGTGTTCCTTTATATACAATTCGATCGCACAACTTTGTTCTCAAGAAACTGGTGGCATCGATCGTTCGGCGTGTTCTGCATTATTCTTATAACCACGAGTATCGGTGGCGAGCCTCTTGCTCGCGATAGAGCAAGACAGAGGTAGACAGTTACTTTGCAACAACGAGTCCAAGTTCGAAAAGTTTTAATTGTAGTTTTGTTTGAGTAGCGTAGATAAACGGAAACGTAGCGTAAATTGCATTTGGTTTAAGTACCTTTCGCGTGATTAAACGTCGCCATTAAAACGATATCATACGGTTTTTAATTATAAAATATATATTTATATATATATCAATCACGGTGTACGGTATCGTCACGAAGTTTCGTAGTTGCAAGTATTTCCATCAACAAAATCTTCGTATCGATATAGAATCGATCCAAACTTGTTAGCCAAGAGTTCGAAGTTCGTGTTCAAAGATACATAGACGTTTTCATTAATTTCGCTAATTTAATTCAATCAATTTCCCAATTACTTTTTTGAACAACCGTTTTCAAAAAACTTCCATCCACCCTCCATCGATGCGTTACGTTATCGAAGATTTCTATCTAATTTTAATCGATAAAAATTCTTTCCAACTTCTAACCAATTTCACCAGTTTTTTCACTTATGAAAAAATACTACAACAATTACAAATACGCGACATTATATCTAAAAAAGAAAGAAAGAAAGAAACTGTATCGGAATTCGCATAACTCCGCTTGGAAAACCGCCATCCACCTACACCCACCCACGTATCACGTATCTACTCGCTAAATTGTAAGGTTTCGAACTTTACGATCAAATCTCCTTTCTCCCCCTCCCCTCTCCTTTTCGCAGCACAATTGTGCGCCGTCACAATAATTTCGTTGCCCGAATCACGCGAACGATTTGTCCGAGGCAACCAACTTGCACTCCTCTCAACCATGGAAAGGTTAAAACCCAACCTCGCGATTAATCGCAACTTCGTAACCAGCTAACAACTTCCCTTCCCCTTCTTCCTCATAGAAGAAATATTTTCATGAAATATGGCCGTCTCATCTCTGCAATCTCCTTTCGTTCGTTTGGGGTTGAAGAGAAACGGGGTTGGAGGAAAATCACGCGGGGGAGGATGAGATCGACTTTTCGCGAGACACGTAAATTTCGGGGAGACAGCCATCGATGCTCGGCCAATGCTGGTGTAATAATACTTACGCACTGTCCGCGCGATGTCGACGAGGCGTTAAAGTTAATTTCCCCTCCCGTGGAATTTAATCGAGGGATAATAAACTCGTGGAGGAGAAATCGATCGATCGTGGAAGAGATTGTTAACGCGTGGAAGCTGCGCCCATTTTCTATCGATATTAGACTCGCTTATCGTTGCGCTTGTTCGTTTAAATATTAATATCGAACGCGTATTGGGGACAGTGCGAGAAAAGTGTTTTCTACGCGAAGTGAGTAAAGTTAAATAATTTTATTTTATTTATATATTTTGCACGTTAGAGAAAAGAATTAAGGAGTTAAAAATCGAGGAAGAAGGAGAGATTTGGAAAAGATTTGAAGAATCTCTTCCCCAAGAGAAATAGTGGATTTTAGAAGAGAGGATTTCTCGATCATTAATGAGGCAGATCGACTCGACTTGGTCGGCGATGCATGTCCTGTTACTCGCCCGCGTGAAATTAATCAAAGTGTTCGTTGCGTTTTAACGAGAGAGGAAGAGAGAGAGACAGAGAGAGAGAGGGTGGAGCTCGAGAGGATCCCCTTTCTTTGGAAATTTCTCGTGATCCCGTTTCGTTCCGCTTGCCCTTCGCCTTTCGCGGCTCTATCCGGTTCCACGTGCATGTAAATGAAGCCGGAATGAGTCTGCTACCAGGCGGATTGATTAAATTTCAAGGTGTGATAACGAGGAGCGTGTAATAGTGCGGCGGAGCATGCAACACACTGTTACAATGCGGCATTATATTTTTAATTACTGCGTCAGATCGATGGTGGAACAAGGAGAATTTTGGTATTAATATATATCGGGACAAAGGTATCGAAAGGACGTTGTGTTTGAAGAGAATGGAAAGAATGGGGGGAGAAGTGGAAAGTTTGGTGCGATTCGGATATCAAGATTTTAAGAAATGGATAATGATTCGTGAAAATAAAAGCGACGCGATTTGTATCTTCGAATCGATCAGTTTTCGAAACAGTATCTTTCAACAACAAAAATAATCGGAATTCCTGGAATTTTGAACGTTCGTTTCGAATGTAAACTCGCACGAGTTTGCGTTGAACGATACGAACACAGGAAAATATCGTTCAAAAAACGTTTATTAGAAATACGCTTTCGCATTCGTGGAATAACATTGGTATCAACGAAACCTTTCATTCTCGATAACTCGATTCTCCTTCTGAAAATATCTTTTCACCGTGTTAGAATCGAACAGTCTATTTAAATAACGGTGAAAAGAATACGCGGGAACGTGGAGAAGCTGGGGAGAACGCGCAATTAAGAACTTTCAGAGCGTGTTAAAATGATGTATCCAGTTCAATATCCAAGTATCCTCTCCATCTTGAACCGCGTCCATCTGCTTCCATTTAATAATTTAATCGATGATAAAGATATATAATATCAAAATTGATCAAAACAATTTCTTTACTGATATAAACTATTTTCTCAAAATAGTGTCAATCGGTGAATATTTTTCGGGAACGAAATTGGGATAGGATGTCAACGATAGGGACGAGACGACAATGCGTTAAGGCGTCTCTTCGAGTTAACAGAAACAGAAACGGTGGTGCCAAGTTATGAGAGCTAACCACCACCGGAAGTTTGCAAAGTCAGCTGCAGCGTTTACGCGTTTACAAGGACATTCCAAGGTGTTTGCGGATCGATTAGCGATAAAACGGAGGAGGAACAAAATGATATTAATACACCATGTTTCGTTGTTGATCATCTTCACTTTTCTCGATAATTGACCGATTTATAATAATTGCCCGATCTAGAATTCTGGATTAAATTTTTCTTTTCTTTTTTTTTTTTTTTTTTTTTTTTTTACGATTATCGATTATATAGGAATAATTGGGAAACTGGGTTAAACGAGACATATTCCAATTTTGAAAATTATAGACGGGGTGGAAAGCAAGTCAACTAGTTAATGGGATTGTTGGATCATAGATTCAAAGTCGAATTTTTCGTTTACTGGACCAAAGCCATATCCCAATTAACTTGTTAGCCACGTTATACGCGACTTTCCTCTCTCGAAATTTAATATTCGAAATGGCTGCTGTCATTCACATTCACAAATCGAGCGTGATATTTTTAATTTTCGAAGGAAGATATTGTTTCCTTAATTGGAGATTTATTTAGATTGCGGATTTTATGTGCTATAAATGGTGTTTTAATAAATATTCTATTTATTCGATTAAAAGTTTTAATGTTCCTAAACATTGTTCTTGTCATTAACAAAATATCATTTCCAGAGATCGTTTGTTCCAGCAGTATTGTACAATTTTTGTCCCTCGTCTTAAGAAAATTTAATCATTGAATACGCGGATGAATCATTTTTAAAGTTGATTAACTTGTGCTTAAAAAGGACACGTCCACGTTCTTTAACATTCTTCCGATGATTTTATTGAAATATTAAATATATGCAAAATTCATAGGAAATTTTTATCAATTTATATCATTCGACTATTCTTCAAATCTAATATTTAATGGAATGTGTCAAAAATCAAGTTACTATAAAATGTACTCTTGAGAGAAATAATAGAATTGATAATAAAATTTATTTTCATTAATTTTTCTTTTCGCATATTTCTCTTTTCATTTTTACGAGAGATTCTCTGATATTTTATTGGAATTCAATATTCAATATTGTGATAGCCCGTTATTAAATATTGTTCATAGAATATTTAATTGTTTGATAATTTGTATAATATGATAAAGTATATTAATACTATCGATGACAAATATGTTTATTTCGTGATAAAATAATTGCAATTCTTGCGAATCTGATAAATTATTGTATTTGTTAAAATCCCGATTTCGGCTCGTTTGTCATAAAAAAAATTTTTACAATAAATTTTCTTTATGAGAACATTCAAAATAGAAAAAAAAGCACGTTCTTTTTTTTTACACATTAAAAATAATACGAAATAATATCAATATCTATATACTATATCTATATACTCTACTCTAACAATATAATTTGTTATTATTAAATTTTCTTGAAAAAGTATTCAGATAATATTTCCTTTACTTTTGAGAACGCCAAAAATTTATTGGGGCTAGAGATATTTTAACACATTTATTTTTCACACATTTTTCAATAATGTCAAAACTAACATAAAAATAATTCACCCTGGTCGTTCCAGAAAATCATTTCCAAAAATGGTTTTGAAAGACGCTGGCATCGATGCAGCTTTTCAAGAATAGAATTTTGAAAATAATATCATAGTGATATTTATCAGAAGTGAACATATAATAATTTTGTTACGACAAATTGGTAAAATTTTTGTCCACGTTGTACACGTCGAAAATACACAATCGATCGAGAATCGAATTTTCACTTCACTATCAGAAAATTCAACGCGCCTACGAATTTTTCACGAGAATTCCAATCTCTCTCTCTCTCTCGTGCCTTCGACTTCCACACGACATACTTACGAAATTTTTCAAAAGTCTAGTTTCACTGACAGTTTTATTGACAGTTTCATTGACAGACCATATGCGCACAGCCGACGAAAAATCGGATTTCCGCTTCGATATCAAAAATTACAACATATCTACTAATTTTTCATAACTTTGCCCTTCGACTGCCTACGAATTTTTCGCCAAAACTCTGGTTTCTTTTCGTTTTTACTCGTATTATATCAAAAATATACAATCGAACTCTTCCGCTTCAATCAGGTCAAAATACAGCAGGTCTTTGAATTTTTCACTATAACTCAGAACCTTTTTCGATCTCCACATCTATGAATTTTTCTCTAGAATTCTGGTTTCATCCTTTACATCGAAAACCCGCGATCAATCATAAATCGAACTCCTCTGCTTCAACATCGGAAAATAAAACGCGTTTACGAATTTTCCGCTATAATTCAAGTTTTATACTTCTTTCGATCTCCACATCTACGAATTTTTTTCTAAAATTCTAGTTTTTTCCTTTTATCATACATCAAAAACCCGCGATCGATCAAAAATCGAACTCCTCTTCTTCAATATTGGAAAATAAAACACGCCTTCGAATTTTTTGCTATAACTCAGAACTTTCTTCGATCTCCACATCTACGAATTTTTCTCTAATTCTGGTTTGATCCTTTACATCAAAAATCCGCAATCGATGAAATATCGAACTTCTCTTCTTCAACATCGAAAAAATAAAACGCGCCTTCGAATTTTTCGCTATAACTCACTTTCCTCGATCTTCATCGAAATATTGGGCTTCTTCGCTTCAACATCGGAAAATAAAATATGTCTTCGAATTTTTCGCTATAACTCAGAATTTTCTTCCATCTATAAATTTTTCTCTAGAATTCTGGTTTCATCCTTTACATCTAAAACCCGCGATCGATGAAAAATCGAACTCCTCTTCTTCAATATTGGAAAATAAAACACGCCTTCGAATTTTTTGCTACAACTCAGAGCTTTCTTCGATCTACGAATTTTTCTCTAGAATTCTGGTTTGATCCTTTACATCAAAAATCCGCAATCGATGAAATATCGAACTTCTCTTCTTCAACATCGGAAAATAAAACACGCCTTCGAATTTTTTGCTACAACTCAGAACTTTCTTCGATCTTCACATCTACGAATTTTTCTCTAGAATTCTGGTTTGATCTTTTACATCGAAAACTCGCGATCAATCATAAATCGAACTCCTCTTCTTCAACATCGGAAAATAAAATATGTCTTCGAATTTTTCGCTATAACTCAGAATTTTCTTCCATCTACAAATTTTTCTCTAGAATTCTGGTTTCATCCTTTACATGGAAAACCCGCGATCGATCATAAATCGGACTCCTCTGCTTCAATATTGGAAAATAAAACACGCCTTCGAATTTTTCGCTATAATTCAGAATTTTCTTCCATCAAATTTTTCTTTAGAATTCTGGTTTCATCCTTTACATGGAAAACCCGCGATCGATGAAAAATCGAACTCCTCTTCTTCAACATCGGAAAATAAACTATGTCTTCGAATTTTTCGCTATAATTAAGAATTTTCTTCCATCAAATTTTTCTCTAGAATTCTGGTTTCATCCTTTACATGGAAAACCCGCGATCGATGAAAAATCGAACTCCTCTTCTTCAACAAAATAAAATTAATATAACAACATCGAATGCTACGAATGTTTCTGAATCCCAGTGGCTTCGGCGCCGACCCTTTCGGCGCGGCGGAACATCCGTCGCGTGGGAACTCGTAGCATGGCGACCCGCTTATATTCTTGTGAAAGGTTAAACGGCCTGTTTAACGCACACTCGCGGCGCAACCGCCGCCGCCGGAGACCTTTCTATACCGCGCGTCAAACGTTGTGTCGTTATTGAACACTCGTGTGTCCGTTCGCTCGATCGATTCCCGAGATATCGTGCGTTCGCGGATCGGCGACAGCACAGTTGCCGCCCTTTCGATCGCTGCCACGGTTTCTTCCTTTTCCAAGAAACCGTGGCCCAGCCTTGTGGTGGAGGTGGTTGTGGTGGTATGCCAACGGTCTTTCCTTCTCAAACTCGGTCGTTAGATCCCATTCGGCGATTGTTTGCTACGTATTGGCAAGTTGGCGATAATATCGTTCCGCCATTTTTGCGCAGGAAATCGGTCTCGAAAGTAAATAGAAATGGAATCCACGGTCAGTTCTAAGTAAGAGTGTAAGAACTTTGGGAGAACAAATGTGTTGCAAATATTTGTATATAACTTTTAATGTAAATTATGCGTAAGTTCATTTTTTTTAACTTTGCTTCAATTGTGAGAGTTTCAAGAGAGAAATTTAAATTATAGAATATAAAGTATATCTTATTCTGTGAATTTTGATAAATTGTTACGAGTTATCCGGAGAGGTTAAAGTGATCAAAGGTATTTATTACGTGTTCTATTATGAAAGTAAATATAGAAAGTTTATATATAAGTAGAAACATTTATCGTCGTAATACGTATTATCGTATGTAAATACGACGTGTATGATAGCTCGTTTGGTTTACTTTCAGTCCAAAATGTTTTCTTCCTTTATCGCAGAAACACGTGATATGATGAGTCACTGATATTTATTCCTCCATCGAGCAGCAGAGTGATCAGTGTCGAGCAAGTGTTAAGCACTCTTTGCCGATCGTCCCGTGGGGTTTTCTTCTTCTCTTTATTTATCAAGGTAAAAGGATATATTATACGATAATATAATATCAGGAAGAAGAAGAAGAAGACGCGATATTTGATATTTTCATTATCCAAAATCATTATCTCGATCTTGAACGAATTTATTCGAATAGTTGGCTCCTCTTTTGTTCTTTTCTTTGCGTCTATAAATTTTTAATTCATTGCGCGTAACGTAGAGTGTATACATTAGTGGAATAATCTTTTCATTGACCCAATAAAAAGGATGCTTTGCTGCATTGTTGAATTAAAAACAAGATGGGTGGATAGCGTAACTTTTAAATCTGCCCAAGGTAAGAAATGAGATGCGTAGAACGTAATAATTATCTGGCTATTTCCTCCAGAAATGATTAGAAAGTTCGTATCGTGTTCGAGGTGCATGCAAAATATAGCAAGATACAGATACAGATATTTATTAGAACCCGTTTCATTTCGATACATCTGCGTGTATAAATTCCGTGGCGTATGAACAATATTCATCATCAACATGTTTTTCTCTTCAACCTCGTTAAACAATGTTCTACACGTCTATACGAATTAACTAGATATATAATTTTGTTGTTCTTCTTTCACGCGAGAACGAAGAGAGGAACATTTTCTTTTTTTCTTTTCCTTTTTAAAAATTATTCTCAACAAACTTGCAAACAAAGATTGAGACAAATTTAAATATTTCGTAGAGAGGGAAAGAGAGGGAAAAAGCTTCATAAATTTTTTTCAAAGAAGAAGAAATATTATCTCTTCTTTTTCTTCTTCTTCTTCTTCTTCTTCGAAATGTACCTCACCTTGCTCTTTTTCTTTATAATAGTCTACTTTTTCGAGAGGTATTGGAGCACCGACTTTCCACCATACTGGGGCACAGAGATATCGAGATCGACGATTCTTGTTCGTTTTGCAAGAAATCTAGTATAATAGAGGTATACCGGTGCAATGTCTTGTTTCGTGATTCCGGATGTTCCGCAAGTTTCACTCAGGAATCCCGTGAAATGAAAATGTAACAAAACGAGACAGGGGCATTCAGCTTTTCGTGAGAAAACTGAACATCGAACTTTCCAATCAGATAAACTCCGAGCAAAAAACATCTTCTATAGTATTTCAAGATGGAGCAATTATAGAAGGAACAAACGTGAATTAAATTCATCTAAGAGATAGAGATTTTTCTTTCGAACATTCGTTATTTGAAATTGATCCCTTTCTTTAAATATTCCCTATATACTTTGCTCGCGAGTCTATTGGTTGAATCAAAAACGACATTCTTGAGAAAATGATACATTTGTCTTCGATATTTGTTCCAGATATTTGCTCCTTTATTAAAGAAAAGAAAACTTCCTTCCTCCTGTCAACGATCCTAAGAATGAAATTTTATTTTTCAATCGTATCGCGATAATAATTTAAAAATGCAACATCTCGTACAATTTCATGTGTTCATCGAATATATCTCCAATAAATAAAAAAAAAAAATAAAAAAAAAAAAAATGAAACGCGATCGAACGATGAAAAACCAAATTTCTATACGAATAAATCTATTCGAGGAGGGGGAGAAAAAAAAAAAAAAGAAAAAAGAAAACAGAATCAAAACAGAAACGAATGCAGAAAAAAAAAATGCAGAGGCGTACTCTCCAGTTATACGCGTCAAAGTAAAAGTAGAAATCGGAGAGAATTGGACTTTTACTCTTTCAACAACGCCGACCCACTTGCAACGATATTGCCGGCAAAACGAAAACCAACAAAGAATCGAATCTGACGAACAACTCCGCGCACCCGATCGAGAGATCAACGCTAAATATTCTCTTTGCGCGCATTGTCGGATGCGACGTGAACGTTTTTTCGATACCGAAAACAGGGATGGGGGCCCATTCGGAAATTCGATCGAAAAAAGAAAAAAGGAAAAGGAAAAAAGAGGGGGGAGGGGAAGGACCAGAGGCTGCTCGGCCGCATATGGTGTTTGAATGGTTGACGCGGAACATTTTATAGTTACAGGAAAATCGAACCGAGTGCACTGAATTCGACGTATTCACTGACCTTTCTATCAAATTTCATTCATTGCAGCCCGACACTCCGCGCGTCGATAGAAATAATTGCTTGAAAAACGTTCAGAAACGTTTGTGAAATTCGAGTAAAAGTGTTATGTATGTATATATATATATTTTTTGAATTTAATATATAAAAAAAATTTGCCGATGATTTTAAATAAAGTTTCACGCGTCGATCGGTTATCCTGTTTAAGCGGTGTCGAATAATTTTTTCTCGAAAATCTTATTAAAAGTCGGATTATCAAATTCCTCGTAATGAGGAACTTAAGGATAACAAAAATTTCGACTTAACGATTTCTCGAAATAAATTTTCGTTCGTATAAAAATCGTATCGATCGACGATATTACGTACGATATTAGAATAAGTCGTAGTTCCACTTTACTTTACTTTTCGTCAAATTTTGAACATTTCTCTCGAAATGATTGCTAGTTAGAAAAGATTGACGAACACGGTGGATCATGGAAGGTGAGTCAGAAATAATCAAAATTTCGTTTCACAAACGATTATCCGATCGTGTACGATCCAATGGAAGGGGGAGGGATCGCGATATGAATTTGACTCACGTTTTACGCCTCTCCCCTCCCCTCCCCTCTCCTCCTCCGGTTAAGTTAACTCAAAGTTTGACGCGAAGTTACGCCGATCCCGAAGACCGAAATACTAAACTGTCGCGGCGTAACTCCGCGTGTAACTGAAACGGACGTTAAGGTCCCACCCTCCCGCATACCTTGGAACAATGCCGCGCTGAAACTGCCACGTAATTTGCAACTTCTGAATCTTGCCCGATACACCGGTTTTCAGTATTTCCCGCCGGTCACGGTTATCGCGTCATTGCCACGCCGATCTGATCACCGCCAAACTCCAACAATTATCAAGCTTTTCGCCCGCGAACTAGGCACGATTAATTCTAATTCAAATCGTTGCTTTTCCTGTTATTATCGCGGAAAAATTCCCCGAACATTGGACTCGGATAATATTCGACTTTCGAACGATTCTTGAACGAATCGGATAGTAGTTTTCGCCGCGCGATTGATGAAAAATCGTCAAAGTAGGATTAAATATTATAAATCTGGAGAACTCCTCTGAAATGCAGATTTCCTCAGCGTCCAATTTCGTATCCTTATAAATAACCAAATCACGTATGGCGATGCATATATGCTACACCGTATCCCCATCTCTCCCCGAAAATCCCCGAAATAAATCACGATCGCGTAATCGTCGCGTAAAATCATTCCAACGCACAAATTTTCGTGGAGATTCGAATATGGAGCTGGAATCCTCGATTTAAAATATCCACGAAACAAACTTAAACGATCGATCCGACCGATCCGCTCTCAAACTCTTTCTCTTACCTCTTTAATTCACTCGAATCCCCAATTTCGAATTCCCGAAAATCATGTGCGTGTATATATCCTATAAAAAAAATTATCCTAAAATAAATCGAACGAAAGGATCGAATCATCGCCTTTAATTAAATCCGCGAGACTTCAACCCTTTAAAATCCTCGAATTTCCGAATACTTCCGATTACCCAATCCCCCGGAATAAAGTTCAAACTTCGACGAACGCGCGAATTTCGCGTCCAAACCAACGACCCAACCTCGAATCTCTTTAAAACGCCCAAATCGTGTCACGGGAAAACCCCCTGCGAACTCGTTTTTCCGCGCCAGTTTATTCCTCGTCCACCCCCCCTCCCTTCCCCCGAGCCAGCCATCGTTTAAGACTTCCCCCTTCGAGGGGGAGGAGGGGAAGCTCAGACATCCAGTCGGTAAATACGTCGCCAGCGAACGGCCCAACGTTTCCAATGGCGCAAGAATCTTTGCGGAGAGCGAGTTCCCTCCACGTCCTCCATGCTTGTTATTTTTCAACCGAGTCGCCGAGACGACTCTCCTCCCCCCGCCCCCTTCCACCCCTTACGCGGCGCGGCGAAATTTCGGTTGCCACTTTATGGACCTGTTTTCCTCCACCCTCCTCCTCCTCCTTCTCCTCCTTCTTCTCCTTCTCCTTCTCCTTCTCGAGCAAAGTTTTCCAACGGAGGGCCACCCCCTCCGGAACCGTATCCTCCGCGTATCTCCTCCGGCGGAGGGAGGGTGGAAACCTCCTGGCGCGAAGGGAAGGAAAGAGAGAGAGAGAGAGAGAGGGAGAGAGAGGGGGAGGAGGACAAGTTTAAGGGTGAGTCGAGGGTGTTAGGGTAGGTTGCGGCACACGCTGGAATTCGGTCACTATTTTAATATCGATCCGCCCACCGACTCTACACCCCTACTACACTCTTTCCCTCGTTTCACCCCCTTTTCCGCACGGATCGCACAACACACTTGCCTCGTATGCATGAAACGTGACGCGACGTTTGCGCTTTAAATGTGTGCGTGTGTATATTTGTTTGTCGTAAATTAACGTGCGTACATCGCGAATTTTATTCATTAATTCGATGCTCGGTGAATTGATTGGAAGATAATGATTAGGGATTTATTATTAACGTTATTATCTCGGTTTTACAATTTTATTAGCAGTTTTATTTTATTCGAATGTTTTGATATTTCGAATACTTATGAATCGATTATTAAACATCTGACGATTAATAATTTATTTATCTTATTTCGGTAAATTGGTTTCAATAGTGTATGAATTTTATCGATATTTATTGAATTAATTATATAAACCGACGATCGGTATTTATTATCTTATTTGTTAAGTATTTTGATAAATTTGAATTTTATTAATTACGGTATTATTAAATCAATTACGAGTTATTAACAAGATTTATTCTCCCCTCGTTCGTTTTCGCGTGAATCTCTTTCTTTTCTTCGAATCTGTTAAGCGCGATATGATTTCGTTCGATCGACGACGAATCTTCTCATTCGATAATCTCGTAATTAAAAGTTATCCATTATTTTTACGGAGAAATATCTACGTATCTTTCGAGCCGCGTAACGTACGTTATAGGAGGAAATATTGGCGCGGTGAAGGATGGGAAGCAAACTCGATTCTGGAAAAAGAGTTCCGCTCTTCCGGTCTGATCGGTTTTCTATGCGACTCGTTTCACGTTTGCCCTGTGCCGCGCACCATAATTCCGGATACGGGACGGAAACGTGGATCGATCCTGACGGCGGTCCTTTCGAAAAGAGGGAGCCGGATTTATGATTCTTCCACGCGATGCAAGAAGAGGATGATTGATAGTGGAATCATGGAAAAATCGTTTTCGGGTTAATTTTTGTCGAACCGAATTTTACGGACGATCGGGTTGCTCCAGTTTGAAATATTATAATACGTTCGGTTAAGTTACTCGGATCTTTTTCGATATTTCTCTCTCGAACAATTTTTATTCGCGGAGCAGATTTTAACTATTAACTGCGAATAATTCTTTTCGAGGTTACTTAAAAATTGATAAAAATATTTTATCAGAAATAATAATAACAATGATGATATTGTAAACATACGATAAGGAAATTTGTAGAAATTTTTGGAGGGTAAAAATCGTAGATCAAATATTGGATTTTTTTGATAATGAGAAAAATAATAATTTTGAGATATTATTATCGATTGAAACGCAATAGCTCAACTCCAAAAGTATGCAAAATAACTTTTTCAATCTTAAATGCCATGGCGTGTCGCGTAAAACTCTGCGTTATAGCGAGATCGGATTGCACGATGTTTATAGTAGAAAGTAACTAATGGTTCTCGCAGGAGAAGCGGATCTACGAGTTGTAAAACCTTTACGCTTGCTTTGGAAGCCAAGCCGGCAACTCTTTATATCACGATAATCATTAGAACGTATTACCAAGAATACTAACGAGCGTATTTTCTTCTCTAAATCCTCAAAAGCGAGATTCTGCATGACAAGCTTACCCCCTCCGCTCATTCCCTTTTTTTTTTCTCAAAAGATCTTTGCCAGGTATTCGTTTTCAAACGAAAATTTTACCAGATCTCTAGCGACGACCACTGCTTTATCAACGATTCACAATTTATCGTGAGAGTTAAAAAGTCGAACGAAAATCGGATTATAGACAATTATTAATTAACTGACCGAAATCAACGATAATTTGATATATTTTTTTNTAGCGACGACCACTGCTTTATCAACGATTCACAATTTATCGTGAGAGTTAAAAAGTCGAATATATATACAATTATAGACAATTATAGACAATTATTAATTAACTGACCGAAATCAACGATAATTTGATATATTTTTTTTGGGGGGAGGGGGAATGTGTATGTTAAAATTATTAAAAATATATGTATGGAAAAGTAAGATTGATCCGAAAGGAGAAATAACAGTCGAGAAAGAGGTAAGGAAAGAGAGATAGGAATAAGCACGAAGAAAGGAAGTACAAAAATACAACAAGAAACGGCGATGGCGAGTAAGCAGCTGAATCGTAAAACCACGGTGCATGTGGAATGAAATCATGAGATAAAGTGGCGGTTACACGTTCGGGCTAGAATGCATCGAAAAATGGAAAAATTATCGTGCTTATGCTCGATAAGTAATGCGTATAATAAAAAGCGACATGGTTGGTCTGTGCAACTGGAACGTGGAACGTGTATATTTTAATCGATGTAGCATCAAATGTTACCCGTTCATTAATTAACATATCCCGGGAGGAAGAGTGGTGTAAAGGGGTGAATTCTTATTAATACTTGTTGTAAAATGAAGAAATTTCATCGTTTCGAAAAAAAAGAAGAAAAAAAAAAACACGCACTGTTTTTATCGTAATTTTCAAGTAGAATGCTCCTTGTTCATTACAAAAAAAAAAAGAAAAAGAAAAAAAGAGCAGATGTGGAAGTCGATTTATTAGCAACCTTGTCTTATAAAATCTGGAATGCCACGCTCCAAAGCTCTAATTAGAATCATTATTATTCCCCTTCGGTGCTACTTGGCTCGAACCTATCAATCATTCGTTCAACTTATTCGAGCAAAAGAGGAAAAGAGGAAGCACGAGAGGATATTTACTTTTTCTTGTTTCATCGCTACGAATTAAATAATCGTGCGAATGAAGAACGATCTCTATTTTCTTGCATACTTTAAAAAAAAAAAAAAAAAAAATCTCAAATACTTCGCGTCAAACTTCTCTCCTCCGACCAAGATTAAAACTAGATCTTAAATCCATCCGATAGACATCTCGATACGTACCACTAATGAAAAGAACCCGAACAGAGTATCTCTCTCGAAAGAACGCAAAGGCAAACAACACACCTTCGAAAAAAAAAAAAAAAAAAACTCTTCATCCTCTGATGAAAAGATCGATCCCCGGATGAAATCATCCAGTTTCCCACCACCCGTCCACGACAATCCACACCTTCCCCCCTCCGACTTGCTCGATCTCTTCCTCGACAATTATCTACTCGTCCCTAATAATATCGACAGCGGTACGATATTTTCCGGATGCGACGGCGGCGGTGGTGGAGGGGCGGCGCACAAACTCGCCGTCCATTCCCATCTTGATAATCGCGGTCCGCGCGACACACACGCGCGCGCACGGAGCGGTCGAATAGGTAGGAAAAGTCGCATGTTAAGCCTGATAAACGAAACATAAAAGCACGTAGGTGGCCGAATGGGTGGAGGAAAGGGCGGAGAGGTTCGGCTCGGCTCTCTGGCGGTGGCTCCAAGGGTGGTCGTGGCCGAGCGCGCCTAGTCAGGGTAGTTCCCAACGCGTGTATCCAACACCCTTCCACCACCTACACACGGGCGCGTCGCGTGTGCATGCACGCGCGCGATACCCGGTATCCAAGCTGGGAACGGCGTACGATGGCCGTTAGCGTGAGCTTGCAAAACGGGAGGAGAGTGGCGGTGTGGCGAAACGAAACGCGGGGGTCCGCGTGTGCCCGGCCGCTCGACTAACGTTTTTTTCCCTTCCTTCCTTCCTTCCTTCCTTCCTTCCTTTCCTTTCCTTTTTCTCTCTCTCTCTCTCTCTCTCTCTCTCTCTTCTTTTTTTTTTTATTTCGCATCGATCGATACCGACGACTTATTTTGGATTATTTTCACCGGGTGGCCAGAGTGTGCGCGCCTTTTCCTCCTCCCCCTCCCCATCTGGCAAAAAAATGGGAATTCACGCGGACCGGTGCATGGCTTTCTGGTAAATTTTGCCGCGAACCGACGACGTTCGCCAATGAGCACGACACGAAAAAACGTATTAGACCGTGTAACCGGGCAATTTTTGTTGCGCCGTCGACGTGGAGAAAAAAAGGAGGAAGCGTATATATATGTATATATATATATGTGTGTATTATATATATTCTGTACCATCGGTCGACGTAGCGCCGCCATTCTCGAGATTATGTAAAAAATGCGGGACCAGCATTGTGCCCATTAGACACCGCTGTCCAATGAAACGCTGTAAACGCTGTTCCCCGTGTCCTGGCTCTTCCACTCTTTCCCTCCTCGTCTCTATATCCGTCCCTCCCTTTCTCTCACTCCCCTTTTGCTTTTCCTCTCCCTCGATCCCCGTATCCTCTATACGTACACCACCTCCTTCCCTATCTCCTCGTTTCATCCAAAAAGCCGAAAAGCGCGTAGCCGCGTAAATGCCGCGGCATGAAAGTGTCTTTTGTCGCGGATGGAACGCCGCGGTGTTTTTCCTCTCGTCGTGGTTCCGCGATCTTTTCATCGGTGTTTCGCGCTTTTGATCGTTTCCCCGGTGAAACGATTACGGTGGGGGGAGGGGGGGAGGGATACAAATTCGCTCGACAATGCACGTTTTCTTTTTTCTTTTTTCCTCTTTTTCTTTTTCTTTTTTCTTTTTTCTTTTTTCTTTTTTTGCTCCCTCTTTCCTTTTCGCTCTTTCCTCCCCGTATTTTCCTCCTCGCGTTGCACACGCGAAAGTGTTGCACAGCAGGTTTGTTGTTTTTTTCCTTTTTTCCTATTTTGCTGTTAATGACGCGTGCGAGGAAAAACGCGCGAGGCAAGCAAGAGCGTTGGGACAGACGTTCGCCACTCGCGTCAAAGGGAGAGAAAGGTTGACTCTGATCGATTTTGAAATTAGCGCTTCGGGAAAATGGCTATTCTTCTTTTCTCTTTTTCCTTTTTTTTTTCCTTTTCTTTAGAGAAACTAGAATTATTTCGAGATTTTTTAAGGGTGGAATGGAGGGTAATGGTTAATTTTACAAACGCGAAGAGTCGGTGTGAGCGGTGTATGGAGGGCTTTTTATCTTCGCGAAATCAGAACTTTCGTCCGAAATAAAAAAGAAAAAAAGAAATTCCCAATCGTATCAATTCGACGATCTATCCGCAGAATTCATCCTGTTAATTAACTCTTTCACCGTGCCACGCTGTTATGTTATACTCGATATTTCCTCCAAGTTTTTCGGACGTAACATCGAAATTGATTAAAATGGTAGGATCGATATCGATACCGAGTCGATTTCGGGGCTGAAAATATTGTTTAGCCTAGCTCCAGTAATTATCACACTGGAACATTGCAGAACGAGAAGAACAAACTATTCTCGATCACAGGATTTTAATTTCTCATTCCCTTTAGAAACTTTAGAAATTGACTCGATCATAAATTGATAAAAATATACGCGACTTAATCTTTATGTTTTATTAACCGACCATTTCTTTTCTCCTTCTACTCCTTTCTTCTCTCGAAATTTAAAAAATCAAAACTCCTCATATATAAGGATACAATCGACTCGAGAAATACTCGAGAGATCTTCCAATTTTCTCGACGAAGCCCAAACAAGGGGTTGCGATCCTCTTAGAGGGCTGGGGACACGGAGGTGTTCTAAGCAAGAAGGGTTGGCCCGTGACGTACGAGGGGAGCAGGGGGCGTGCTATTTAAACCACGGACGTATCAATAACGGAGTAGTTTTTGGCGGATTTCATTGATTTCCGATAGAGTTGCGCTGATGTGGAGGGACCTAGGGCAGGTAGGCTACATGCACAACATTGTAATTGATTGGACCTGTGGCCTGATAACCGCTCGGTGACCTCACCACCCGGTTCGATACGCGTACTCGGTCATGGAATAATTATTTCTTCTTTCTCCCCTTTGGATCCTGTCCTCTGTCCACGGCTTTCGATCGATTGCAATGCCGATCCGTCGTCGTCCGGACTCGAACGTGCGGGATCGTTTCCGCCGCGTTTCGACACCCTTTCGAGGCGGAAAACTGGAGAGGGGAGGGGGAAGAAAAAAAAAGGAAGAAAAGATTCTTCGAAATTTTTATATTGGCACGTTACATACGTTCGATCTTTTCGAGGAGAGTTTGATAAGATTTTAATCGAAACAAACGAATCCGTGAACAGATAAAATTACTTGTTTTTAACGAATTCATAAATGTTATCCGATATTGCGTTCGTCCAAATAAATGAAATTTCGGGATGCATAATCTCTTCTGCGTCGAAAATATATTTCTATTTCGTTTCTATTTTACCTCTTCCTATACTGCTGAAAATGACAGTAATTCTGTTAATCCAAACCCGACTATAAATGGATACTCGGCCAAATCAAATTGGCCGAAGGGAAACTGGAATACTCGCGAAAAATTCTGTCGCGTTTATATTATCGACTTAAAAGCCCGCAAAGAGGAGTACGGTGTCCCTCCCGTATTTTTAAAAGCAATTTATTCCATGCGACAACCACGTTCGTCAAAGCCGACGTCTTATTACCCCGTCTAACGATTAATTAGAATGCACGAGGAATATCGAGCGATGAATAATTAACCATCGTCTCTTATTTCTCCTTCCCGTATTATATTTTTCCGACACCCGATCAAAAGAAGACGGAATTAACGTCTCTGGATCCACCTGTTTCGCACCGTATCCACACACGGTACAGTTTCGGCCATATTCCGTTTAAATAATTTAAAAAGAAAAGAAAGAAAATTCCTTTCTGCATTCTTTGGTAAAAAAATTCAAAAGATCGTTGTATTAATCGTTATATATATATATATATATATATTTTATACCGATTCTTTACAATTGGTCGACTCGTCGCGAGATAGTTCGAAATGGTTCGATCCAAAGAATTATTTGATCCAGCGTGTTGGACGCGCGTGCCAGAGGTACTGGCATCCGAGCTACTGTTATATTATAATAGAGACTCGATTATTTGAACATCTATTAGCCGTGAGAGCGAGTAATTACCCCGAGCGCGCCATTAAACGCAGTTTCAAATATTCGAGCACGTTCGATAACCGCATGCTTGATTTTCCGCGCCGCGTTTCACTATTAACGGGCTATTAAGAGATTTGTTCTGTCGGCTTCCTTTCGGTCGCCCGAAACATTTTAATCTCGGTAGAAGATAGAAGATAGAGGATAGAGCGTTCTTTTTTTTTTTTTTTTTTATAAAACTCAAAAAGAGTAGTGCAATTTCATTCAGGAAACGAAGGCCAAAATTATTTTATAAAAAAAAAAAAAAAATAAGCGAATATCGTCGTTGATTCTTCGCTTCTGAAAAATTGGCGAGAGATAATAATCTCGATTGTTAGAACGATTCCTTGAAATATAATTGGAGAAAATCTGGTGTTTTGTGACACGGTATGGAAGTTGGAGTGTCGCAACTAATCCAACTTTTCTCTCGGCCTCGCGGTCGCGGCCAAACACACAGTTTCGCAGTGCGTGAGCAGGAAACTTTCGTGGAAGTTACGCAGGATGAAGATACGGATCGTTCGCAAGGTGCAGGAAGAGCGCAATTCCGCGGACATAGCAACCGAGTCGTTGGCCATCTTCGGCTAATTCCGCGCGATAAACCAACATGTTGCCCCGACTTCCGCCGATTATGATCGGAGATAGACGATTTCGACGGCGCGCTCTTAATCGATCTTAATCGCGGGATTCTCGCAAAATCGTCGCGGATCATCTCTCCTTCTCGAACGCAAACGCTTTCCATCAAATTTCTGCAAGCAGCATTTCGAAACAACATTGTAATCGCGTCTCGAAATTGTTTGAAAACTCTTAAATCTTGAATGCATTTTTTCAAAGGAGTTGAAGAGCTCGCATCTGGAATAATATCAAATTAAATTATCGTTCGGTTCGCCGTCAAATTCAAAAATCTCAAGATTGAATTATTATTCGATAAGATGCCGAGCGATTCGAATGGATTGGAAGATATATACGTATTGAAGCAGGACTCTGGAGGCGTTCCTCTTCCTGTTTCTAACAAAGCGCGTTCGAAGCGCGAGGAGGAACAATCAGACGCGAAGCTAGAGAGAGAGAGGGAGGGAGAGAGAGATTGCCCCTCGTTCCTCGAACTCTCGAGCGTTGAAATCCTCCGTATTTATCATTTAACATCCGGCTGATTACCTAATTAGCGAAATAACTAAATCGTACGTAGGACAATTTCCACCCTCCCCCTCCCTCCTCTCCTTCCTCCCTAATGGACACAGATTACACGGGGCGTCATTCGCTGTCATTAGGAACGGGAGAAACGGCCGATGCACGCTTTCAACGAAGCTGCCTCGAGCTCGAGGTGGATACGAGCCTGTAAATGACTCTCAACCGTTAGCAAAAAAAGAAAAAGGAAAAAGGAAAAAACTCGCGTAAAAGTCGTATTCCCTTTCCGTGGGAGGAGAGAGGAAAGGAGGGAGGCGAGGGAAGGAAAAAAGAGAAGGCCGAGAAACGGCGATCTTGTTTCGCGCACAGGAGGAACAAAGCTGGTAAGATGAGAGATTGTTAATGGAATTGAAATATCCGATGTATTCCGATATCGTGTGCTCGCGATGGAGTCGAAGATAAACACACAAATTTCCAAGATTCGAACGGTTCGATTGCTGCTTCGTTTGCTTGCTTGTTGACGTTTATTGTGGTTGTACAGGAACGGGACGAATTGGAACGAATTACTCTCTTCTCCGGTGAAAATTTACTTGATACGTTGGAACTGATGCGACGATAATATCAAAGGATCCTTCGTCGTATCTTCGATCATCCCGAATTATTTCGTTCAAAGAATAAGTTGGGATGTAATTTCAAACGATATCTTTCCCAGAGAATATTTTCGATCACGATGGAACGATCGAGTCCCAAAAAATTCCTCCCCCGCCATAGCCAATAGAATCGGCGAACAATAAAGTATCGCAATCCGGTATAAAGCGTATACAAAGTACTTTTACTTTGTAGGAGTCTCTCTAAATCTCGAACCACCTTCCCTCCCTCGAAGTTTGCCAAACAATGCCTGTTCCATCCCACCCCCCTCTCGCCTATCACGCCTCTACGTCCCACGATCCATTCAATCCCCCCGCAAAAATTCCAAGTTCGAGGTGAAGAGCGCAGCGACCGAGCAAAACTGACCAAACTTTCTTGCTGTCTTCCCAACCGCCGACAATAATGAGCCATCGTTTCGCACGAGTGTCAGAAATTTCGATCCTTCGGTAAATCGGTGGCCGATCGGCGAGCAGGGAGAAGATGCAGGAAGAAAAGATGCGGCGGCAAAGGCGGCAAAGTTCGTTCGTATTGCAACGAGTCGATTGCCTTACGGTTGTAAACGTGATTTAACGGTCGGGAGGGGGAGGGAGAAAAAGGGGGAGGGGTCTGAAGAGGAGAGTCTGTTTGTCGTCCAGTTCCTCCGAGGCAAAAAAAAAAAAAAAAAAAAAAAGAAGAAGAAGAAAAAGAAAAAGAAAAACTAGAGAAAGAGAGACCTAGACCGATCATTACGGTATGCGCGTCAGGATCGGCGTTTGGAATTTCCTCCGCGAAAAGCAATAGCTCGGGACCGAGCTTGTAAATCCCGAGCCAAATTGCCATTGTGCCTTCTCTGAAACTTCTTTAGCGGAAACTTGGAGAACGTCGATAGAACGCCCGTCCATCCTGGCTTTTCATCTTCGATTTCGGTCACGGTCCGAGTGCGAGGCTCGTGGAATCGAGAAGGAAAGAGAGAGAGAGAGAGAGAGAGAGTTTCGCAGCGTTAATTTTGACGAGATTTATTGTGCTTGCTCGATGAAGAGACGTGAGAATTTGTGAGGGAATTTGATGATTTATAAGGATAGGATTTTTTTTTGGTAATTATCGTTTTAAAGATTGGATCGTGTTGATAGCTTTTGGACGGTGGAGAAGAATTGGGTTTTTTAAATACCAAAGTTGTAGTAATTTCTTGTAATTAATAATATTCTTTTGGAAGAAGGAGTTCGATTTTGAGCTTTATTGGGATTAAAATATTAATTATAATTTATCTGAAATTATAGAGATCAAGTTTTAGTATTTTTTTTCTTCGCTTTTCCTATCAATTTTTTCTTTCTCCCTTCCTAAAATAATTAAAATTTCAAGGGTTAAATTTTCAAACGGAGAGATTGAAAGAACGGCGGCTTGTTGGATACGGTTTGCCGTTCGCTGCGAGTTTACCGGTGTGATACAACTTCCGGTTTTTTTTTTTTTTCTATATTAAATTGGAGGAAGACGGAACCTAGGCGATAAAAGTATGATGCAAACGCTGTCTACCGTTGCATCTCGCCCACGAATGCACGCGTGCGTGCGTCCGCACACGAGGAGGACGGATGCGTTCCGAACCGTAACCGTCTTTCCTCGTCCGGCCGCCGACGGCGCGTCCTTTCTTAAAAATTCACACAATTAATTTTCATTCAACGCTTTGCAACATTTTTTTCAATCATCGAAGAGAACACAAAAGTGTAATAATAAAATAATAGAACTAGTACAACTCCCCTCTCTCCCGTTCCATGATTTCCGAAATTGAGAAACAAATGTTATACTTTCGACTTCGAAAGTTGAGATAAAAACGTTTATCATCGTTCAATTCGAAAATTCGAAAATATACTCGATAATTTTTTCCTGCGCGAAATTTATATATATATATATATATATCTCCGCCAACCATCTCGCAACGAATAATTTAACATTATATTAAATATAGCAGCTGGAATAAGAGCTATAATAAACAAACATCGTATCTCTCACGAGTACGTTGATATAAGTCACCGTATAGCACACGTGGATACCGATGCCGCGATAATAATTAACATGCGACGGCCGGCCAGCTCTGGCAATCTTTGAAGGTCGAGCCGCGCCACTGCTTCCTTATTGTGAGCGTGGCTGAGCGAAGCGGCGGGAAGAGGAGCGGTAAACAGAGGAGCGAACGAGAGAGAGAGAGAGGAGGGAAGAACCGCTTGTATATTAACTTCACGGCACGCCGCCTGTACGCGTACGAGTTTTATACCGAGCGGCTACTGTCTGCGCTCATTACGTAGGCGCAGCGATTTCAGAAATACGGGGCTTCGTCCGAGGAAGCCCGATACTTTTATTTCTCTTCTCGCTGCCGCCCCCTATACGTAAGATTGGCAGACACGGGCGAATTCCAGGATGTCGACTCGATCAACCTTCTCTCGCTCTTTCGAGTTTTTGCATTTTACCTTCGAGGCTTTATGGAGATGAAAACGTATGAGGTCGTTTTTTTAAGGATCGTGGATATTTTATTATTGCGGAGAATTTGAGTTTCACGATCATAATATATATATATATATATAAAGAAGATGAAATAATCGAAGGATATTTGTGTTGAAAGTTGTGCATTTTATCTCAAACTTCGTGTTCCCACGAACGAAGAGAATATACAAGAAATTCCTTATATACAGATGGAAGATTATATAGATTTGTTGCTTCGTTTAAAAATTTTATAACGAAGGAGGTATCGAGAGGTATTAAAAGATAGAGAAATAATGTAATATCCGATAAAATCGAATCATCGCGTTATACACGAGAGACAAAAAATCAGAGAAGGAAACGATTCCACTTCCACGTTAAATTTACTTTCCCGCTTCTCGTTAAAAAAAAAAAGAAGGGAGAAGGAAGGGAGGGGGGAGGGGGGATCATTTTTAACCCTCGTCCGCATTAAACGGCCGCGCGTCTCGACTCGATGCACGATCGTTAAGTGTTTTCTCCCATTTTTCTCCCCGGATAATAACTCGCGTCGAAACGAATCGAAAATGTATTCTTCGCGCTCGGCGATCGGCGGTTCGATTGGAGCTTTCATCATTGATATGCATATAAGCAACGCTCGCGATGAATGGCAAGATCGATATCCACGGGTGAAGTGACAAATAATAATAAAAAAAGAAAGAAAAAGGAAAAAAGAGAACAGGTAGAACAACAAAGGTAGAACAGAGAGAAGAGGTGAAAGGAAGAGAGAGAGAGAGAGAGAGAGAGAGTGTAACGGCGCTGCTCTTCCTCCTCGAAAGCTTTCATTGTTCGGCGCGAAATGAAATTCCAAAGAGAACAAATTCCATCGCGTCCCGTTCTTATTCGGTTAGCCATTGCAACGGAACCACTTAAACGATCTTTCTACAGCCGCCGCTACAAGCGAAATCTTGATTTCCACTCGTCTTTGTAAGCGTTTTCGAACGCAAGAACGGAAGAACACTAAGCGATGAGCGTTTCTCCTTTTTTTCGCCAAGGAATTGTGAATCGATCGTTCATCGTTCGCCTTGCAAATCAAGTTACTCGAAGAATTATTATTTCTTTTTAATGCTTTCTATTTTTTTCTTTTTTTTATTTTCATCCGTTTTCTTCTCCTCGCTGTGAAAATTTACAGTTTGAATTTAATATTTAAAATTGTTGATCGAAGGCTGAAATTTCGGGGAGATTGTCGAGCGTTATGGGAAGATGAGGTTCGATTGTGCTGATGACCAGTTTCGAGTTATTCGAGACTCCATTCCGAGGGTCGACGTAATTTGCGTAATGAGTAGTTTAAGGTACGAGCCACGTATCTTTGAGCAATACCTCGATTGCTTGCTTTCCTTTTTTTTTTTATTCTTTTTTTTTTTTTTGCTGTGCGTTAAGAGTTTAATCGAATGTAATCGGGTTTTGAATATTTTGAGCGATATGATAAATCGAAGATTTATTAATGGATATTTCGATCTGTAAAACGCGCGTGAAAATAATTAATAGTTTCGTTCAACGATATTTTACGGTTTCCACAAAGAATAGAAAAGAATTTGAGAGGATTCAGAATTTAAGAATTAAAGAAGATTCGTGGAAGAATAATTAAAAATAAATAATAATTTTTTAAAGGCAAAAGAAAGAAAATTAAATCTCTTTTCACTTTCACAAAAACACCCTCTTGCGCTCTTTCTCCGCTTTCTAAGAATCAATTTTCAATTGCATTAAAATATATTTAATAAATCGATCGCGATCAGTTCAAATCGTTTTCGATTTCGTTTTTTAAGTAAATCTAGAGGGAAGAAGAAACGCTGCGCGAAAAAATAAAGTTTCGTTTCGAAAGCGAATACGCCGGCTAAAGGATACTATGAAAATGAGCGAAAAAGTGGGGGAATGGAGGAAAAAATAGGTGTGTAAAAGGAAAAAGGGAGAGAAAGTGTAGGAGAATACGAAACAGTCTACGCGACAGAAAACGAAATAGGGGGTTTGCATTGGTCTCGTTGCTTGTTCCTGCCTTCATGATTCAAATTTAAAGCGATGTTTGCTCACCGATCTCTGCGCCCCCGCAAAGCAACTAATGCGAGCTACATGCTTGGGTTCCTCGATTCTCTCTTCGACCCTCTGGATAATAATATTTCGAGTAACCTTCGAGTTTTCAAAAAAAAAAAAAAAAGAAGATAATAGATATAAAGACGAAATATATTCAGGATAAATAGAATTTGAATTTTGATATTTTATTTATTAAAAATTGTAATGATTGAATTTACTGTAAGATTTTTATTTATCATATATATATATATATATATATATATATATATGTATATATGTATATATGTATATAAAAATTCATTTTGTATAAAAAAAGATAAAATTTGACTTTTAAAAAAGTGTACAAGTAAAAGAGGTAAGACTTGTAAAGCCTCACAGGCAAGATACGAAACGTAGGAAGAAAGAAAAAAGCGAACGCTTTGCAAAGAAAACCAAATTATCTCCACTTTATCCTACAAGCTCACCTGCATTACCCCGTCATTTTAACCATCAACATAGTACCACACCGGTTGCGCTCCAAATCACGCGAGCCGAAAGGAAAGCAAAGCGAAACGCAATCTGGCCATCCCTTAAATTACTTTTTACCCCCGAAGGCGCACTTTTACTTACCTACATACCGGTCCAAAAATTTTCGACCACCGCGTTGTTGCATAAATTCCATCCATTTAGGCGGGAGGGAAAAAATCTGCCCATGATTTCGACATCCTTAGAAAACTTTTTCGACGTCGAAACATTAATCCATTTCACCGTGGTTGAACGATTGAAAAAAACAAAAAAAAAGAAATTCATAAAAATTTTGATGAAAAGATCGGCGGATCCTAAAATCTATCTCTTAAAAAATATTCAACTTACGTTGAAAATAATATATCAACCTTTTCAAACGACCGAACAATTAAAAATAATATCCGTTCAAAAATCCGTTTTGACGAAAGGGTCGATTTAAAAAATCGACTTAAAAAGAAAAGAAAATAAAATACGTCGAGTTCAAAAATATTATTCAACTTAACCTAAAAACAATATATTAACTCTTGTTCACCATTCATGAAACTAACTAAACAATTAAAAAAAAAAAAAAAAGAAACTAACAAAGAATATACTCCGCAAAAAATCGATTTAAAAAAAGAAAAAATATCCCTTCCCAGAAACATTACTCCACACCGCTTAATAACACGTTAAATCTTCAATCATTCAATCAAGCCGAAACACTGCACTTATACTTTCCACGGTTAAAATCATTCTTCGTTAATCAACGACACAACGCGCCCAATCATCCTCGATCGACTTAAAATCAAGATCGAAAATCGGGAGGGAAGGAGCTCGTTGTCAACCCCCATCGTGCGACGATCCATGGAATATTTAACAGCGATGATAAACGGGCCAGCTCGATTGAAGGTAATGGCCGATCGGCCGACTCACACCTGTATTCCCGGTAATAGACGGTTGTCCGTCCCTGCGGACAAGACCGGTAGCCGGGCCCGTACACGCCCATCGTGGCCCAACGTACGTACGTACGTTCGCGATGCAACAACACACGGCGTGTACACGGCGTGGAGTGGCGTGGCGATACCGTGGTATGCGAGGTGGCTCACGCTTATGCATGCTCGCAGCATCTGTTGCTACAAGACGGACGTTCCCGGCATTACGTTGCGACGTTACGATCCACATATGCCGCCCCGAGGAACACGTGTGCCCGTCCTCCGCCCCCTCTTTCGTCGCGCACCACCCGCGAGTTGATTTCCGATTTCGCATCGATTTTTCCTTCCTCATTTCATTTTATTTTGTTGTCGTTGTCGAGAAGTGAGAAAAAAACTATAGAGGATGATAGAGCCGATATTGTTTTTTTTTTTTTTTTTTGCGGAGCGATGAAAAGGGTTGAGACATGATTTTTCGTTTTTCCATTCTTCGTTTCGTTGAGAAATGGTAATTAATTTCGAGTAATAAGGAGTACATCGATCGCTTTTTTTTTTCTTTTGAGGTAGAAGAAAGGGGTGAAACGGTGGGATGGATACATGTTTTAATTTTCTCTCTCTCTCTCTCTCTTTGTTTCTTGTAGATGTTTCGATTGATTATTTGTTTATTGTATTGATTGTTGTTTCTTACAAGATGTTAATATTCATAATTAAAAGTTAACGAGAATTAAAAATATATATAATGATAAAGTAAATATACTTGTATTTATATATATACTTCTTTTCATATTTATTCAAACAATGAATCACAATACAAGAATGTTTAAGTAAATATACTTTTCGCAATCACGTAGTATAATTTTCGCGTTAAATGATAAAAATACGATTATTTTCTTTTAGAATACTCCTATACACGTTTCCATTAACTCGTAAAGATAGAAGACATATATACAATAATGTTTCGGAAGGTTTGCTGATACTCTTGAACTTAGGAGCGGTCGTTCGCGTCAGCTTTGTCAAGTTGGAAGGTTCAAGGTATGCAGACCGATGCGATCGCCGTCCGCTTCTACTTTTCTTGCCCGTTCTACTCCCTCTCCCCTCCTTTTATCCCTTTCCAAGAACGTTTTCCATCGTTATCGTGTGTTCGTGGGCACACGAGGGCGCAAGCGTCGTTTACGACGTACGTACGTTTACGTCGAAATACACGAGCTCCGTCGAGCCGAGCAATCAACGAATCTCGTTCTACTTAATGCATTTTAAATACAGCGACGCTCGTTTCGTTGTTGCCGGGGTTGGCCGCTGATAACGATGCCGGACGCCTTGTAATGGGTCGAGATGTAAATTGCGACGATGAAATTCTTCCCTTGCCGCGGCTCGCCTCGTTTTTTTCCCCCCCCTTTCTTTTTTCCTCTCTTTTTTCTTTTCTTCTCTCTCTCTCTCTCTCTCTCTCTTTTCTTGGAATATAGAACACGAGGTTTGTAGGTAGAATCGCTGAATCATAATTTGTGAGAAGTGAAACGTTTGCAGTTTTCGGTTGGAGGTTTTAATTAGTTTAGATAATAAGAAGGTTCACTTGACATTTTTAACATGACGAGACGAAGAGGGTGGTAAATATTTTGACGAGCATAAAGAAAATATTAGAAACCAAATCGTAAAATCTACTTTTTCACATTCTTTTTTTTTTCTTTTTGGAAAAGTTCATCGAGTGTTTTAATTTTATAAATAGAGAGAATTTTTATGAAATTTCTTGAAATCAATTAATTACAAATATATTGTCGTTAATAGTGTAACGATTATTATAATAAATCGTTTTTTGTTTTTTCGATAAAAAAATGAGTTTCACTATTCGAGATCGAACAATCGCATCAGCCCCTCGATCACACCAATTATGCGTCGCAGTTCAGTTTTTACCCTCGGCCTCCCTCACTAATTCATCAGAATCTCCTTGGTTCGCTGTTTCCACGGCCCCAGGAGCGCGCAATTAAGGAGAGGCGAGCATGTGCACCGCCGGGCCAACGTTTAACGAACCCGATGAATCTTTCGAAAACCGAGGAAAAACTTTTTCCGCTCGACTTGCTCGACGATTTCGCGTTTTTTTTTTTCTCAAGCATTAACGTCATTCGTTGTTTTATCGTCGAAACTGATCAACCGTGACATTTAAAGTATATATATATATGTGTGTGTATATATACTTATAAACGTGCATCATTAGAATAAATTGAAAAATTGAAGGAAATATTAGAGGATAAGAGAGTAAAATTAATATATATATATACGTGTTTATAAAAACAAGAGTAATCTTTATTAAATTAAACATCGTTGGGGAATATTTATATAAAGATACAGAGAAATCAATATTATTCATATTTCTCGCTTCACAAGATTAAAAAAAAAGGAATTCGATACCGTAAAGTAAAATTAGAAGGAAGAGGCAGGAAATAGCCTTAAATCCTGCTGGTACATTAATAAATCAGAAATATCTTTGAAAAGAAAAGATTCCTCCCCTGTTCCTTCTCCCTCCTCCTTCCTTAACTCTCTCCTCACGTCGTCGTTTCCGTTTCTATTTTTATGAACTGGTTTCCAGGCCGACATTTCTCTACTCTTTTCGCACTCTACTCCGTTCCGCGAACAAATCACCGGCAAATGGTGATTGCGCCGCTCGTAACAGCGAAAATAAAAGCGGAGGATAATGATTGGAGCGCGAGCCGAGGATCGAGCGTGCGGATTCGATAATATCCACGCCCGATTCAATCTTCCTCCGCGAAGGATTATTAGGAGGCACGAGCGCGAGGGGAGGTGGAAGGGGAGGGAGGAGGGTAGAAGGATGCGGGTAATCGGTAGAAAATGGTTCACGCTTTTGACGGTGGATGGTTGGCGGGTTGTTTAACGGGTGTTCAAGACAAATATTTTTAGAACGATGAATGGGAAATTGGAAGCAGCGAGGAGGAATTCGAAGCAGTGATAGAGATTTTCTTTTTTTTCTTTTTATGGTGGAATTATTGGGGATTAGGATTTAAATTTTATTTTTATTATCAAATTTTCGGAATCAAAGATATTAATACTTACTTAACTTCAAAGAGGTAAATTTGAAGAATCGAACAGCAAATATTCGTGATTAATCGGAGGGAAGATAATTGAAATGACGATGTCGATTATTGTATTATTCTTAAATAAATTATACATGTTTCGTTAGATATATTTGTAATGTACAGTTTATGTACTTACGATTTATCAGTGAATTTATAAATTTATAAACTATTATAATGGAACTTAATTATTTATTACGCGAAACAATCGAGTATTCATCTTAGAAAAATCAATTGTTCGATCAATCTTTATCATCGCTATATAATTTTTTTATCTTCTTCATCCGTTTGCAAAAGACGAAAATTATTCCAAATCCTTCGTTAAAGGGCAACAGTCCCTTTAACGAAGCAAGAAAATACCTCCCTTCTTTGATACTAATTTAATTCAACGTTGCCTCGTTTTCCTGCAACGTGCAATCAGGGTGATTGACTTAATAGCAACCTAACTAACAAATTGCCGATTACATACGAGTCTCCCGGAGTTCTTGCCTCCCCTCCCCTTTCCCTCATTCTTATTTGCCCTGTCCCCTTGGAATTCCGACCGAGGCGTAATTGGAGGAACGCGGATAGTCGCAGGATGAACGGTGGTCGACTTTCTTTCGCTCTTTACGAGCAGCAATAAAATAATACCAGAGTCAAGAAAATCATTCTTTTCACCCGAACTCGACGTATCGATGACTTTTCCCGATCCTTCGCGACGTAATTTGAAAAAACAAATCGACAATCGATAAATGCTCCGATAAAAATCGGATTAAAAATTCTTCTGTTTACTTTACAGAAAATTTGTCTACGTTCTCATACTTTTCTCAAATTTTTGAAATCACTTTTGACTATTAATATTTAATATATCGCTCCATTACGATAGTAGAAGTATCGATGAATTAAACAATGAATCGATATCATACGTTTCTCTTTTTATCCCGATAAATTAAAAAAAATCTATCGGTTTTAAAACTCATCACCTTTCACAAAATTCACCACGTTCCAATTACAATCGTCAATTTGCAAACAACATTCGCATAAATTCTCCTACGTATCACAACTCATAAATCGGCAATCATTTTTCAAAATCCTCAAAAGCTCAAGAGGGAAGAATTAGCCCGAGACGGAGAGTAAAGTTGAAAAACCTGTCGTCCCTTCCGGTCTGCAACGACGCCGAAAATCGCCGCGGTCCCGATTTACGAGCGCAAAACGGAATCTAGCCGCGTGTAACCGCGGTTAACGTAATAATAATAACGGCTGAGCTCGGCTTTTTACAGGGGGTGGCTACACGGAGCTCGATAAGAAGCTTAGCGGAGATTCGGCTCGAAAATGGCCGAGCGTATCGACGGTGCATCTACGAGAAAAACTTGCACGAGTTTCGTCCTTTGTATTGACCTGCAATCCCCTTTCAATAGACGCCATTAGGATAATCGTTGATGAAATTCCTCGATTCGTATATAATATAATAAATACACGAGGAGTACAATTTTATTTAAACTTTTTTAAGGATGTTCAAGGATGGTTTAATTCCTTAGAATAGAGATGGAAACAGTGAAGAATCTTTCGATTAGAATAGAGAAGTATAAACGACAAAATAATTAATAAAATCATCCACACTCTTATAACTTTTATAGGATCCTCGAATCAAGATCCTTTATCCTGAAACAATTCAAAGTCAAGATCTAATCTTTTAATCTCCTCTCCAAACCACGATCAACTTCCTGCCGCAAATTCCTGCGTCGAATTTCCTATGATCCGCCGCCACAGTTTGGAAAAAAGCCACGAAACCAAGCAAACGAAAAACCAAGAAAGAAAGAAAGAAAGAAAGAAAGAGAAGAAAAAGAAGATAAAAGAGAGAAAAGGAAGGGGAAAAAACAGAGTTTCTATCGCGCGAATAGGAAAAACCCGGACACCACCACCTGGTAGAGCCGCTCGTGGAGGGGAAGGAGGCGGATGGGGATGGAGGCGGCGAAAGAAAGCAACAAAGAACAAAAGAGAGTGGAGAGCGTGAACGAGGAGTTTAACCATCGTCCCGTAATATTCCGTCGCTGTGGCATGCAGACGAGAAAGGAACGGCTGATGGCGGTGACAAAAAAATGGAAACTATTTGATCGTGAACCACCCTCTCTCGCGCTGATACTCGGGGCTGAACACGAGGCTGGGCCTCGGATACCGATACACACACACACACACACACACACACACACATATGTATACACGCGCGCGGAGAAGAAGGATGGAGGCGAAAAAGCGGAGTGCTCTTTCCACGAGGGGCGAGGGGAGGAGAGAGAGAGAGAGGGACACGTAAAGGGGGTTGCACGCCGATGGTTGAAACGAGGCGGAGGTGGAGGTGGATTGAAAGGTGCGAGGGGAGGGGGGATGGGCCGGGCTACTCTCTCTGTCCACAAGCGAGCGACTGTGCACACGCCTAAAAGGGTTTTCGTTAGATTTCATTTCACACCCAATTACCTGGCACACATTGGGGCACACACGGTTCGGGGAGAGGGTGCGGAGGGGGAGGGTGAAAAGACACGGAGGCGCGACAAACGGCGTTGCGGTGTAAAAATACACCGAAATGTTGGGGGGAGGCATCCTCGGATATATCGTATCACCCCTCGTATTGTTCGTCTTCCGTGGATTTTATTTTACGCCCAATTATTGTGGCGTGTATATATATATATATATGTGTGTGTGTGTGTATGTGCATGGTTAGGGGTAAGTGAAAGGAGAGGAGGATTGCGAGAGACAAAAATACACGAAATGTGAGAGATATATTTTTTTTTTTTTTTTTTTCAAAGATCTCGTTTCATAGCTAATTATTAATTGATATATATAGCGACACGAAGATGTAAAGATATATAAAAGACATTGGCTTAATATTTCGTGGATTTTATTCTACGCTCAATTATCAGGGCGTACATTGGGATATACGGTTAGGGGAAAATAATAGAAAGGAAAGTTATAAAAGGAGGGCTGTAGAATTATAATTGGACGAAGGAGCGATATAAAAAAAACTTGCACACCTTGGAGGCAATATTGAAAAGTTTAAAAATAGAGAAAACGGCATTGAAAGGTATCGGGCTAAATCACGAAAACACATTCCTCGATGATACCCTTATTTTCCATAGACTCCACATTCGTATCCAATTATTACACCAATTATTACGTGCATTGTCAGATTAGGAATAATGGAATAGAAGAACAAAAATTGCAATATATCGCGGTAATAAAAATAGACAGAAATTTTTACATATACTGTTCCATTCTTATTCCATCCCAATTGTTACCTGACGCACATTGAGGATTAAAAGGAGATGCAAGACGGTGATGACGACGATAACGAATACGTAAAAATATACGAAATGAAAGTGTTATATCACGATATATATATATACCACTCGTACTCGATATTCGGTTTAACTCTCGGCCACGAATTTTGTGATCGGTGAGGCACGCGAGCGCGAAAACGGCGAGAGTGTGGGAGGGAGGAGGGTGTCCGCGATCATCCCCCTCGGTGTGTTGCGATACCATGGCGAGCCGCGAACCGTATTTTCAAATCGTTCGATGCGTTTTAGATTGACGCGTTAGATGCGTTTGCTTTATTGTATTGTACTGTATCGCGGTGTATTGTGGATTTCGATACGGCGGGTGGGTGGGGGAGGGGAGGGGGGCGTGTATATTTCACGATCGGTACTCGTGTAGCCGATTGATTGGCCAGGGTTGTTGATTTGGACGATTGTAATGCTGCTGGTTTCGAGAGATTTCGTTGGGAATCGGTCTCGGTGGATAGAGCGATTTGTTAAATATCGTTTATCTTTAAAGGGTTCGTGGGAAATCATTTTTTCGGGACGGATGTATTTATAATGTGATTTATATATGGATGTTAAATACAAATTTTGTACTCGTTATTAAAGTATCCGTGTTTAACAATTTGTTCAAAACGATAAGATAATTTTTAAAATGTTTTTAAATTCGATAAAGGTTTTTAAACTCGTTTTTTATCGATAAAATAACTTTAAAAATGAATTACTTACGTATAAATAAATATATAGTTATATTTGTATCAGTTTTTTTTTTTAAATATAATATATGTTAAAAAGAAAATTTTTAATTAAGCACGATTGTCACGTTGTTAAAAATCAATTAAACGGGAGTCACGGTGAAATATACTCGTATCACAAATGAATTTTAAACCAAAAATTTGTTTTTACAGTTGTGCGTGTACCTATTTTCTGTTTGAATATAAACCTATTTGGTAAGCATAGCGCGCTACCGTCCTGTGTAACGTTTACTTAAAATTAAAATTAAAATTCTCACGGATGAGATGGAACAGTAAACATACACTTTTGCACCGGCTTTAATGCCGGTATTGTTTAACTTTGTTAGAAAAAAAGAAGAGGGAGGGGAGGGAGAAGAGAAGGGAAAACAGAAGAGAGAAAAAGAAGGAGAAAGAGAGAAATTTCAAGTCTGTGATTATACTACGAAAATCAGTTGCTTGGAAAGAGGCGAAACGAGATATTTGGCGTCGTGGATATTTGGAAAACCTTGCTCTTCAAATTTCATTTTATTCAACTTTGAAGAAAGGGGAGAAAGCGCGTGGGAAGCGAAAAGGGACAAAGCGATGGTAATTTTTATCACGCCCGTTTTTTTTTTTTATTCCAAAAATGTTTAGAACCTGAAAATAAATTTCGAGGCAATTACAAAATAACGCTCGTCGTTTACGCTGTTTTCGTATGACAAAGTTACGGATGTCCCTCTTTCGTTTTTTGTTTCATACTGTGTTTAACTGTGTTTTACGTTTTTCTTCCTTTATTGCACGCATATTTTTATAAAAGGATTACAGTTATGATGTTTACATTTTATTTTCACGTGGCAACGATGAAACGAAGCTGTCCACACAAATCAGTTTCGTAATATATTATTCTACGTATGACCATTCGCAAATTAATTCATTTAATTCAAATTGGAAGCTCAATTATACAACCTTCGTATATTTATTCGTTTATATTTTAACATTTTCATAGAGAATAGAATAATGACTCATTTTCCTTAACCTTTCGATAAAAAAATATCAAACAAATTTAAAACGCGAAACTAAACTTTAACAACGCGTTTAAATAAATTATCACTCGTCCCAAACAAACTTTCCCTTCCTCCCTCGCTAAAAAAAAAAAAAAAATATCAAGATCCACGAAAAGACATACGATTCCAGCTCCTGAAGGAGAAAAAAAAAAAGCAAAGAAAAGAGAAGACAATTCTAAAAATCCCTACGCTTTGAACAATAAATTATCATTCGTCCTCGAAAGAAACTTCCTCCGCGATCTTTCTCATAAATTCACATTCTATCGCGCGTTAATCACAATTTCTGGCCGAAAGAGAGCCGAGCGTTCCACCGAACACCGGGAGAAGCAGGCGGCGGTATACACCGGTATAATTCAAGGCGCTAATTGAATGGTAGAATTCAAGCGAAGCGGCCGTGACAGTAACGAGGATGTGTATCAGCTCTCATAGAAATCGGCCCCGTGATTCCTCCTATAGATTATAATCGTAGACGTTGCGCACAGGTGGCAAAGATCGGAATCGGTAAGATGAATGGATCGGATATTAATAGAGCCGAGTGCATGAGGCGATTAATTATCGATTAATAATAAGACCGGTTAATTAGCCGATTAATATTATAGGCTTGGCTAAACGTCGGTGGCCAATTTGCGGTAATTACTTAATCGTACACGGGGGGGATGGAAGGGGCGACACGGTAATCCTTAGATCGGCAATCGACAGTCAAACCTGTTTCGAACCGCTATCGTCCCAATGTCCCGTTACGTATTTCTCGAGAATAAAATTCGTGAATAAAATTTTCGAATCAAATTTGTAAAGTATGTAAAGTATTTACTTTTATCTTACTTTGATTTCGATTTGACGAAAAATTATAGTATGATATATTTTTATACATATAATAAAATAAAACTTTCGAGTTCTTCGAATCAAATTTGTAAAGATATTTATTTTTATTTTACTTTGATTTCTGAATTTAACGAAAGATTTTTATATAAAATAAAATTTTCGAGTTCTTTAAATCAAATTTGTAAAGTATGTAAAATATTTATTTTTATTCTACTTTGATTTCTAAACTTAACGAAAAGATTACGTACGATACTTTTTAGTTGGGATAGATATTGGAAAGAGTATATTTAATCAGAGACGATTGTAATAATTTTATAGAATAATTGTAATTGCATTGAATTTAAGAGATTGTGCATCTTAATTACCCTTACAGTTCGACTTATCCACTGTTCGAGATTTTGGGAGAAAATTTTCGAATCACATTTATATTTAGAAATTATGTATCGTTCGTAGCTTGGGAATCGAAATAAATATCGACGAAAGCAAAGTAATACGGTTCGCCACAATACTCGACGAGAAATTTCATTACTGAAACGTAACTAACGCTTCGTACCTATTATTCCATCAATTTAATCATCATCATTTAAGAGGCACGGGAGAGATGAAATTGAGTGGTGCGGCGAGATTAATTAAAATTGTTAAAGTGATGGAGAGCGTGAGATAGGCTCCTAAAGCGATAAATTCTCTTCAAGCCTGACGACAGAAGCGGACAATAAGTATCACGGTTCATTCATCTTGTTTACGATCGAACGGTCAAGCTTAATTTTATCGAATAATTAGACGTTAACGCACAGACTGATTACGCGCATAGGCGTCTTCGGCGAGCTACGCGATACACGTGAGATTCAAGCAACAAAGACGAGGTTCAAAGAGCTTGTAAATCAAGGGGTTTCGGGGACGGCTTATGGGACGTTTATCACGTTTTCAAGTCCATTTCCCGTCCGCACAGTGATCTGTAACTGTAAGCACGAACATTCATCCATGAAATTTTAACGATTTTTCGATACGTTAAAACTTATGCCCGCGTATTATGATTTCTTTTTTATCAATGAAAATTTATACGAAACGAGATAGATCTGTGCGTGCAACGTTATTATCACGATAATAATTCTTAAATAATAACGAAAATTTTAAGATAGATGAATTTATGTAAATATCTAAATTCAATATGTCTGGTCTGATATTTCAATCGACTAAAAAAATGGAAAATGAAAAACGAGAAATATATATATATATACATAAATTAATCGATCGTAATAAAAAAGAATTCTTTGACATCAATTTACACCTATTACGTTATTTGTCCTCGTAGGAGGTTATAAATCACGGAGGGTAGCGTTATTAGTAACGTCAGCGATTTCCCGACGAGTATTAATTCTTTCAGCGTCGTTCGTGATATTTGCAGGATTACAAATCAATATTGCAATTACCATCTATCAAGAAAACCGTTTGTTGTACGTATAATCGATGCGTGAAATGAATTACGATGTTTAAAGTTGCGCGCCGCGTTTTGCGCGCAATAATACAATCGGGACGATAAATGGCAACGTAATGCAAGAACATGGCGATTCCATTCACCAGCGTTTCTCGTGGAAAAAAATGGGAGGAAAAAAAAAAAAAAAGAAGAAAGAAGGTACGCCGTGGTTCGATCCTGGAATACAATAATACTCTTTGCACGTCTTGCGAGAAGACTATTTTTTTTTAAAATAAATTCTTCCTTTTATATATATATATTATCTATGCATAAAAATTTGTAAATATAAAATTAATTGTATCGAGCACGTTATCTCGAAAAAAATCTTGGAACGGGCAAAAGAAGAAAATTCGCAAGAATATACGAGATAAGAATTATTTATTTATTTATTTATTTATTATTTCCTTGATAATTTTGAGGAAGCGTGATTTAATTAATGATACGATTCTTGTAACTGTTACGATTGCTAGTGGATTCTCTTAAGCAACCGTGTGCAATGCGAAAAATTAAAAATTACAAATATAGTGCGTGCTGAATTTGGAATTTAGCCGTGTATCGATGTAAATGATTTTTAGTTTACAATTAAGAGTTTGGCTCTCATGAATCACGAAATGTCTAATTCCAGGAAGCAGATATGTAATACAGTGAAATATCAAGCATCATTTATAACGTAGTAGCTTTTCGTGTTTTGCGCTTATCGCTTAGATAAGAAGTTAACACATGTAACGTGATTAATTAAGTTATCCCTGCCCATAAATTATCATCCGAAATAATTTCATTTTTAATGTGGTGTAATTTGTATTCACGCTGGCAATGATTAAAAAAAAATATATATAATGTATGTAATAACATGATATAAAATAATTTGCATTAACTATGATGCAAAGCGTGGAAATATTTATAATTTTAATTAATGTTTCGTAAGAGAAAGTATAAATAATTATTAAATTTCTTTATCGAAAGTGTTGTTAAATTAAAATGAATTAAAATTTATAAAATAAGCGTTTAAAAGATTTATATTTGGATAGACTTGGAATAAACTTGTCGTAATACGCCTCGGATTTAATTTTTAATTTATACCGTGTTATATCTCCATGTTTCATCGCTTGAAATAATAATTTTATAAATTATTGTTATAAATTTTCTCGTCTCTTTATCACAAGCCAGCCAAAAGCTTATATATTAACCGCCTCCGCTTAATATATGCAAGTATTCCACCAAATAACGGGAATAAACTTTCACTTTATAAAATCAATCAACGAATATAATTACCTTTCATAAAATCGCATAAACGTTAATCGAGAACTATCCAAGAGAATATTAATTCTAATAGCAAGAACCAATTGTTAATTAACTGATAAACTGATCGTTTTATACATAAATATCGTCTACAAATCTTATTATCGATCTACCAATCGACTATTAATCAATCCGTACAAGAACCTATTTCCACTTCAAAATACCCATCAAACACATCCGGAACAACTTTCACCTCATATCATCAAAATCAATCAACAAACATCGTTGTAACCTTCGCGTTACAAAATCGCGTAAAAAAAAAAAACCGATCTTCGTTTTATATCAAAAATCACTCCTCAAAAATCATTTTCACTTTTTTTCGCGAGATCGCACAAAACAAAACCAAAAAAAAAAAAAAAAAAAAGAAAAAGAAATTAAAAAGAAAAATCAATATCTCGAGCTCAAGTGATCAAAGGTGAAGGAGGCAAACACGAAACATCGAAACGACGTCCAACGGAAACAGAATATCCCCAGAAAAGTATGAGAGGGAGCCAGCCGATCGGTGGAAGCGTGGAGGCAGTGATCCGGTGAAGCATCTTCACGGAGGGAGGAACGTAACGAGGAGGAAAGGGAAGGGCGAGGAGAAAAGAGCAACGGAGGAGGGTTCAGTGGCAATAGCAGGAAGAGAACGCGCGGCAAAGGAATAATTCCCCGTGTTTCCAAGGAACGCGTTTCGAATTACCGGCGGATCGCGTTGCATTCTGTTCGTCGCGCTTGGCTAGCACCGAGCAAATCTAATTCCTTTCGGACTCTCGGGTGCCGAACTCCTCCTCCTCCTCCTCCTCCTTTTAACCGCTCCCCCCTTTTCCTTCCGCCCGCTCTTTTCGCTTTGTTTTTCCGACCCCGGATCCCTTCCCTCTTCACGGATGGCTATCCGCTTGTCCTTTGTTCCCCTTGATCATCCTTTCTCTTAACTTTCCTCCACCATGGGCGTAACCATCGCCCAGGATGAATGGGTTGAATGGCTTGTCCTCCTTCCGAGGATGATGTCTGGACGACGTAGGATATCGTACTTTTTTCGAATACAATGGCCGGGGTTTTTTTGGAAAAAAAAAAAAAAAAANNNNAAAAAAAAAAAAAAAAAAAAGATTCCATCACGTTAATATAATTTCTTTTCTTTTCTTTCTTCCCTCCTTTTTTTCATCTTCTTAATACTAATTTTTCGAAAATCAATCTCCCCAACATTCTTCTTGTTGATTGAGAGAACAATATAAATAAAATGTACGGATTTAATTGAACGAATAATATTTAATTGTACGCGTAATTGCGCGTACCTGTTTACAAAAAAACAGTGTATGAAGTGCGTGTATCGTAAGAGAAAATAAATAGCAACTATGAAACATTGTAACTTTGTCACTTTGAATAAAATTTCAGTGAACTTTAAATTCTATAACACTTCCTTCTTTTTTTTTTTTTTACGATCTTATTTCCACGATATTATTTCTTTCGTAATGACTCGTGATATGAATTCACGCTCATTGCACACAAGGTATGCGATTGATCTTTTCTAGGAACAGCATTACACGCCAGATGTGCGATCGGTCTCGAACGGGTTAATCATCCCTTTTTCTTCTCCTTTCCCATCTCTATCCCTCGCCCCATTGTTCCATCTTCTCCCATTTCCCTCTATCCTTCCTTCCTTCCTTCCTTCCTTCCTTCCTTCCTAGACTCGAGACTCACTCCTGCCTCTTTCCACCTCCTCCTCCTCCTCCTCCATCCTCTTCCGTCCTTCTGGCCGCCTCGCTCGGCCAGATTTCCCGGATTCCCGAGGGAGGAGACGTCGAATCTACGGACCGATCGGCGTGTACCTTTTAGCGCTCAACGCTCTCCTTACTCCCGGGAAATCCACGCCCCGAATACTCGATATTATCTCGATCGTAGAATTCTAAGAACGAGCCTAGCCCGATTTTCCTTCCCGCTCCCTTTCCACCGTTTGCCCGGGTCCCGGCGACGAGCCTCGGCCGCGGCAAATCCGCGCCACGCCGGCGACCCCTCGATTTACCGCGCCGATTCGGGACGGCCACCACCACCACCACCACCACCCCCCTCCGATAAGCTTTGCCCGCTTCATTCTCGAGATTGCGCCGCGGCCACCGATTCGTGAAAATAACTTCAACAGTTGCCTCGATCCTTGGGACACACGATCGGATCGACGATGACGAGGAGGACGACGACGACGACGATGGCGGCGTTTCATCGGATCGGAATATCGGCTGTAATAATAATAATAATAATAATAATCGTGGATGAGTCGCGTGCTTGTTTTTGAAATGTAGAAACCGTGGGGGGGGGGGAATGATTTGGATTGTAATAAGGACGGTGGTGGTGGATGGTAATTAGATTCGTTTCGCGTGTGTGCAATCCGTGTAGGATTGTAAGTAAGTATTGGACGTCCGTTAGGGAATGGTGTGGTACGATAATTGACCTAAATTGTCGGGGAGATGATTGATCGGGTAAAATTTGAAATTTGTATTTTGGTTCGTGTATATCTGTGTTTGGGATTCGTATTGTTTTTTTTTTTTTTTTTTTTTTTAATTCAGTGATGCAATTCTTTCGAATAATTTGGTAATAAATTTGTTGTTATTCTGAGAAACGATTATTTGGTAGTATTGCGTATTATATCATCTTTCTTTATTTTCTTTATTTTTGTGTATTTTCATATTTATCGATGATCTAAGGACAATACTGTTTTGTGATTTTTATTTGGATTAAAGGATTCGTAAATCTAGTCGATTGAATGAAAATACAATTTATTTCGATCAAAGAATTTTTTACATTAATATATTTTAATTTATTTGTAATATATAATTAGTAAGACAGTTGTGAGCAATATTCAATAAATATATTTATTCTTATAATCGCGCGATTTATCTTAGAATTTGATTAAATCCTACTAAAATTAGGAAAAATTTGAACCGCTCTAACTTGAAAAATAATAACTTCCGGTTAATGAATGAACGATCATTAGAAGCGCGAAACCTTGCCCTTCAAAGCGCTTTTTCATTTATCCCGATACGACTTCCGGTTTCTAAAATATCAACGTGTAAAGAGAAGGTAATTTTTAACCATTCACCTTCACCTCAATTAAACCTTATTAAAATTTGGAAAAATTCGAATCGCTGTAACTCCGAAGATAATGACTTCCGGTCGATGAGCGAACATCGTCAGAAGCGCAAAACCTTCCCCTTTAAAACACTTTTTCATTTATCCCGATACGATTTCTGGTTCTCGAGATATCGTCGTGTAAAGAAAATGGTAATTTTTAATAGTTTACTATCCTCGTCCTTGTCGCTTACTCGGACCTCTCGCTCGTACCTCGCCTGATTGACCTATCCCAAACTCTAGACAAGCGACAGACGCGATTCCTAGAAAAACGTAGTACGCGTTTCCAGGAAAAAATATAGGTCGCGAGCCCATTCATAATCTCTAACGCTATATTAAGCATTATGAAAACTTTGAGCCCTTATATCTCGGCAACCGATTGAGATATCGGAATGAATCAAAAACCGATTTCAATGGCATAATTTCCTCTATTTCCTGACACGGTTCAGAGAACAAAATTTTTAATTTTTTCTCGAAAAATTTCTACACTTTGAAGAGTCAAACTTTCGCGAATCTATCTGAATGCAATGATCTGTTGTTGTGATAAATATATAAATATACAAGAATACAATTTATATACAAGAATACAAAATATATGACATATTTTCACGTTAGAAAAACACTTGTACAGTTTTACCTACGTACAAAATCGACGATCTAATTATTCGTAAATCTCGCTGTGTAAAAGATCACGTTCATAAAACGATCAGGATTTCGTTCGCATGCATTGGACCAAGCGCCATAGGCGATGTTGCGGATAATGTCGGTCCCACGGAGCGCAGCCGCATTTTCGTAAGATCCCCCCCGTTACCCGTGCAATCAATCTGTTCCATCTATCCTTTCTTTTTTCTCCGCTAAGTAAACGGACGCCCTGGAACGGCACGTTCCCAGACTACCGTCTCGACTACTACGCAGAGACGCAACGGCGCCACCGAGACGCACTCCTTCGATCGGATTCCTAGCCTCCACTTACGTTGCAGGAATTCCTATCTCCTTTGCGTCCTCCTCCGTTGCAGTTTCCTCCATCCCCTTATTCGAGGAACGACTCGGCTCTGAAATTCGCTGGCCGACCAGCGAGCCCTAGAAAATGCATGGCTGGCTTAATTGCCATTTCAGACCGAATTCATCCACGAATCCATTCGTTCGGCTACCTAATCGGACAAAGATTTCCCTTCTTCCTTTCCTCTTTGCGCCTGTTCTTTTTTTCTTTTTTCGGCTATTTCAGCCAACTATTCGAGGGAGAACTATAGCGTTTCTTGGGTTTTTAGGGGTGGATGGTGAAAGAGATATTATTCGAGATAACGTTATAGCTTTGTTTGTTGACTTAGGGTGTTTGATGTTCGATTTCTTCAGGTTTTTTTCGAGATGTAATTTGTATAAATGTAATTTGATGTTTTTTAATTAGAAAATTATAAAATAATAAAATAATTATAAAATTATGAAAGAATTAGGATAATGAGTGTATTGTTTATTGTTACTATACTACATGTCAATGAAATATAATTAGTATTTAAAAAGAAAGAAAAAATAAAATTTGAAATTAATAAAAATTATATTAAATTATTTGGAAATTTTCATTCTAATCTAATAATTTATCGGATGCTGTAATATTATCTGTAATATCTCGCTTGATTCTGGAAATATTAAAAAATTTTTTAGACAAAAGTCAAATGGTTTCAAAAGGACTATAATATTATGTAATTATTTTTTTTCTTGAAGAATGCATAGAGGTTATATGAAGATCAATATAATTTTTTTAAATAAGTTTGTATACTTTTTAATGCATAGGTAGATGCAGCATATTATTCTCTACAAAAAATTATTAAGCTATATATATTAAAAAGCTATTAGTTTCGAAGATATTTAATTAAAATTAAATATTTCGTAAATTAATAATTTTTCGTCATATATATTTTAATAATTTTTTATAGAGAATAATATGCTGCATCTACTTATGCATTAAAAAGTATATGATTCTATTTAAAAAAGTAAAGTTGATCTTTATAAATCTGTCATGCTTCCACATAAGAAAAAATTAATAATATTAAGATATAGCCCTCTTGAAATCATTCAACTTTTATCTCAAACATTTTTTAATATTATGAAGAATAAATGAGATATTTCACATATTTACATGAGACACCCGGTATATACAGAATTCTTAAAAAATAAAAAATATTCAAACACATTCATCAATACAAAAAGATGTCATTCATCGTAAATGGTAAGTATAAAAAAGGTAAGTATCTTAGTATTAAGAAAACTGTTGAAAAAACGATTTAAAATAAAAAAAAAAGAAGCAGCTTTAGGTAAGTATTAGGTAAGTATTAGGTAAGTATTTTTAGTTTAGCAAAGTATAAAAAATTTTATAAAAAATTCCAATTTTTAAAATTTTCAGAATGACTTCGCGTGCCACCTCCGATCCAATTATATTCTCCTGATACAAAATCGAAATTTTGGCAAAATTTCTCCCTCAGAATTCCACGAAAAATTTCGCGTGCACCTCCTATCCAATTATATTCTCCTGATACAAAATCGAAATTTTGGCAAAATTTCTCCCTTAGAATCCTCCGAAAATTTCGCGTGCCATCTCCTATCCAATCATATTCTCCTGATACAAAATCGAGATTTTGGCAAAATTTCTCCCTTAGAATTCCCCGAAAAATTTCGCGTGCCACCTCCTATCGAATCATATTCTCCTGATACAAAATCGCAATTTTGGCAAAATTTCTCCCTCAGAATTCCCCGAAAAATTTCGCGTGCCACCTCCTATCCAATCATATTCTCCTGATACAAAATCGAAATTTTGGCAAAATTTCTGCTTTAGAATTCCCCGAAAAATTTCGCGTGCCACCTCCTATCCAATTATATTCTCCTGATACAAAATCGAAATTTTGGCAAAATTTCTCCCTCAGAATTCCCCGAAAAATTTCGCGTGCCACTTCCTATCCAATCATATTCTCCTGATACATAATCGAAATTTTGGCAAAATTTCTCTCTTAGAATTCCCCGAAAAATTTCGCGTGCCACCTCCTATCCAATTATATTCTCCTGATACAAAGTTGAAAAATGAGACAGAAAATTTTTGGTCGAATTTATGATTTTGTAATAGGAGAATATAATTTGACAGGAGGTGGCATGTGAAATTTTTCCATCAATTCTGGGATGGAAATTTTTCTTCAAATTTTTAATTTGTATCAGGAATATATAATTCTAAAGGAGGTATTGCACGAAATTTTTCTTGAATTTAATATACTTACCTTTTATACTTACCTTTTATACTTACCTTTTTATACTTACCTTTTTATACTTACCTTTTTATGCTGACATATCGATGGAAACTGTTATTTATCATTTTTTCAACATTTTACTTAAATCTAATTATTAAAGTTAATATATTATACTTACCTTTTACATCCTTATCTTTTTCTAAGATGTTATTGCTGGGATCTGCAAAAAAGAAAATACAAAATATTAATAAAAAAAGTAATCTATAAAAAAGTTAATTTATATGTTAAATATATATTCATATTTTACCTGAAATGCTTTTTAATATTTCCAAAAATAAATAAGATATATTCCAGGTGATAAAATTATCTACTTGGGACTTTTTATAATTAAAAATTAAAAGGCATTTAACGACAAGTTTTTTTTAATTCGAATAAAGAAATATTTCACGTCTCGAATATTGAATTGATCGTTTAAGACAAAATAAGTATAGAAATTTGAATCTCGTCGAGAATTCAACTTCGTTCGACTTGTCACACGATTAAACGTGATTCGTTAAAAAAGACGTTAAGAAGGTACAAAGGCAAAAATTTTTAGCAACAGCGTGACACAAAAACTAGCAAAAGGATGAAGAGAAAAGAGACTCGGCCAACAATGGGGAGAAAGAACGGACTAGGTGCAAAGAAATTACGGTTGGAAAGGATTGTCACGGAACGAGATCGACTTTTCTTTTCCTTAGTCGAAAACGAGATCGACTTTTGGAAAGGGAATCCTTCTAAAAAGAAATCCTTATTCCGTATAATTACGCGGAAGAGCCATTGCTAAGAAGCCACGAAATAGTAGCTAAAGAATGCTTCGGTAGATGAAAGAGAATACCAATACGATAAGCAGTTAAGCAGTTAAGCAGTTACTTTGAGGTGTAATAATAAATTAAGCGATTATTGTTATTTTTAAAGAATTCACAGCCCTTTTTAATGTTTTTACTCGTTTGAGAGAAAGAATTTCAAACTGGCACTGCTTTCATTTTTTTGTAATATAATTTCTTACTTATTAAGCAAGAACTGAAATAATTGGCGAACGAAGAAATAATGGTATTACTGTGAAGTTGCGAATTTTTACGATCTCATATCAAAATAATATTTTATTTTATTGTTTAAAATAAAATAATTTATTGTTCAAAATCATACTTAATATCATAGTAATAATTCATTAAATTAACGACATCTCTTTGTAAGTAATGCAATTTAAAAGTAATTGAAATACGATAAGAATTTCTTTATCGCCATTAAGCGATTTTATTCGTTATTTAATTTTCCCTTTCATTAAATAAAAATCGATCTTCTCAGAATCTTGTCTTAAAAATTATCCTTCTTCTTATTCTTTGAATTATAAAAACGAATCTAACTAAGTAAAATTAATTGAATCCAACAATAGATATCAAAAACTGGATAAAATATATTCATATTTTTATCTTAATTTTTTGAATTTACGATTAAAAAAAAAAAAAGGAGAACAAATCCTCCCCAAAAATTAAAAATTAACTTGCCTTTTTTTCCCCTCTTCGACGACAATTTCTCTCGTCTTTTTTCCAGATCTCTCCTCTTCACATCTCACGAAGTTGTTTAAAAACACAGCAGGCAAATCTACTGATCTAACATCCATCCACACGCAATTCAACTCGACTACGATTCCACGAATCGTACGTCGCACGTCGAAGCCACCAGCATTCCTAAGCATAAACTCCAGGGGAACGTTTTACATTTGTCGTGAACAGGGGGAGGGGAGGGAGGGCCAACCTGAGCCGTCCCCCGGGCACTGTACACCTATCCACTGACACAACGTTACACCCAAGTTGAGGCGACGTGCGTAGCCGGAACTCGCGCCTCTTCCCGGAACTCAACCCGCGCCATTCTGCTGGCGGCGCGTTTTCCTTGGGAGCACGGTCGAGCAGAGATCTGGTATCTAATAACGCGATGCCTGCCCCTCCCTCCTCCCTCGACAACGTCCATCCTCCCTCGTCGACAGATCCTTTCTCACGACAAGGAAGCTCGATTTTCCAACATCCTCTTGTGCGCTTTACAAGCGAGCGTAAATTCCCTCGTTCCCTCGTCGATGGGACAAGTTTGGATACGGCGGCAGGTGCCTTGATCGTGAATCGTTTTAATGATCAGGGGTGATCTTTCTAGCGCGAAATTTCGCTCGATTAATAATTTTTATTTTATTTTTTATTTTTATTTTTATTTTTTATTTTATTATATCGATTAAAGATCGGGGGTGGAAGAAAAATTTTTTTGGAACGCGCGTGTTTGATATTTGCATAAAAAAATTTTTGGTTCAGTGAAAAGTTATAATTTCAATTATTTGTTTTCGTATATTTATATTTTGATATTGGAGATTATTTATTCGTGGGGAAATTTACGAAAATTACGATTGGATTTTTATGATAAATTTGAAAAGTTTGGGAAGGAAATCGTCAATGTAAAATTAGTTGAAGCATAATTGAGTGAAAGGTACGGTAGTTACAAGGATTCGTAAAAAATGTTAAAAGAAGAAATTTATTTCGTTAATACTCGTTATCGAATCTGTAACAAAAGTACGTAATTTCGTTATTTTAATATTGCTGTAACGGGGAAAGAATATCGGGCAATTTCAACTTTAAACACGAAACGAGAACATTAGATTTCGAAATTTGAAATTTACCGAAAATCTATCGTTACAGGAATAATTGACTATGTGTATAGCACGAAATCATTCAGCTGCACCGATATCGATATGAAACGCGTGCGAATGTGCCATTCGGATTTCGAAACTTCGTACTGTTCGTTATAAATTTACACTTTAGTCACCCATTTCGAATCCAGAAATCGATTCTATTCAAACATTACAACGAGAACCGGAGAGCAAATACCATTTTCTCCCCTACATTAGAACAGGGAAAGGATATTCTTATTACTTAAAATTGTAAAAAGATCTATCAAAAACTGTAATACCTTTCGTATGTACAAAATATAAATTTTACGTATCCGCTTCACCAACGTTTCCCGAAACATTCATCATTCTACGAAAGAAACTTTAAATACCTCATCGAACCCTTTATTAACCCTTCTTACCATTTTCGAAACGACGCGCGCGAAAATCTAATAAAGAAAAATTACGCCGTCGCGACATCTCTTCTCGTCGAAGGAGGGAGGGGGGTGGGGGAAGCGAAAAATGATCTAAAAAAAAAAAAAAAAAAAGAAAAACGAGGAAATCAGATATGCAAAAGCTCGCCACGTGCCCTCTTAACACGTACACTCGCGCGTACATTCCGCACACACGCGTGCCACGGAGGAGAAGAGGGAGAAAGCGCTGCCAGACGCAGTAAATTTTATCGGCCGGATAAGAGGGCGAAGTTGTAGAGAATGCTCGTAAAGATACTTTACTGTATATTTACATCCCTACGTATAATACGTTACGTGAGTTAATACCGTCCGTTAAGTGAATCGAAAGACGGTTCGAACGCGTATTTTCGCCGGATTCGATCGATGATAAGGGGGAGGGGAGGGGAGGGATAAGGCGAAAAGGAAGGAGAAAGAGAGGGAAAAAATATATATGGACCTCGTATATATATATATCCACGATTGGAGTGTCGGTGATTTTCTTCTTTCAAGAAGAAGAAGAAGAAGAAAAAGAAGAAGAAGAAGAAGAAGAAAAAGGGTTAACCCATCCCTTTCCCCTCTATGGTTGAAAACGTTCGTGGGTGGATGAGGGAGGGAGAGGGTAGGGTGCCGGTTCGTGGTGATTCGAAATTGGAAAATTATCGGCGCTCGATTAATCGGCGTGATTCCCTGAACGTATTGATACACGGATACGTAGCGCGAGACAGCTCGTTTCCGGCGCTCACCCCCTGGATGACGTCTGGACCTGCTTGCGCGTTTGATTTAGTGCTCGGATGACAAAAGTCGATTGGCCGACACCCGGGAAATTGACGTGGCTCCCGTTCCTGCTTCGATCGTAATCGTTTGATCTTGTTAATCATTCCGTGGTATATAATTTTGGATTCGTAGTAGTCGCGTCGAATTTCGTTTTTTTTCTTTTTTTTTTTTGAATGAAGGGAAAATTTCTTCTTTTACCGATCGAGCGATCGAGCGTGCAGAGTTGTTGATTTGTTGTCGATTTCGTTCTGGAATAATTTTTCACTCGTTACGTCGTTACACGGAATTTTGTGTGAATTTTGTAAATAATTTTGTGTGTAAAAATTTTCGAATAAAAAATTATCGATTATATATATATATATAAGTATAGATATAGAGTAGTGTAAGTGTAGCGCGATGAATTTGATTTGATGTTGAATTTTGATTTAATTATCGAGTTATTGATATGATTTGGGAGAAAATATTTTTTTTTTTTTTTTTTATCTAAATGCATTTTGTATCATCGGATCAAGAAATCGATTTCGTTAAACGTTAAACGCGATCGTTTGATGTGTACACGATACGAGTCGTAATGAGAGCAAAAAAGCCAGATGGTTTAGACATGCATGGATATCGGAATCTGATTCTATTGTCCCGCGACGCGTCACTTTGCGTTTAAGTTTAAGCCAGATAATTAATCTCACAGACTGTTGAAATTGAATTTCCTTTAATCCTCTAGTTCACCTCTAGTACATTCTAAGAAAAAGAAGCATCCACTCTTTCCAAACCCTTTATATCAATTTCCCCGCTTTCTATAAAATATTTCTTCGATTTCTTCTCGAGAAAACTCATCGATACACCTCCACACCTCGCTTAAGAATCCCTTCGAATGAAATACAAATTAAATAAACTACCTATCAAAAAAAAACAATAATAACAAATTACCTATCTTTCTATCTAAAAAAAAATTCTTAAACTCACCCTTAAAATCAACTACCAATTATTCAACTTATCCCTTTACCTAATTCCTAATTTAATCGATCTCACAGATTCAAGAAATCAAAATCGAAAACGATATCGAGAATTTTCCGATCTGCAAAAGGATCCGCTAATTCCCCTTCTCCCTCCAAAAAGAAAGAAAGAAAGAAAGAAAGAAAAAGAGAAGAAGAGGGGAAGAGAAAGAGAGAGAGAGAGAGAGAAAAAACAAGCATCACACAGAATCCATCCGCGGATTATTCCACGTTACTCCACCCCTTCCGGCGGAACGTTCGATTATAAATATATCGGAGAACACGTTGACCGCGCGCCGGTGGTCTGATCAGCGGCGCTGAACGGAAATACAATTATCGGCGAGATAAAACGGGGCGAAACGGTGACAGGGCTGGAAATCGGATGGCTGAAATATGCAACGCGGCCCAGGGTAATGGAGGAAGCGCGCCGTGGCGGTGGTCGGGGGGAAGAGGGGGGAGGGCGGCGGAGAGCAGAGAGAGAGAGGGGAGGGAGGAGGCAGAATGCAGAAATCGGAATGTACCCCGCGGGATACTCGACGATGGAACGGATCGACTCGCTATTTAATTACGTATTTCGCGAAGTTACGTCAACGGCGACGCCGACGTTCCAACCACCCCTCCACCCACCTCTTCAACCATCATCCCCCATCTCTTTTCCATCGCTGTTTATCCCTATGAATCTTTCAACGCGCCGCTTTGGAATCTTGACAGCGAGCTAGTTCGGGACTTTTCATTCTCGCGGCTCTCGCGCGCAAGCTCGTCGGGATCTCGACGAGTTTTTTTCGTGGGACGGGTTTCAGGATAATAGTTTTTGAACGGGCTGATTAAAATTGCAACTTTGCTTTTTTGTTGCTTGAAATTTTTATCGCGGGACGATGAAGTTATTATTTTGAATAGCGTGCTGGGATTTTTTTATTCGTATGTACCTTCTTAAAGATATATATCGTTCCATTGTACGCACGTTGTACGGAAATGATAACTTTTCAGAAAAAAAAAGAAAGAAAGAAAGAGGAATACGTTCAAGGATTGAAAGATTATTTGGAAAATTTTAAAAAATTTTAAATTTTAAGGATCTTTTAGTCTTTTGAAAAGGGAGAAATGTTATATGACGTAGATTGTACGCACGTTGTACGGAAATGATAATTTTTCAAAAAAAAAAAAAAAAAAGAAAGAAAGAAAGAGAAATACGTTCAAGGATTGAAAGGTTATTTGGAAAATTTTAAAGATTTTAAGGATCTTTTAGTCTTTTGAAAAGGGAGAAATGTTATATGACGTAGAAGAATCTGTAATAAATCTAGTAGCTTAATCGTAACAGCCTAAATCGTATTAAAACGGGATTTATAAATTTCTTTACATCTACATCTTTTCTACCTCAATTATCCGAGTATTCGAGTATTTCGATATCATTCCAAAGCAAAATTTTAATTTCGAATGATCGAATCAAATCGATAATTCAAATCGCGAAGAAGAGGAATGTTACGCTACGATATTCGAGGAAATTTCCAAATAAAAAGAGAAAGAAAAAAATACGGACTCGTCATTTCGCAAATTCGGTCAATATGATCAATTTCGGTGAAGTTTTTCTTCGCGCGAAAGAAGAATACAATACTTTCCTCGAAATTCTTTGGGCGGAATGGAACTATCAATTTTCGGGGCGGCGTGATCGGGAAAACGCAAACGGAACGAAGAAGCGGAGGAAAAAAGAGCGGGTCAAAGGGCCACGGGGAAATTAATTGCAGCGCGCTCAATTTGGCAGTGGTGTTTCGCGGCGGAGCAAAGCCACGAATCTCCGCTCGATTCGAAAGGGAGAGAGAGAGAGAGAGAGAGAGAGAGAGAGCGAACGGTCGTGAAAATGCAGGCAGAGAGCGTGGCCGGGCCGCGACGAGGGAGAGAGATATCGGACGGACCGCATTCCCGAAAAGCATTTGGCGACGTTGGAGAGAGCGGCTCGATATTCGGGGTGCGGTTCCTAGGTCCGTAGGTCCTGGGTTTGCGTGAGCGTGCGGGAGCAAGGGAGCGCGATTCGAAGCGGAAAAGGGAAGGAGGAGGAGGAGGAGGAGGAGGTGGTGGTTGTAGGAGGTAGAAGAGGCGGTGGACGGAGGAGGCGGTGTGGAGTAGTAGACGACGACGGGGCTGGAAAGAGGACATGTGTGCGTGTGACTCGGCGCAACTGCAACTACGTGCGTGCTTGCCCGCGCGAACGTGTGTACGGCTGCCTACTACCCTACGTCCCTCCACGTAGCACGAGCACGTGTTCGCTCTTGTGTGTACGTGTGTCGTAACTGGTGGAAGAGGGTCGAAGAGGCGATGCGGGGTTGGCAGAGAGAGAGAGAGAGAGAGAGAAAGGGACAAGGAGAACGGCGTGGAGTGAGTTGGTGGGTGGTGAGGCGGATTGCACGCGTTGTGCAGTGCGGTTAACGGCGTGTGCGTTGCGCCGACGGCCAACGACGCTGCTTTTCGAAAAGAGAAGAGCGAAAGAGGAGGAAGAGGAGGAGGAGGAGGAGGAGGAGGTGGCGGTAGAAGAGATGATGGTGTGGCGAAGGGAGAGGAAGAGGGGGGAGGGTTAGCAGCTCCGACGGTAGCTAGCAGAAGCATCAGCATCAGCGTCAGCAGCACGAATGAAAGCACGGAGGACGAAACTGGGCAAGAAAGAGAGACGGAGAACGACGAGGGTAAGATAGGTAGGAAGGGAATAGCCGAAGAGAAGAGAAGAGAAGAGAAGAGAAGAGAGAAGGAAGGAAGGAAGGAAGGACGCGGGCGTCTCGGCGTTCTGGCAGACGAACGCATCGATCCCAGGCGGGTCAAGCACGGAATCTGTCTCTTTCTCTCTCTTTCTATCCCGCTAGAACTTCTCTTGCCTTTCCCTCTTTCTCTTTCTCTTTCTCTTGCCCCTTCTGAGCCTTCTCCCCATCGCTCTCTCCACTACCGCCCCAACCCCCTTTTCCGCTCTTCTCGCCACCAAACTCCTCCACCCGTCCGACCACCTCCTCCTCCTCCTCCTCCTCCTCTGTGCCTTCACCCTTCACCCTTCCTCCTCCCTCAGCCCGCCCTTCTCGCCGTTACTGCGCGCTCGCCCCCGCCAGACAAAGACAAATTACGCTGCATTTTCAGAGCCCCAAAGAGCCCCACCGTCCTTCTCCTCCTCCTCCACCCTCTTTCTACCTGCCTCCCTCCCTCCCTCCCTCCCTCCCTCCTCCTCCGCCACCCTCCTCGATCCTCGTCTTCCTCCTTCCTCGGAAACCCACCACCTTCTACCACCCTCGCGCCACTTTCGTCCCTGCCCAGACCATCCCGACCGCCACCCTCTCCGCCCTCCGAGACTCTCCGCTATGTAGGGCATCAAACGGGTGCTCAACCCCTGCGCGCTCTAAAGGCGTCTTGCCTATCAACTGCGACGTGCTTCTTCCTTCTCGCTGCTTCCGCCTCTCACGACTGCCCTCGATCGTGTGCGTCGCGATACCATCGCAGCCCGCGAAAACAGATGCGACCGCGCTTCGGGAGGGCAACGCGTTTAATGAGTCGCGTACGCTCCTTCCTCCGTCCTCCCCCTCCACTCCCCGACATAACTTTCCCACCCTTCCTCTCCTCCTTTTCCCTTGTCGCTGCTAATACGCTCTCCGTCCTAAAATTTCTTTTAGGATGTAGTCTTCTCTTCTTCTTATTTTTTTCTTTTTCCTTTCTTTCTTTCTTCGTTCCTTTTTTGAAAAATATCGATGCTGATCGGAGAAGAAAGATTGGAAAGGATCATCGGTGGAGAAAGATTGTTTGCGCATTGGCCTCGATCTTTTTGAAGGGACTTTTTCCTCCCATTTTCGTTCTTGCATTCTATTTCGATTGTTGTTAACACGAAAGAAAGTGAAAAATATTCTTTAGGATACGTTTGAGGATAGTATCGCGAAACGATATTATCTCCACGCAGCTAATTCTTTTTTATTTTTATTTATTTTTTTTGTTCTTCTGAAAAAGAGTTGTAACGAGATGTAACGAGGGTATAAAAAGTTCGTAAACTGTAATAAGTACTTGTTAAGTTAAGTTTCCAGTGAAAGGGAAATCGGTTTCTATTCCGGTGTTTTAAAATTTTATGAAAATTCTGAACAAATTGAATTTTCGTCCAACTGACGCTCTACTTATCGATCGAAAGAAAGAAGAAATATAATAACAATTCTTTAAGCCTTATATTCAACTTAAAAAACAGAATATTCTTGCCTCTGTGATTATCAAACACAGGAAATGACTAGAGTTTGGTAGAAGAAAGAAGTCTCTCGTACTCCCGCATGCTTCTCGTCGACGCGATGCATCATTAAAGAGGATGTAGCAATTTTACCGCGAATTTAACGTGACGTCGTGGTACCAATATCGGTAAAATTCGAGCAGCTGCTCAAGCCTTGCGCGTTCTCAGAGCGTCTTACTCGCGAAGGACTTCTTCCTTAGGTCAGTGAAATTGCCGATAATGCAGGGTAGTTGTATCGGGACGTCGATAAGGGATGAGAGCTCTCTAAGAGCATCTCGTCCAGGAGAAACGATGCTGCTTTCTCCTTAGGTCATCGCTACTAACGATGACGCGAGAATACGTTAGGTCGATGACGATGGAACAAGGGGCTAAGTAAACTGTTCATCGATTTCCATTTTCGATATATATCGAAAATTTGAGTTTGCGAGAAACGTATAAACGAAGACTCGAACGAAGGAGATTATGATCGAAATATTTCTTACGGCGGAAAGGTAAATTTTAAGAAATTTTATGATAAGATTTATCCATAATAAAAATCGTGCTTCATCGTTGTTGGATGTTTATTTTTTTATTCTACATTTGATTTCGATGCATAATTTTTACAACGTGGCAAGAAGCGAATCAAAAAGTTTAAAGAACACACTCGTATAAATTTTATTCGAAAGGTGAAATTTTTCACCCTTTTTTTTTTTTAACGCATAGTAAAGTGATTTTAAAGTATTATAACCGTTTTGATATTGTCGGTGTTCATTCTCTTCCCCTTTGTAACGTCCTCCACTTTATTTTTTTACATTTACAAACAATATTAAAACGTCATAAAATTGAATTGAGTTCTAGTTAAAAATTGATTCTCTCTGAAAAAAAAATTCCTCAATTTTAAAACTTATTACGTAATACGCAAAGATCACATTTTACGTGATCTAATGTATTCTCATAATGATACAATTACGCATTATTCTAATATTATTATACAATACAAAATATATATATTTTACTGTCCAATATATTTTAAATGTATTAGATATCGAATAATATTACACGCAAGATCGTTGCTATAAAAATTCGATTTTGCAAAGAAAAATTCTGGCCGAAATATCAAAAGTCAGTCTTCTGAGAGGAGGAGAGGCCAGCAGGAAACTTTGCACTTCGCGCATGCTAATAACGCTTAAAGAGCCAGTCACCTGGCCATTAAGAAAGTTGGATAGCGGTGGTGGTGGTGGTGGTGGTGGTGGTGGTGATGGCGAGAGGTGGCGTGTTCGTGGCAGAAAAATGTCAACAATGGAAGTCCAGGAAAAGCGGGTCGAAGTGCGTTAATTAAACATTCCTGACGATGCAAGACGAGGGGTTGAAAGTCGGCTGGGCTGCGTTAAACCGCGAAAGATGGATGTAAACCACTTTCGAGTCGACCAACCCCCGCCTCACTACCCTCGCGAACAACGGAGTTTTAATACCCTCGGATATGCGCGATACAATCGTCGAAAAAAAGAAATTCTGACTCGCGATTTTTTCTTTCTTCGAGCAACGATCAATCGTTCTACCGTTGCAAAATTATAAGATTAATGAAATTATCGCGTAGATATAGAAATATTTGAAAATTGAATTCAATTTTGATATCTGAAAATCGAAGACTTTTAATACTTTTCACTTCTAATTTTCATCGATCAATTCCTCCTGTTCTTAAATTAATCTTTCTTCTTAATCTTTATATATTAATTCGATATTTAAATCTAATGTTTTCCAATAATTAGAAAATATATACTTTCCATACACACGTAATTCGAGAAAACAATATTAAAAACGCGACGAAGGAAAAATTCATATGCGTCGTTGCTATGGATGTCACACGTTCCATTTTATAATAAAGAAACCGGAATTAGCGAGGGCGGGCTCTGTAACGCATTCGCTCATTAAGAAATTCCTCGAAAAGTTCTCAAGTATTCATACGCGGCAAGTAGTAGCAGACGTTGAGGCACAGACTCAGGCTGAGGCTGTGAAGAAGAAAAAGAAGAAAAGGAAGAGAAAAAGAAAGAAGAAGAAGCCGGCTTTCTTCTCCCCGCGAATTTGTCTTTTTCGAAAAGTTTCGAGTAAGCGGAAGTTGGTAAACAATGTTCACGACGTTTTTACAAAGTTGCTAATCTCGTTACGCGTCATTATACGCAACACACCCACGCAACACGTCTAGACGACCTAAGGCTATTCCGCGTTTCGATGCGCCTCCTCCCCCCTCCCCTTCTAATCGCATTGTCACTAGCTGCAAACACGGTTATGGTATTAGAAGCGATGCCGTTCGCTCGTTGTCGCGAGAGGCGTGCGCGGTTAATAATTTCGGAAAACGTGTTGCCGTGTATAACGCCGCGTTAACCTAACCAGCCAGCCCTGGACGAAATATGCGACGCGACAAATAGAAGCGTTTCGCCCCTCCGTTTTGATACCTCGTCACGCCGTTGTGTATCCACCTAGGCGGGGGAAGCAACACCCTATTTGTCTTACAATCCAGTAGAGTAGGGCGCCTTCCAATTTGTGTTCACGGTTGATGCGCTTGCTCATTACCATAATGAGAACGAAAATAAGTTTCTGATTAATAGATACACGTAAACAATATTCTGTCGAATATCTGAAAAAATTTTCCTTTTTTTTTTTTTTTTTCTTTTTAAACGAAAGGAAATATAAAATGTAATCATCGAACAAGTTCCAATTCTTATCAAACACCAAACGGTTCAAATATATATACATATATATATATGTGTGTATATAAAACGCGCGAAAAAGAACGAAAAGAAGGGTCCCCACCACGAAGAGGGTTAATATCGATCTAACAAGATTTTACGCGGACGGTATCCAACACCCGATTACATCAATGGAAAGAAAATTTGAAAACCGTCGATCTCGGTCGAATTAATTGCGATAATACCAGCCAGTTACTCGAAACCCAATCCCCTTCTACCATTAGACAGTGGAAGGATCTCGCCGTGGACGCGAGATTCCCTGGAACAACAACTCGAGGCATTCGAAGACGTCGAACGAGAAACGTTAAGATTTTTTTCTTTTCGGAATTGGCCTAGGTTGCGGAACGGGCGAAATACGTATTCCGGAGACCGTTCGAAGAGTGATCGCGGGAGAGAGGGCGAGGACAGAGGACGAAAGTTGCGAGTGCGTGTAAGCGTGTCTGCACTGGTTGAGAAGGTTGTAGCGGGGTTGGTTTGAGAGGCGAAGGACGGAGGCAGGAGGACGAGAAGCAGTAGTAGGTGGATGAGAAGGAGGAGGAGGAGGAGGAGGAGGAGAAGGAGTAGGAGGAAGAGTACGGCGGTAGGTAGCAGTGGGTGGCAAGCCGAGGGTGGTAAAGGAGAGGATGAGAAGTAGGAAGAGGAGGGAGAGGAGGAGGAGGAGGGCGGTTGGTTGAGACGCGGAGGTGCAGCCGAAGGAGAGAGGAGTCTCCGTTGGGTTGGGTTGGGTTGGGTTGGTTTGCACCAGCACCACCAGCACCGACATGGCTCCAAGCGAAGGAGAGGATGGGGTAGGATGGCCGGGCCTCTGCTCGCTCGATAGAGGCGCGTCCCGTCGTCCCATGATTGGAAACCAAATCGCCGCACATCCATCCCTCCCTCCCTCCTCCTCCTCCTCCCTCCCGTCCTCCGCCTCAGCGATTCTCTTCCACCACCAGCCCGAGGAACCCCCTGGCCACCGACTATCCACCCTTACTCTCAGTCCTCGCAACCCTATCCACGGCTTACTCCCTGCAACTATCCCTCTTTCGCTTTATCCCCTCGTTTCTCCCTTTATTCCTCTCTTTCTCCATCCCTTTCTCTCTCTCTCTCTCTCTCTCTCTCTCTCTCTCTTTTCTCGTATCTCCAGCACGAACCTCTTTCTCCCTCTTTATCGCCACCCTCTCTCTCTCTCTCACTCTTTACCCCGCACAAACTAACTTCACCTTCCTCTCGGGCTATCTTCGCATCCACGTCCAACCTCCACACCACCTCCTCTAGCTCACCCTCCAGGGACGCTAATGTCGAGCTAAGTCCTTAAAACCCCTCAGCCGGAGGCCGGCGAGCCCGCAGACCGGAATGGCCTCCATAAGTAACCGGGTTTACACACCCCAAGACCCTATTTCTCACCGTGGAAAAACTGCAGTCAGCTCGGTTGCGAGCGCCATCCCCCTATATATATATATATATGTACACATATATAGCCGCCGAGTCCGCCGATTGCAGATTCCGCCGGCGGGCCACGGTATCGACGCCGACCGAGACCGAGTGACGCTCTCAAAGAAGATTAGGAAGATGAGCGCGGAAGAAAAACGACGGAAATCTTTCCGGGCGACTGCTGTGCGCCCGGCCGCAGAGCCACAGTTTTCGTGGGGAACCGAACAGCGACAAGATCTATACGCGCGATCTGATTCGACGTCGATCCCGATCCATCGTGTCTCTCACGGGTCTTACGTGGTTTTAGACTGGTTGCGCGCTCTTAGCTTTTTTATATCCTTGGGAATTTTAGAGCTAATCCTTCTTTTTTTTTTTTTATCGTCCACTCGTTTGATCGTCACTCTTTCGATCGCTCGAAGAAATATCATAGAATTTTTGGGATTGTTAATCGTTATTTAAATATGTATCGTGTTCGTAAATAAATTGCACAGAGTTCGATGCTTGATTGTTTCATCGATAATTCTTCAATCGTCCATATCTGTAAATATCTTTAGATTTGAAATAATAATAAAAATGACGAAGATTTATAATCGGTATACACACACACATATATATATAGAAATATAATTATACTTAAACACGATCAAAATGGTGGGCTCTCAGTTACGATGCGTGCGACAGAGAGAAATGTATAAATCGAGTCGTTTCGCGCGAAGGTTTTCGAACGATATCGAGGGTGCAAGTACTACTGTCCTACCTCACGACGAAACTTTCCTTTAGTGACGCTGCTACTTTCACTTTTGCTCGTAATGTTTATGCAGAACACCGAAGAAACTTTCTTGAGGTGCAAGTGTACCGGTAACTGCAACGGCGGACGTGGCGCGCGCGGGGGATGAACGGGGGGGCGCGAGAGGGGGCGCGCCGTGAATATACACAGCGGCCGAGGAAAGTTTGAATCGAATATCCGTAAAAGAGGTATTAAATCGATAACTTTGTCGCGGGTCTTGTCACTTTCGATTCTCGTGCAACGGAGTCGATTCGATGCGATATCGGATATCGATCCATGATCTAGATTATCCAACGATACGCGAATTTGATTAAATTAGATTAAGTTTTTTTTCTTTCGTTTCTTTTCTTTCAATATATTCTATTATATTGAAACAAAAAATATTAGCAAAAAAAAATATTTTAATATTTCTTAATTAATATATATCCCTCATGATGAGTGTTATTTGTTGAATATTCGTAAAATTTCTTTCTAAAAAAAAAAAATAAATAAATAAATAAACAATTACGCGTAAAAAACGAATCTATAATAATCGTATACATACTATACTATTTTTATTGTAATATTATTTCTTAATTAACATATTCCTCGTGATGTTATTTGTTTTTATAAAATTTCTTTCTAAAAAAAAAAATAAATAAACAATTACGCCTACAGAACGTTTAATCTACTTACTATACTATTTTTATTATATATTATTATTTATTATAATATACTTATTATCCTATTTCTTTTCTTGCTCTCTCAATATAATCTGTAACGATGAACTTACAACCGCGAATCCAATTTTCCAAATTTTCCTCGAGAGTTTCAAAGGGCGCGATCAAAAGCGAGGAAAAGAAACAAAGGGGTAGGGGAAAAGATTAAACCCAGAAACAGACGAAATACAGGGGACATCGTAGCTCGAGAGGATGGAAAGCGGTTTAATATAGCCGGTTTCTAAGCAGCCATTAAAATGCTCAGAGACGTGCACGAGGCCAGTATTACCGCCTCGTCCGTTCCGTCTGATCATACCTTTGAATCCGACGACGACGACGACGACGACGACGACGACTATGCTCGGCAGAGCTTTATACCCGAAAAGGGATCTCTCTCCTCGAAATCGTGCGGTATCGTGAAACGCGCCGGGTACTCTCCTTAAGGGGTACCTACAAGCGATACCAATATGTCCGTCGTCGTTAGTGACGTTACCGGATGAGCAAGCACGAAGAGAGAGCGAGCGAGCGAGCGAGCGAACGACCGAGCGAGCGAGCGAGCGAGAGAGAGAGAGAGAGAGAGCGAGCCTCAGAGGCGTTGAATGCCCAGAGGCCCGTAGGATATGAGACTCCGTTGGCCGCAGGATCCTCCGCAGGAGCCAGTGGAACCAACTCGATGGAACCCTCCTTCGGCAAAGTGTATTGACGGCTAGAACGACGTTCCAGCTTACGCTAAGCGGCTGTCCTCTCCTCTACCATTCACCCACCTCTCTCTCCTCCATTTCCACTATCCATCCTTCCCCAACTCGATCGCATCGAGTGTATATATATATACATATATTATATATATGCTCGAATGTTGGAACGTTCGGATGCGTGTGTCCATGCATGTGGTACGTGGGTGCACGGTTATTCCAGAGACACGTACACGAGCGCAGGGACAAGTACACCGATGCACACAGAAGGAAACGAGCACGTAGCGAAGATTCAGGTACACCCACACAGGGACAGACGCCAGCACGGAGAAGCATGGACGGGCGCGTGCATCCGTCTCGTAGGTCTCATAGGTCGAACCTCCTAGGTTCGTGCTGGAATTACGTCACGCTGCGCCGCCGTGGAGGATAGGGCACGGCAAAGTGGAGATAGGACGGGTCAAGACGCTCCTATCGCCTCGGATGGCTTCGAAAGGGTTAAAGCGCTGTCGTGACCTCCTTCTTCCCTCGTGCTCGTTCGACGAACTTGCGCGCGGGAGAACAGAGAGAGAGAGAGAGAGAGAGGAGAGAGAGAGAGAGGGAGAGAGTGTTCTTCTCGTTCAGTCCAACCGGCCGGATTTTCTTCGAACCGATGACGACACGACTCAGCAGGGCCTTTGGGAATCGACCATGGCGCTCTGCCTCCCGACCCGACCCTCCCCCCCTCCCTCTCTTGGCCTCCCTCGCGAGAAACCAACGGCGACACAGTGGCTTTTGTTTTACGGCGAGATTAATGCAATCGCACGTTTCGATTGCGAAATGTTATTCATCGTGGGAGGCGAGGAGGGGTGGGAGATAATATCGGGGATCGGATCTTTGCTGACTGCGAAAGGATTTATTGAAAAATGAGACGAATGGAATTAGCGTGTTTCGGTTCCGATATATTGCGACTAGGAGACGCGTGGGAGGAGAATAATTCAATTGGTCGAATTGTTGTGTAAAATGTGATTTTTTGCGAACACGATGATGTTTCTCGAAGGAAATTTTTAAGGTGTTTCTTTTTTTTTTTCTTTCTTTCTTTTTTTTTAATAATCAATGATTAATGATCAGAGAGAAATTTAAGATAAGAAAGATATTGTGCGTTACGATTCAAAGTGAATGGAAATAAATTTATAAGGAAGAAGAGAGGTATTTGGGTATATTACAAATTTCTCCTTCCTGCCGATCTTTTATCATTTTATTCGATTCCGCGAGCAGAATTTTCTTTTTTAGTTGAAGTTCTTTTAAAAGATGTAAATTCAACAAAATTAATTTATATTACACGCGACGCATGTTTGCGAACGTTCCCTAATTATGAGATATGAATGCGTATAGTTACTCTTCAATGCTTGAATTACACTTGCTTGCTGAATGCCTATATTACTTTTGGTAGCGCAATTTACCGTTCTTTATCGTGTAATACAGCGTGTTGTTATAATATAAATATTTTCTTCCCTGAAACGAATAAAAATGTGTAATTCCTTACGTAAACAGTTTCTTATTTAAATGAACGCTATCATAATTCAACGTTTCAGTCAGAATCACGGAGAATTCTATATTTTATAATTTAAAATACGATTAACAGGAGGAGTAAACGTTGACAAAATACGTTTTATTCGATGATATTCGTTGTATCTGATGATATCTATATATTTTAAAAAGTTAATGAAAAGAAAGCAAAGATTTTTCTCAATGTACCGTCTGAAAAATTCGAATAAATTATCATTTAAATTAGATTTAATTTCTTCAGAAGTGAAAAAATAGAAATATATAATCGAATCTGCATAATGAATGATTTTAAAATATAAAATATAGACGTCTCTTTGTTTCTTGTAAAAATAAAATATTAATAAAATAAAAATACAATTAATGAAAGCTAATAAAATGTAAATACCAAAATTCATTCCACATTCCACATCTTCGAAGATACTTGCGTTTCATTATTCGTCGCGAAACGAAAATTTCATAAAATCAAGATAATCTAAAAATTAAGAATTAAAATTAAAAATTTCAACCTTGCTTTACAAAATTCTTTCGTCTACCTACAAATAAAAAGAAAAACTACATACATATACAATATAATTCGTCAAATCTCTGGCCAAACTGGGCAAAAATTCCTCGATAACAAAATTAATAACGAAATTAGAAAAGTGATTCCAAATTTTTGATCAATCTCTCTCTCTTTCTCTCTCTTTCTACTCCTGCTGCTGCTGCAAAACAGAATAGTTTAAATCATGGAGCGATAAAAATTGACCCACAAAGACAAAGATCATAAATTATTTCGCCCTGATTTCGCGTCGAAATATGCACCCGTTCGCGCGGGTGGAACACTTGCCAACAATCCCCCTCCCACCCCTCCTCTAAAAAGCACAACAAACAACAAAAATCATCGCGCTCCCCGTGTGTCCCCGATTTCGAGACGAGCACGCACGTTCGAACGAGGAGTTCTCGAAAAGTTCTCTCCTCTCGCTTACGAGATATATACACACACATATACACGCATATGCGCGCACACGCACGCACGCACGCACGATCGATCGAAATCGCCGGATTTGACGAAGAAAGGAGCGCACGACGTAACGAAGCGACGATTACCATTTCGGCGCGACGAATCCATCCAATGCCGATTTCCGCGAATCGAGGCGAGGAAGAGCGAGAGGCGAAAAGGTCATCGCGTGTCAGCGAAACGAAGAGTTCGCGTTCCAACTTTGCGTTCGTGCCGTTTCCATTAATGGCGACAGACGCGCGCCGGCCACCTCGGCGAAAAAGGTGCACGCACACACCAATTCCCCTCCCGTGTAACTAACTAACCGACTAACGAACAACGAGCAACGAGCGATTCGAACGAATAACACGACTGGGTACGAGGCGCGGAAAAGGGAGAAAAAAAAGGAAGGGGGGAGGAGTGGAAGGATGGATGGATGGAAGGAAGGAAGGAAGGAAGGCGGAGAGGTCGACGGTGTCCCCGGTTACCTCTTACCCGCAATTACTAAAGGGTGTTAAAAGCGCGTTCGAGGGAGGGTTTCCTTTACCGAGTGATTTTTCGCGTGAAAGTTGCATCGAAATTTCGAAAATTTTGGAGAGCGGTTGGATACGCGAAGTTGAAATCACGTGCTAACGCTCGTTTGGGGGCAGCATTCGAGAAAGTTTCCTTTCGAGAGGATTATTTGCAAGTTTTCGACGTTTCATCGACAACTCAAAAAATGCAACAATATATTTAAAAGGTAAAAAAATTCACAAAATTTTCACAATTTCGATCTTCCTCCGACACACAATTAAAACTACAGATACGTTTAAAACTCTCGAAAATATTTTCCTCGAAACGGACAATTACTCGAATTATCATCCGTTTCCACTCTCGACTCCACGCAGAGGCAGAAGAGTCTAAGCGTGGAAAAGAAGCGTGGAGTGTTTCGAACCCTGTTCGAACACGCCTGAAAACGCGGCTCCCGATGGCGAGGATTATCAAGCGGAAGGAGGGTTACGGAATCGGAGGGGCCGGGCCGCGGTAAAAGTGTGTCTCTGTGACACGAGGGGATGACGTTTTGTTGCTGCTCGACCCCCCTCGATCCTCAGCCTCGCCCTCCACGTGGTCTCAACCCGTCCCATGCCAGTGAGACGTGAGGCAGGTTAGGGTCGCCTGGTAGGGCGGTAGGACGATGTGTAGGGGGTTTTACGACCCTCGACTCGTCGGCCCGTGGACGGGGTCTCCCCCTCTTCGTCCCCCGGCCCGCAGCTGTCTACGCTTCTCCCCTTCGTATCTACCCTCCTGCTCGACTCAGCTCTGTTGGGGTAGGTCATTGCTGGCCCCATTATTACATTACGCGAGAAATGGAGAGTTGGAGTGTACCTGGTTATGGCGGCGGTGAACCGATTTTTCACACGTTCCGCAAATTTTCCGGAAAGGAATGTTAAATTTTAAATTTCGAATCGTTGAGTAAGGAATTTTGGGGATCTATTTTTTTTTTCTTTTGAAAAATAATAATTAAGTTTCATTTCGCGGTGAATGTATTGTTGTTATATATGTATATATAGAGTATTTAAGTTCTTTTAGAAAAACTTTTTTCAGGAAAAAAATTGAAAAAGATGATCTTTCGATCTTTGTTTATTCCTATTTCATTCGTTTCGAATTTTTAATCGTATATATCTAATTTTTACTCGTCTCGAGTAAGAGGTAATTTAATTAAACGAGCGTTCGATGTGAAACAATGTAAAACAATACGTTAATAGATAGGTACGTATTCTTTGAAAGAGTTATAGCAAGTAGGTGGTAAATGAATAATGCAAAAAGTGCATACAATTTTCTAGGAAAAGCTACTTTAAACGGTTAATTTGAAACTGTCCTCCACTCTATTATTAGCTTCTCCGTTCTATTAACTTTCGTTGAAAAATTCTTTTGAAACCTTGGAACTTATTTGCATTTTTCTCAAACATTCCTCGAAGATTCTTCTTCTATATCTTTATATATCTAAAATTATTATTTCAATTTATAGATCTTGTGTATAGTATATATATTCGCAATCTCTACTAGTTGTTCAACCATCTAATCTTTCTTACAAACATTCCAAGAAGCTTAACGATTGCTTATATCGATTGTATACGTATTTTTCGTTACTGCGGCGCTACAAATTCTTCCAATTCAACGTGAACCGCGTCACATTGAATGCTAAAAGGGAAAATAATTTTGCTAGTTTTCACGATAATTGTTAATTAATTATTCTCGTAATAAAGAAAAATTTTGCGAAAAATTATGCGTTCCTTCTTTCCCCGCCTACATTACTCCCATCAGAATTACCAACTATCCACAAAAGAAGATTCCATCCACCCTCCTCCTCCAGCCAAGATTCTCCAAGAAACTTCCTCTTTCTTCCCGCCACGTTCCACTTTAACGCGGAACAGGGTAGAACTTCATCGAAGAAAAATCGCGCGTGGTAGAATCGATGAGCGTGCTGACCCTGTTTCTTTCACCGGAATTTCAAGAATGCAGAAGTGGAAGGTATTCGAACATGCCGGTTCGTGTCCTAAGAAAAATACGTACATACTAAGAAAGATGATCCTTTCCAAAATAAAATAAATAAAAAATAAAAAAAGAATAACCCTTTCAACGAGTAATAAAACCTGTGAGAAAAAGAACGTAAGAAACCATATTCTCTGAAAATGACTCAAGAATCTCTTCGTCGTTTAAATATTTTAATTAAACCCTGTTCAACCAGCAATTACATCAATCTACTACTACCGACAAACAATACCATCAATAGTAATACAAATTTTTTTTATCCACGTTGGTAAGAGCTAGAAGAAAAAGAAAGAAAAAAGAAGAGAGAGAGAGAGAGAGGAAGAGGGATATTTCTCGTACACGTCTTACCCGACCTTTTACGGGTAAATTGCCGACGACGAGGGATAAAAGTTTGGCGTGGCGGGCGGGCAGAAAACTCTGACTGGTAACGAGACGTGGAACAACGAATTCCGATGCGGAGTGATACACGGCCCTGGCCCAACGCCAGGGTTTACGCTGCAAAATTGCACTTCCCGCCCACCTCCTCCGCCTCGACCCTCTTTTTCACCACCCGCCCGCCCTGTTTCACCGTCTCCTCGATAATGCAACCTGCCGAGATTCCGCTTATCTACGACACCGATGCCTCGTAGGCCGCCACTGTTTCGCCGCCACGGTCTCGGCGCGGTTGCACGGAATTCGGGCGTTATCTCGGGCGCACCCCCCTCTCCTTTCCCTCCTCCCTCCGTTTCCCAACCCCTCCGCCCCGAAAATATATACGCGACGAAGATGGATCGTAATTTCGAACGGGGGAGGGGAGGGGGNTCTCGGGCGCACCCCCCTCTCCTTTCCCTCCTCCCTCCGTTTCCCAACCCCTCCGCCCCGAATATATACGCGACGAAGATGGATCGTAATTTCGAAAGGAGCCGCTGTAGCGGGGGAGGAGAGGGGGAGAGAGGCTGTTCAAGGACAAATTTCGAAACTTTTACGAGCGGAAATTTCGACGATAATCGAGGGGGGGAGAGGGGGAGTGGGAGGAAGGGAGAGGGAAGAGGGTACTTTGGATTGGAATCGGTTTGGAATTCGAGCCGCGTCGCGTTTTCCAGAGCGGATTAAACGGGGTTTTTTGTAGGTGCGATTCGAGTCGTGCAAACGAAGAATCGCGGGGGGAGGGGGAAGGAAGAAAGGAAGGAAGGAAGGGATGATGCGATCGTTACGTAATGGGCGCAATTTTGGCGTGAGATTGGAGGATTTTAAAATAGGTGTAGGTAAGATAATGAAGACTCGTTTAGTTAATGGCTTCGTTTTCTTTTTTTTTTTTTTTTTTTTTTGTTTCTTTGGAATCGAATCGACGAAAACGAGTTGATCTTCGCCCGACTTCATTCGCGAAGGAAGGAATCATCGTCGCGATAGGGGGAAAATCTTGCGTCAAGTAAGCGAGATAATGCTTGAATTCCTCTCGAAGATATTGTCCTCGTTGGCCCAGAATTATGACACATCGTCGCATGTGGTGGAAAGTTTCGCAATTTCCCTTCGCCGTTCCGTGTTACAAATGTGGCCGACTATTTCAAGTCCTAACAGAGTTACAGAAATTATTCACAAACTTGTACTCGGTAACGTACGTAGTATTTAACGACTACCAAAAATTCTTCCCAGTCCCTTTTAAGTCCACCCAGTATTTCTAATTTTTTTTCTTTTTCAACTTAAAAGTTGGAGAGATCGTAATAAAATATAAAACTTGAGGAAACGATAACCACGGATAAAACCACGGATAACCACGGATTCGCGAAAATTAAAAAAAAAAAGAGAGGAGGGAAATTCAAGAAAATCGTTAATTGAAATCGTGATTATAGAAGAAAAATATGGACGATTTTTACGCGACTTTTAATCTATACTATCCTATCTATAATTTCTTTCATTTCGTAAAGTATCTTACAATATTCCAAATTGCGCACATTCTTTCACACAACTAATTTATTCATTTCTAAAAAGAAAAAAAAAAAGAACGACAAACAAAACTTCACATTCAAAACAAAAAAAAAAAAATACAAATATAAAAACACACATCTCTGAAAAGAAGAGAAAAAAAAAAAACTGGAAAAAATCCAATTGAAACGGTGATCAAGAAAAATGCAACATTCAAGAGTTCTACGAGATTCTAAATAATTCACCTTGCCCATCAAAGGCGACGAGCAACAAAAGAAAGTTCGCAATAGCTGCGTCTTCTGCTGCAAAAAAAAGAAAAAAAGAAAAGAGAGAGAGAGAGAAAAGAAGAGAAGAAAAAAAGAGGACGACCACGAACGAAGTTGCGAACTGATGCACCTGCGGAAAGAATAGCACGCAAAAGTAAAAGTTGCATGCGGGCAGGCGATGTGTTGCGCGCATTATCGATAGGGGAAGGCGGAGTATAATGCTCGAGCTCGGTCTAAGGCTTCCCCCTTCGTTTCCAACGAGTTCCAATGCAACTTCCAGCATGTTGCTACACAGAAGCCACCCCTCGCCGTTTCCACGGGCAAACGCCATTTTAGAAATGGCAGCATCGTGCCAATTCGAAACGCATCGGGGAAATAATTGATGCCCTCCTTCCATTCCCAATTGAATTTTTGATAAGGGGACCGGCCCTTTTTAGAAAACGGACAAAATCCCTCTTCTTCTTTTTCTTCTCTTCTTTTTCTCTCGAATTAAATTCTGATCTTCGGAGCAATAATCGACCCTAAATCGAGATTTTCTGAAAGGGGGAAGAGGGTGATTCTATTTGGGGGTGGGTGGATATTACGAAGGGAGATGAAAGGGAGTTTGATTTTAATTGCCAGGATTATATCGAATGGAATTTTTAACGAGTGAAATTGAATCGGTAGGAAGAAAAGAAACTTCGAAGTTTGGGAGGGATGTTGATTGAAGTATCGATGGCAGAAAAATTTAGGAAATTTTCATAATCGTGTTTTCATCCGTGATGGAAATGGAACAACTTTTTTCTTCTTTTTAATTACGCGTTATTATCGGTCATTTTTATCGAAGATTTATTTAGATATAAAAAAGTTTTTTAAAGGAAACCATGTACCATAGCTGGGAAAATAGATAATTCGGAAAGCAAAATCTCAACTTGACCGGATAAATCCTTAAGAGAGTAGAAAGCGGAAGTTTAGCTTCCCTGTTAATTCGAAGAGATGAAGTTTCTATATATATATATATATTTTGAAAAGTTAGGCGAATGAAGGATGCGGAAGAATGCGTATAATCCATTTTTCCAAAAACGTTTATATATAAGATTTATCCGTTGTTATCCATTAAACGGCGGCTCGTAGAACAGAATAAATTTTAAACTAAAAAAAATTACAATTGCATCGTCTCGTTATTATATGTAAATAGGGACGGTTTGGAAAGAAAACGAGCCGCTTCATTTGCCGGATACCCTTCCACCCTTGTAACGTTATAAACGCGGAAGTGTTTTCCACTCGTGGAACACTAGAGATACCGTGTTTCCGAACACAAGCAGAGTTTACGAGTGAAGCGAATTTTCTTTATCTACGAACTTGGGAATTGTCGACGAGCCACTTTTCCACTCGTCGAGGTAAACGACGATGAAATAAATTGAACGCTGGTCTCACCGATAATCCAATTCATTCCTCCCCTCTATAAATCGAATGGAACTTTATGGTAAGTGGGGGAATCCAGTTTTTTTTAATGGCCCGTAGAAGGTAAAAACGAGTATTCCGTGAAAATACCGATGAAAAGGTATGTTAATATGTATGTTTCGTTCAAAATTTAAATAACCCGGTTAAAATCAATGAATTTTAAAAATAATCCGACCTCATATCCGTTGAGGCATAAAGATTTTTTGCAAGCTACTCGTAATCAGCTAACATTAAATCCCATATCCGATCTATACCTCATCAACAATCGACGTAAAAATATTATAGAAATAATTATCGAATCATCCTAATCACAAGTAAATAAAATTATATACCATCCTTCGATGATTTTATATAATATATTGTCAAACTAATATACTGTATTAGTATCATGAAAATTGTACTTGATTAATTGTTAACTCGAGACTCGACACAAACCAGATTAATAAATAAATTTAAAATAAAAAAAAGTTAAATAAATTTTTGTTCGATCCATTTAATTTAATTTCACCTCGAATCAAAATTAAATAAAAACTCGTTCGATAAACTTTTCGACGAACCAGAAACCAGATAAAAAAATCATCACAACGTGACTCGACGTGAACGATTCGACACTGAAAAAAAACAAAAAAAAAAAAAAACAATCATCAAAATCTTTCCATAAATAATTAATCAAATATTCTTCCATAATGATATTCTTCAAATCTATCATTCCATACCTCGCGTGGATTGCGTGGTTGAAGAAGAGGAGGAGAAACTCTCAAAAAAAGGAAATGACGAAAATTCGGTTTCCTCGCGAAACCTCTCGGCATATTGTTGTTTAAGCATCCGAATCTTATCGCGGGAGATTAAGTTGCAGATAGAGGAGAAAGGAGGATCATGGACGGGGGGGGGGGGGAGGGAGAGGAGGAGGCATATGCTAATGCGAGAGTAGCCTTCTGGGTCCCCTTTCTGGAGAGGCAGAGGCAACAACACGCGTTCCTGACCCGACGCTGTCACGACTTTAGAACAATGGCGTCGATATACATGTCTCATTTATATACACGTATTCCTCGATACCGCGGCGCAACCAACGTTCGCGCACCACGGACCAAAGAGATCTTCCTCGAACCCACCGCCCGATAAAATCCCGGGAATGGAAATCAATTCGGCGGGAGGGAGCCGGGTCATCCATGATTTAACGCGCCGTTGATACCGAACAGTTCGAATTGTTTCGTTCCAATGTCTTCTTTTTTTTCTTCTTCTTCTTCTTTTTCTTCTTCTTCTTCCTCCACACCGAATAAATTGAACGCAAAAATTTGTTCGCAAGTATTCTTCTCTCCTCGCCCCCCTTTGCTCGACGAACGAATTTTAACGGTGCATTTCTTATTATTAATATTTTTATAAGTAATAGACAGCACTGTTTCTTCTTGATGTCGATTTTTCGCGATTTTGGACTCGTGTCTTATATACATTGATGCGTTTATGAAATAGAAATCGTGAGTTTTCTTTCTTTTTCTTTTTTTTTTTTTTTCATCGTTCTCGTCTATGTATTTCATCTCCATTCATTGTTTATTTGTTCAGAATTTGATATTGATTAGAAAGAATTGATAAAAAGAATTAATCTGTATGATAACTTTTCTTCTTTCTTCGTCCCATAAAGTAGCAAGAATTCAAAAGAGAATTTATTAAAAGCAATGATCTTTGCTTACAATTGTATCGTTGGATGTAGGAAAGGTTTCAAAATGTTTTTGAGTAAGCCCTTTTTGAGTAAATTATTTAATCAAAATCTCCATTCTTTTTTTTATATATATATATATGTATAGATATCTCGTAAATTTCATCTTGAAAATTGATAAAGTTACAATGTTTCGTAATTCAAGCCAACGAACTTTTATTTTTCTAAAGATGTAGCGACGATTATAAGACTGAAGGTCTTTTCGATCGATATTATCAATACTTTAACAACAAAATTGTAGTGAAAATTTCAATAAAGATTGCTTATCGAAATAACTTATCGATTCCACGCACGAGGAAGTTTTCGTTAAGAAGAAGATTCTGGAAAAAGGGGAGAAGAAGAAAAAGAAGAAGAAGAAGAAGAAGAAGAAGAAGAAGAAGAAGAAGAAGAAGTACAAGAGGAAGCAGAAAAAGTGTTCGTTGCGCTGAAAAACTGGAACGTGCGATCAGCTTATTATAAGTCAACCGAGTAAGAAGGCCACGACTGAAAAGTTTGAATCCTCCTAACTGAACGTTTCTGGGACAAGGGACTCTTGAGCAAACTCGCAAGGAACTCTGCCCAAACCTGATGGTTTAACGAGCCTGAGTGCCGATTCGATGGATTCTCGTTTAGAATATTTAATAAAGGCCGATTTCTTCCTTTTTTCTTAAAAATCGCAATCAAGATCGCAATCGACATCATTCAGTTTGCATTTTTTTAACGCTTTTTTCGTCCTTCGTTTAAGAAGAATTGAAACGATATTTATGCATCGTTAATTCTAACATTCGATCACAATCGAACTTAATGAAACAATTAAATATTTCTGATATTTTTGTATATTTTAATAAATCTAGCGATGATGACATGTACGATGAAGATTTTCGCCATTTGTGCAAAAATATTCGACAATTTAATATTTCTATAATAAAAGTCTCTTGATTAAGTATTCTTTTCTTTTTCGAATATAACTTCCAATAATAATATTTTATCGAATTTATTTATAAAATTTGCATACACGTACTGCGATATTAATTAGCCACGTATTCCATAAAAAAGAAGTGCATCTTCGAAGAACAATCTAATTCGACAATGGCAACTGCGTTCTGACGATTTTTGGCAAAGATTCTTCCTTTCGAAAATATCAGCCTCGTTTGCCAGACAGGAATACGGTTGGCTCCGCGATACCCAGAACGTGTATATATATATATATATATATATATATATATATATATATAAGAAACGAACGAATACGAGTAGCAAAGGGAAAATGAAACGGAGGAGCGAAGATATATGAGAGATAGAAAAACTATGACGAAAAGAGGAGGGAGGAGGGAACGGATGGAGTGTGTACATCTCGAAGGAAACGCACTCGTAAGTTGGATAGAAAGGAAATAAACAGGTGGAGAACCACTTTGGAATGGGTAACACGCAAAAAGATGAGAGGTAAAGAGAGGGGGGGACTAAAATAAAGAAAAATGAAAACGCGAGGCGGTAGTTGAAAAGAAATTGCCTTCAATTCGAGGATAAACGCGAAGAGCACGTGGATACCGAAACAAAATACCCCGTTATCCGCGAATAACGAAGAATCATCGAGATTTGAACAGTGCTGTTAGATTCGAAATTTCTTCGTGGATTTGTTGTAAGAATCGTTTCTTTAAATTTTGTTGATGATCTATCGATTCATCTGACAACGAATTCAATTAAAGTAATTAAAATATTCTTGAAATGTCGATGAAAATTAAATGTCACGCGCTCGTAAATTTTCGAAATTAGCGTCTTAATTCCGATTCTTTTTTTCTTTTCTTTTTTTTTTTTTCCATCGAATTCCAACGAATTTTTCCGCTTAACCGAAGAACGTTTTTAATATTCCCACTAGAGGGTTGAACGGTGGTTGAAAGTGTATTGTCAGCAGCAGCAGCAACGCGTTTCAGACCACGACCCGATGAAGCTGGCCGCGATGCTGGCGAAACTACAGAGTCATTTTCACAAAGAACGCGACTTACGCTTGAGAACCTTTAGCAGCCCTAGCACATTTTCCGTCACGTCAGTCATTAATGATCGACATAAAACCTTTCGTTCACGGTGCATCGGTTATGGATGATCGGTGCCCGATAACGCCGTAACCGTAAATGAAGTAAAAGTATAAAGAAATTTTGAAACCAGACGCTCACCTTTGAAGCGATCTAATGGATTAATCTACGCCGCAAATAAATACATTCGAAAGTAAATCGTAAATGTATCCACCACCAAACTTCACGTTATATTCACGTTATATTCCATAAAACAAAAAAAAAAAAAAAGACACCTAATAATCTCTCCAGACAGAATAACCAAAGAATTCGAAGAATTCTCCTTTCGAACATCTCCGATCCATCCCTCAACTTAACCTAACCTCAACCTCGAAACGCACCCCACTGTATCCAAAACATCCATGTTTCCAAAACAATCCCACCTCTTCGACCGCTCTCCGGTTATTCTCCCTTAAACAACAGAGAAGCAGGGAGGAGGAGAAGGAGGAATAGAAAATGGCGCGAAAGAGGAGAAAAAGAGAGAGAGAGAGAGAGAGAGAGAGAGCAATTGCATGCACACGTGCATGGTCGAAGGCGGAGGGACCTCTCGCGCGTAGCACGCCGAGAGGGCGGCGGTTGGTTAGCTCTCGGTTGACGAAAGGGAAAGAGAAAGAGAAAGAGAAAGAGAAAGAGGGAGGCGCGTAAAGGGGGTAATTTATTGGGGGAAAGAGGCGAGCGAGTTCCACTGGAACCGGGCACGGGCACCGCTGCAACCTCGCTACGCCACTGCACGGCACCGTACGGCACCGTAGTACGATCTCGCGTGTACGAACGCGCCGCCGGTGCACGCTGGTGTTGGTCGGCGATGGGGGCACATGGGGAGAGGAGGGAGGGGGGAGAGGGATCTCGTTACGTGCGAGAGTTCACGGGTCACGCGAGAATCGTGAACCCACGGCCACGGCAGAAACGGCACCGAGGAGGCAACCGGGAGGAGACAGGAGCGGACCCCTCCGCGATAACCCCCCTAACTCCCCTTGCGTTTCAAATATAATAATATTTTTTAGAATTTTTTAGAATTTTTTAGAATTCGAATCTTCGTAATCTTCGATTTTCTTCGTACCCTTTTCTCCCCATTCTCTCTTGGATTTTCTCTCGTTTGTGACGAGGAGAAGAAAATTTGAATTAGATTGTAAATTATATTGTAAATTTTGATTCGAATCATTTTGAAGGATCTTTTAAGATGTGGCAACTTTATGACGTTTCGATTATTCGAAAACGCGTTAGCTGTGCCGCCACTGAATTTGGCCGAGGCCAACGACGAGTTCCCGGAATTAATCTCTTCTGGTCGATTGAGACGAATTAATGATTCCAGCGAAACGATTTGCCGCTGCTTGTAAGCAGCACGCTCGACGAGCCGCGGAGGGACGTTTACTCGGAGAGGTTGTAAATGTCGTTTATGATCGTGTAGTGAGAATACGAGACGTTGGGTAGTGTTTATTGCACCGTTTGCTTAAAGCTCGCATGTGCTTGATGCATGGTTTACGTAATGACGTGTTTGGTTGCTGGTAATATCACCAGGTAATCGAGCTTAATATTACGTTGTTGTTTTGCTGCATTGCAAAGAGGTGTTAAGCTTTGCTTTCACACTTGCTTGTCGTTCGATAAAAATTAGCCTCCAACTCGAGCGTTACCTCGACTCGAGGGGAGTGAAAGCGGTAGATAATTCATTTCGCGTATAAATAAAATCGAGAAACGAGTCTGAAAACGACGTTTCAAATCTGTTTCAATATTTACTGTAATGAATTTGAAAAATGATCTCATCTTGATTCGAATAATATTAAATATATCTTTTCAAACGTTCAATTCAATTCAATTCGATTGGATTAAGATTTAACTGCGATGAACTTTCTTCTCTTCCATGGAAAGTGAACAACTGGTTACCAGTTCCCTGATCGTCAACGATATCATCGGTGTAACCAGCGGCGAACGCAATTAACGGTACAAAATCCCGATTCACGATCCAAGATACAGCGTGTAATTAGCGTAAGAAAATCTGTACGGTATGGCTAGACGACGTATGGTGCGTGTAGTGTATCTCTTAATGGATAGAAACGTATCTGAAAGCGCCAGATGTAAGAGGAGCGGTTAGCTGATCGGAAGAGCGTGGTAGGGCCAAAGTTCGTGGAATCCTCTTCCCGTCTCGGCCACGTAAAGCGTTCCGAGGAGTCCATCCGGATACTGATCAGCCCCGTCTAATATCAGAGATTTTACAAAATCATTGAACTGGCCATTTTTGCGCCGTTTTCACTTCCATCCCCTTCAGAAAGAAATTAAAAAGTTATCGCCTGAAGTTTTTCATCTCTTCTCGAATCAATAATTTTTTCTAATGGAAAAATTTTTATCTCATTCTCGTTTACTTTCCGACCGATCGTTTTATTTCTCAGATTATTTGAAAGAAGAATTATTTTGATTTCAATTCTACGCAGAGAATTATATTTTATCCTTATTCCTCCGATTAATGTACCATCTCTCCATCTCTCGAATTTGCTTAATTATTTGCGATAGAAATATTTTTATTTTAATCCCACGCGGAAAGCAGTTCATCCTTTCATAGTTTATTTATTCCTCGGATCAGTCGTTAACAAACCGAGATCCGTTTACTTTTTATCCGGTGGTAAAAAATTGTAAATTCCACATATACGGGGAAGGGCGCATGGGGATACGGGGGAAACACAATTGCGGGAAATCTTCTAAATTAAAGATGCACGTAACATATCCTGCTTTCGTTCTAAATGCTCTCTGCACAACATACTAATGAGGTGTGCATGCAAAATTCAAGAAACCGCTAAAAAAAACCGTTCTTCTTCCCTCTCGAGAACGTGGATGCCAGGTAAATTCTACGCATTACGTTAAAACCGAATACAAGAACAAAAGAAAACGAGAACGCTCCGACTCTCGTAACTCTCGAATATCTTAACTTTCCAGTTAACTCGTAATAATTAACGTGCCAGTTAAATCCTTCGATACGACGACCTGATAATTCATACATTATATTATATTTTCACGATGAAAAAAGAAAGTACTAAACAAAAAAAAAGGGGAAACATTTATCAATTATACGTATATTCTGTTATTCTTCTTCGAAGAAATAAAATAAAATTTTCCTATAAACACTTCCAAGAAATCTCTCAAATCTTCGAATTCCCTCGAAACATTCGAAAAAAACCAATTACCAAATATCATTATTCTCTTCTCCAAACAGCGTCTCTTCTCTCAATCCATCGTACGATATTTTATTATTACGCGATTGAATAAAGTTTTCAATTGGGCAGTTCACCCACGAAGTCTCGTTAAACCATCACCGCCTAACGTCTCGCGCGATATCTCGTTAAGGTGTCCCTCTGTAACAGAAGAAGAGAGTTCACCTAAACACCGGGTATACGCGTGCGCGATCCCACGTTACAGTTCGCCACGATGCCGACGCCGACGACGCCGACGACGACGACGACGACGACGAGGACGAGGACGAGGTCGACGACGACAGCTCGTTACGTAACGAAGCCGTGGCCGCGGCTCGAGAGAGGATCGTTCATCCAGGAGGACGACAGGAGGAGGAGGAGGAGGAGGAGGAGGATGGGTAGGCAGATTGGTATGAGGGAGACGTTTCGCCAGTCGTCCTTAATCTCTGGCAACGTTCCGCGTAATCGGTCGATTGCTGAAATAGGCGCTGATGCGTGCACCTGTTCACCAACTGTGCAGATAATGCACGTACCGTGGAAAAGAGATACGCCGTCCTTACGTCCCTCCTCGTATTTGCAATCGTATCCAATTCTATTTCGATGAGAATGCTTTAAAGTTTTCGTGTACTTTTTATTTTTTTTATTTTTTTTTCCTTCTTCATTGGAATAACGTTCTCGTGGAAAGAGAACGGATTGGGATTGGGGCTAATTTTAAATTAGATTAGAAGGGGATGAAATTTCGATTACAGGCGACAACCACGAGAAAAACAAGAGACAGGTCGTGTTCCAAAGTGCAGCGGCGTGTCATCGGTCGGTGTCGCCTCCTAATGGTTCAATTTACGACCTCGCTATATCGCGGCCTATATTATACTTCAGGGACGAGTATTGAAAGAGATACAGCGTGGTCATAAAAGTGAACCAAACACTAAGAAAGTTATATATTCTTTTTTTACTTCATTCTTTAAAAAGTTTTGAAAGATTGAATTCTAATTTCTAACTAAACTATTGATCGATTACGTTTTTCAATCGTTCAAATACATCCTTTTACACACATCTCGCACATCTCGAAGAAGAAGACGCAAGAGACGAAACGAAAAAATATCGAGCCACGAATACGTGTTATCAACTCCCTGTATACATCATCTCGTTTCCTCGAATAGGCTGAACGAAGGAAAATCTTGGGAAATATAGAGGAGACGGAAAAAAGGGAGAAGGAGGATGGGAGGAGAAAGACAGTGGCGTGGAAGGCGTGCAGGGGATTACCCGTTAGCCCGGGTCGACGTAAACGTCGAACCACTTTATTCGGCGTCGGTAACTAGACGAGGAGATAGCCTCCCTCGGCGTAAGAGCAGCGAAGTTAGAGAGCGGAGGACGAGGGGATGGGGGAGAGAGAGTAGGTGGAGGTGGAGGAGGAGGAGGAGAGTCGCGGTGCGGTAGGTGGAATAAGAGAGGACAGAGGTTGGTTGAGACGTGGTTGGACGAGGATGGCCGTATAGAGGCCGACCGAGAGCGAGGAGGACGCCACGTACGAACGGACGATGCTGAAGGTGGTTCGCTAATGTCACGCCGCGTTCCTAGAACCCTCCGCACGCTGAAATTAGATTACCGCGAGATTGCTGCCCTTCTACCCGCCCCTCCCTTCTCCCAGCCTCCCTGCACCAGCCTGCTCGCCTTCCTCCTTCGCCATCCTCTTCCTCCTCCTCCTCCTCCTCCACAACCGCCTTCTCCTTGCATCTCCGCTTCGGCCTCCACAGACCTCCTCCTCATCCACCTTCCCAGCTACGTCGTTCCCAGAGTCCTTCTCCTCTCGTTCGCATCGGCTGCATCGCCACTGACGGCAGAACCTACCTGGTGGGCTCTTTTACCTGTGTTGCCAACTCTGGCGTCCTCCGGTCTTGGCGTCGTTTTCCCTTCCTCTTTCCGTCCAGAATCTGTCCGCCACCCGTTTCGAACATCTTTCTCCGTTCCCCCTCTTTCCGTCCTTCCTTTTTATTTCTATTTAGGTCAGCGTTTTTTATCGCGCTTATTTTTTTTTTCTTTCTTTCTTTTCTTTTCTTTTCTTTTCTTTTCACGGTAGCTTTCACGTTCGCGTAACTGCTTTGCTTAACTCTTCTTGTTTCGTTAGAATCTTTCACTATCCGTTCGAGATATTCTTCTCTCTTATTTTTATTTATTCATTTCGATCTATCGCAGTTGCGTATGATAATATATTTCTCGATTTTTCTCTCACATTTAAACGGATATTTCCTTGGATCGTTCCTTCTTCTTCTCTCTTTTTTTTTTTTTGGTGACTGTTCGTCGTGCGTTTATTTTGCGTGCACTTTTTTCCCCCTTTGCCTTCTTTCTCCTCGTATCTATGGTCACGCACACGGGAGCATGCGTGCGTCGAGTGCGTGGAACCGTGCGTGTCTGAATCACCTACGCAAGTGATGGCATGCAGGATGGAATGGGATGATACCGCACGCCATTTCTAGGAACTCATCTCGGCTGAATCCTGATCGCACGCACGCACGCACGCACGCACGCACGTATGCACGCACATCGAGAATCAGGTTGGTGGAAACTCGCAGGAGAACTGCGTTCCTCCTCCTTTCGTTCTTCAAGTTAAAACAGAGAACGAAAGAGAGAGAGAGAAAGAGAGAAAGAGTTTTGTTCCCTCGTAATTAGAGATAAAATTTATTAATGTGAAAAACAAATTGATATTGTGGAATCGAGAATTGTGAAAATTATTTGAGATTATCTCGAGAAGATGGTCAAGAAATATCGCTTTGTTTCCGAGGATTGGGAATCTTGATTTAGGATCTGTTTTACAAATTTCTTCGATGAATGCATCGTATTGTCGTTCTCATCTTACGAATGTATATATTATCTATAATGATACTTGACAACTGTGATATTAAACCTCATGTTCGAGTTGTTGAATACCGTGGTTGGAAATAAAGTATTCGTACCATTTGCGGAGGACAATGAATACAAACTGTCTATTCACTTTACCCATTCACTTCAATGACTCTTCATTTCTTCCCACATTTTTCTCGTATCGTTGTACCCTCAACGTTGTACCTAATTCTTACGAGTTACTCGAGATCGTGCACAATCTTAACCTTCAACTTCCTTCTGCAATAAAGTTTCTCTTTCAACCTTTAAACTTGTTCCTAAGAATTCGAAGACAAGAATCCATTGATCTATGCGTTTCGTAAACTCAACTTATATCGAATCACAACTCTTCCCAATCAGATAATTCATCAAACTTTGCCACTGTTTATATAAAAATTAAATCCTAAATCAAAATTCCCAAATCGTTTCCAATCCTCGGAAACAAAGCTTGAAGAATACTTCTTCACGAGATATTCTCAAATAATTCACAATTCTCGATTCCACTACCAAAAAAAAAAAAAAAAAAAAAATCCAAAAACAATTTAACTACGCAATATCCAACCAATTTCTCATCCCTGCTACAAAAACTCCTCAAAAAAACTCCCAAATTTTTCTCGATCCTCGATAAAGCTCGCCTACAACCAGGACGGAACGACAGAGAAACGTGACGTTTCTGGTGGACGTTTCGGCCATCAGAAGGCATCCGTTGCCGCGGACGTAATCGACGAACTAATGGAACTCGAAAATAAATGCGCGCGTGGGTGGGGAGGTCGCGTTTTAATCCTCTCTCGGATGGAAGGCGAGAGAGAGATAGTGCGGGTTAACGTTTGCGGTACTCTCTGCGGTAGGACGGGCCAACATCCGGGACGAACTCTATTAATTTCCTTTCGGCCTCGCCGATTTCCGCGGGCGTACAAGCCGCGTAATCTTCGCCGTTGATTTCGCGATCACGTGTTTCACGATCCACGATCGGTGGAAAACGCGGCCGGTCGGTTTCTTTTTCGCGAAATTCGCGAAATTTCGTCCCCGGGAATCACCGCGATAATTTTCTTAATTAGGCGAGCGCAGAGGTTCGTGAGCGAGGCTGAGGCGGCGCGAGGTGTTGCACGAGTTTCGAGGGGGGAATAACGAGCGTGAATAGAGGCGGCATTGTTTCGTGCACGAACGTTCTCGTTATTGCCGTCGCCTGCGCGAATTATCTTCCCGCGATAAACGTTTGGAAAAAGGAGGAGGGAGGAGAGGGGTGAAGGTGGGTAAGGTTTTAAACGATTCGAAGCAAGCACTGAGGAAACGGGCGTGCGCGTGTCTGATCTGTGAATTTTCTGTGGATTTGTTTTCGTTTTCGAATAAATATATATTTGAGAGATATATGGAGAAAAGGAAGAAGAAATTATTATTATTATGGGACGATTGATCGATCCATTGACGAAGAATTATTCTCGTCGAGAGCGATTCTCGAAAGTTTTATTACGAAGGATGTAAAATTAACGTTTATTGACGTGTTTGTGTATAAATAAGTACGTGTGAAAGTGTGGAAAAGTTCTTATGGAATGGAAATAAATGCAAATTTTGACGAGGCGAATTAATGTTGAAAAATTTCTATTCAAAGTTGGAAGTTATAGGTTTGATGTAAGATTTATCAAAAAAAAAAAAAAAAAAAAAAAAAAAAAAAAAAAAAAAAAAAAAAAAAAAAAAACGTTCTCTATAAGAAAGTTTTTCAGAGTATTATAGTATCCAAATATTGCCATCGTAACGCGATATTAATCGTACGACGATTTTCTTTCGACAACAAGACGATATTATAGTTTACGTTTTGCGGTTTTGAAATCAAACGTACATATGTATGTTCGCGATGTGGAATCGTAAAGGAAAGTTGCGGTTGAATTCTTGATGCTCGTACTAGATTCGCGAATCTGCGAACGGCTACGTCTAACGGAGGTTAAACTTGATGCGCTCCTCGTTTATTCAGGTCGTAAAAGCGAGTTGTTTGACGATGCATTATCGTGGATGATGTATTTTATATCATTGCTGTTATTTCTCTGTGGAAAGTGATAATCTCGATGAGTCGTTGGATTTCTGATCACTTAATTCGCCTATTTAATATATTTTTCTCTAATTACAGCGATATCGCGTTTTATCGTACAATTATCGAGATAAATTTTAACGAAGATATATATCATAGAAAGATATTGGTTTTTTTGAAATTTTAGTATTTTTCGAATATTGAAAGGTTATATAGGATGAATTAAATGAATAGTTAATTCAGCTATTCAAATGCCTTTCAATATTTTCAATTATAATTTATACGTATATAAATTTAAACATTCTTTAGTTATACAAAATTCAATTGAATTACCATAATTTATGTGTCCAACAGGTTGTAAATTTTGTAATTCCTATTAATAATGATTAAATGCATTTGTTAAAACTACATTTATGAATGTTCTGCAAGAACAATTCTACGTAGAAGAATATTTGAAATGAATATATTTTTATAGATTAATTTCCGAACGTAAATAAATTCATTCAATCAATAACTAGATTTCAGATTGCATGCAATTAACTTCGTATTCAGATTTCAGTTCAGTTTTCAGTATTTAATTACTTACTTTGCAAGCTAATTCTTACATTTAATTAACAATATAAGCGATTTTTACATCCTCATCACGGAAATTAATTTTAATATTCGTGACACGGCAAAATAATAATACTTCCTTATCCCGAATTAAAAATGGTGAGTTTCAACTTTGCGCTAGGATGCGTGCACTTTCTTTTTCAAGAATCATAAACGCATGCAATAACGGATGTTAGAAATCTTAAAATCTCTCTTTTGAACTGAAATCGACGATTATTACTTACATATTTATAAAAACTTAACTAGTCAATTTACTTTCATGTGTTCTTTCATATAACATAAATATCTACTTTCGAAAATTAATTGCTTCGTGATATATTTACAATTTTACCCGATCGATTATTCGACCAAATAATACAATGATCGATAGTAAACGACTCGTAATTACAATTAATTACACTTACTTTTCACACTCAAACGTAAAAAACTAATCATCCACAGGTACATAACCTCAAATATCCCAGACACGCGCTCGTCCATCATACATCTCGATCAATCCAAACTTTCCACTATACTTGCAAAAACGAAACAAAAATCCTAAATTAAAACGATAATTTTAGTAATTCGATGATAAAAATTTACAATTAATTACCATTCCTCGAAAAACTGATCAAACTCGTGAACAAATAACCTCGAATCGGCTAAACAAGAGCTCGTTCGCACGCGTTGCGCGCGCATCCACGCAAGATAAAGGTCCGTACAAACTGTTTAATAACCACGGATATCTGGCGCTCGCGAGGGACACCGGTATCGAGCCGAAACGCGGATATCTTCGGTTCGTAGAGAGCGCGCGGGTAATTTAAGCTCGAAAGAGGGAAATTTATCGCGTTCGCGGTCGAAGATACTATTTTACGGCATTCCGTTTCCGGCGTTGCGCGCCGCGCGGTTTGCATTATGCGTGCGTTATCGTTTCACGTTTCTGAAACGCGAACTGCTTAGTTAACTCGCTATATAACGCGGCAGAGAGTGAGTTACGGCGAACCCCGTGGCTTCGTTTCCTAATACACGCGATCGCAGTCGTTTCTCCTATCCACCACCGGGATTCACGGCCCGCTCTTAATAACAAAAGTTTCGCGGTGTACGACGCCCTCCCCCTTTCCATCCCGCCTTGTAACCCCTACCACGTTCCTTTGCCACGGCCTCATCAACCAGAGGTATCATGTTACAGCTTACAGAAGATCCACCGCTTGTAACACGCTTCTGTTAAGCAACCACCCCCCTCCCTTCACCCGTTCTCGAGGACCTTCTATCTGGACCAGCGTGGCACCGATCCTTCGTATCCTTTCTTCTTACGTTTCGCGAAAGGTTCGAAGCTTCTCGCGGGAATGGCGCTCGATCGGGACGTCGTCGGTTCTGAAAAGGTTGATCTTGATAACGGATGCGAGGATTTACGAAGGATGATTTTTTGGAGGTTAGGTTTATTATTGAGGAAAATGTTTGGGAAATATGAAAGAAAGGGAATATAGAAATGGAATGGAATCGCGAAATTCTGGTGAAATTTATTAAACGTGTATATACTTAACATTGTAGAAAATTGTAGAAAATTGTATAAATTTTATATAGAGAAAGTGATTGAATTGAAAGTAATTGTGTTTCAACTAGGGGTTGAAAAAATATTTTACGAAATATCCCGAAAATGGTTAAATATCCTGTCTCATTTTGTATTGATAAATAATAGAATTTGTAATAAATTATTAATATTTAATTTGTTTCGTTATAATATTGATATAACGACAGATACAATAAAACTCTTTGCTGCTCTTTAGATTCAACACATAAAAGATACTTTAAAGCGTGCATAAAGAGACCACGAGAGATAAAAACGAGACTGGAGGAAACTCGTTCAAAGTAGGCGGCTCTTTGAACCCGTCTGATTGAGAAGAATACGATATTCATTATAATAATATTACAGGAAACGATATTTAAGTAATTTCCTGTTAAAATCACTTTTAATTTCATCGTACACTTAATGCATTGAACGAAATCTAATGTCACGTGCATTACAGAGAGGGTTCGAACGAGGGTGAGATTAAAAGCCATACTTTTAGTAATCGAATCTAAAACCTGCGGTCATTTCACAGTTTTCTTTTTGCATCGATGAAATTAACGAACGATAGTTTAGTTGAGAGCCTATAGCATCTATCGAATTTAAAATTTAAAAAAGAATTTTATTCCGTGAATGAGGGGGGGAGGGGGGACAATAAAATCGCAGAAAAATTAGAAATAAGAGGAAATCGTTTTCTTTGTATCGTAGAACGATGAAATAATTATTTCATATTTTTGAATCTGCCTCCCCCCTCTCCCAACCCTCTCCTCCTCCCCTTTATTCCTTTATTCACTTTCCATTTCAAAGTTTAACATTTACTCATAGATCGTAATTCACTTATGCTTTCAAAAAGTATATTTTAGACGAAGTTTTGCCCCATTAACATCTGGATCGCATTACGAAGTTATCGAGTCAATTTAACTTTCGAACCCGTTTGGTCTTCTCGTACTTTAATGCTTACAACTGTTACTAAAATTCGTTTGTTATTAGAATGAACTTTATCTCCAAGTTTCTCGTCCTAGTGTGTCCAATAAAATAAACTATTCGCCGCTATTGTCTGTTTCTAACAAAGTTCAAATGGAAGACTCGCTCACCATAAAAAAATTTGAGATCGCTATATAAATTACGTGATTGGTATAATGTGGAAACTTATCATTAACATCTATTCTTTTTTTTTTTTTTTTTTTTTTTTTTTTAATATATCATATCAAATAAGCAAGTGTAAGTACATATTAAATCTGGACTGCTATTATAGTTTATAGTTTACGACTTGTACTACGTAGATTTTAGATATTAACTAACAATTTTCTTCAAAAATTCTCCTTCTAGTGTAAAAAGTACGTTGTAAAAGTAGAAAGATTACAATGATTATAAATAAAAGTAAGCACGCGTTTATTAAATCTAATCTCGATGAAAGAATCCTTTTTCTAATATTAAACACATTTCCTAACTAAATTATTAATTATATACAATTAAATTTCAAAGAAAATATTCATTTCACGCACAATTTAATTTTCCAAAATTATTTCTCTAAAAATTTCCTTCGCGTAATACAACAACCGAGCAAGAAGAAAAAGAACATCAACTAATTGTTAGCGTTCCATTCCATCACCGTAACACGATTTTTATTCTCCACGAATTTCGTTTTTTCAACGAAAGATAATTCAACTTCAGAAAGAATTGAGAAAAATCGGGAAAGACCGATATTATATATATATATACACACACACACACACACACATCTAGCAACGCGCTCCATTCCAAAAAATTCCTTCGACGATCCATCCCCCTCCCCCTCTCCGAGAAAGAAGAAGAAAAAAAAAAAAGACAAGCGGGTCGAAACGAGCGGCGATCAGAGTTAATTAAGCGTCGCGGGGGAGGCGATTGAGGGGGGCGGGAAGATTTATCAGAGGTCCCAGTGGAGGCCTCGACGAGTGGCCGGGGCACACGGAATGAATTTCCGTGTAGGCTCGCGGTCGGTCGCGTCTACCCGCGTGCTGTCGCAGAAAATCTATTCGTCAGGACAAAAAATATTTACCAACAGCCCCGGGGTTGGCACGGGAGCATGGCGTGCATCCAATAACCGTTTCGCAAGGGACCGACCCTAGCCACCCGGTTCGAGAGACGGAAAGAGGAAGGGAGGGAGGGAGGCAGAGAGAGAGAGAGAGAGAGAGAGAGAGGGGAGGGGGGATCGTGGCCCGGTCGAGGTAGGAGGCAGAGCTCAGTTTTCAACTCGACGCCGTATAACAGCACATATCCATTTACTGCTTCAGAGGATTGTTTATAGCGTGCGTGTCATAGGTCAACGGTTTCTGCCCGCTCGAAAGGACCACACGCTCCCGTCCACTATTTATATACGTGGGTGTCGGCCCTCTCTTAGGCTCTCCTCTCTCTTGCGGCCGAGGCGTAAGGCCGAGGCGTAATTCAAAACCGTAAATTGTCCCCGTATCTATATCCGGCGGGGGACCCATCACACACTGAATTAACCGCGGCTACTTTATTTACGGCTCCCCTCCTCCCCGCCCCTTTCCTTCCACGGGGAAACGATGCCTCCGCTTTTCTTCCCGGATCTTTTTATTCCGGAGAGGGATTTCGGGGACAGAAAGGGAAAGAGGGGGGGAAGGAAGAGAGAGGGAGGATTATTGCTGCTGTGTCGAACCATAACCGAGAATGAATTGAATTAAATCATGATATCAATTAATTTGATATGGTTGAATTTTGGGGAAAGGAGGGAGAGAGGGGTAGGAGTAGTTTTAAGGAATTCAATTTTGACTTTAGTTTCGTGGGTGAATATACGATGGACATACGATATATATATATATTTTTCTACTCACTGGCCGTAAGTGGAATAAGTCAGACGTGGCAAGACGTCAAACTCGAGTGTTAATTTACCTCGATCCTCGATCAATCGTGCAATTATTTGACAGGAAATAGTTGATAGATATACCGAAGCAATAAAGCATCGGTTGTCGCGTTAAATTAAATTAGAGAAACGGATTCGGGCACAATGACAATACGGCGGAGTTTTGGAAGAGTTTTATAGCAGAGAGGTAAAAATAAAAATCGCGTGCGAATCGTTCGATCGGTTCGATGAAAAGATGTTCGGGCGCGATAATTGATCGGCTGTTGGAAGGGAGGGGGGGATAAAAACAGAAGAGATTTTCAATTTTCCCAGAGTTTTGAATTGACGTAAACGCGCGGCGCAAATATAAATCGCGAGGAATACGCTGAATGCGCGTGCACCAGAGTGATAATTAACACCGATAATGCGTATTATCGAAAAGTTTAAAGGTTTCGTACATTCGTGTGGCGGATTGTATTACATTGTATTTTCATTGTTCGCATGGATCTTTAAAAACGTGGATGTTTTTGGCCATTTAAGGAGAAGCTATACAGAGAGAGAGAGAGAGAGAGAGAGAGAAATATTTCGATAAGTTTACGTTTTAGAGACGGTAGAGATATTTTAATACGATTAGATCGAAACGATTCCATCAAATTTAAATGTAATTTATATATCTTTCGACGGAATATTATCGAAGGTAAGATCGATGAATGAAAAAGAAATTGCGACTTTTTACTTTTCGTTGGGAGGGGAAAAAAAGAGGAAGAAAGAGAAACTGGAGATAGAAGAACGTAGGTACGAGATAAAGGATGGGAACGAAAATAGAGAAAACGAAAGGCATACGGAGAGGGTTAGAAGAGATACAGAAGAGATTGCACGGTTGACTGATTACTTCACAACTCTCATAAAGATTTTCATTACACGAACCTGTTTATTAGGTATGCACGATGCGTCACGTTGCAGTAATGTTAATTTCTCATCGACGTCTTCGGATCATCGTATCGCAGCTACTGGATACTTTCTATTCGATTCCACACGAACGTTGCATCATTTCCTAGAGAAGAAAGAGAAGAATTACAGAAATTTCCTATACAAATTTTAGTTTATATTAGTTATAAATTTTCTCCAGAAACAGAGACAAATAATGCCGTGGTATTGAATCGTGAATGAAGTGAATGAAGTGAGACTCTCTTGAAAATTCTTGCCGAATTAATATCAAAAAAAAAAAAAAAAAGAAAAAAAAAAAGAAAAAAACAAAAAACAAAAAAATTATAATTATCGTATTCACGTCTTATTGTTTCCTCGCAAAGGAAAATCGTAACTGAAAGTACGTAATCGTAAAAATCACAAAAGGCTGAGAAAGAATAAAAAAAAAAAAAAATATTAAACGTACAAAAGAAGCGTTTAAGCGATATAATGCGAAATGGCGTGTATCGAAAAAAGAAAAAAAGAAAAAAAAGAAAAAAAAAAAAAAAAAAAAAAAGAAAATTTCTCATTATACAAACACAATGGTTAAGGCTTCGGTTAAGAGGAGGATGATAATAAAAAGAAGGAAAAATCGTGTGAGAGAATCTTGGAGAACACGTGATACCGTACACGTGATTGTACTCGTGCATGTTGGCAACACACATGAGGGCAGGCAACGTGCAATTTTGTTACATTCGCGAAGAAATTGTTACCTCGTCTGGTCATCGTTAGCAAGCACCACTTGCCGGTAGCGGATTGATCGTTCTATCAGTCTCTGGAAACTGGAAACGGAATTGCGATGGGGATAGCACGCATACCAAATCGGCCAAATTTTCATTATTCTGGAACATTTTACGATTGGCTGTTCGGATAAAAAATTTTCAGCATTTGCTTAAGGTACGTACGTGCACGCACGGAACAAGAGGAAAAGAGTTTTCTGGTCAAATTGATCCTGTTCTAACGATAAATTATATATTTATGCTTGTTTGATCAATGATTTGCGTTGTTCACGCGTTTATTAAAGATCAACAATAGGGCTTTTCTAAATTTTATGTTAACGTTACAGAATCGATTGATTAATCGTGACATCGAAGTGTTATTATTATTATTATTGTTATTATTATTATTATTATTATTATTACATTGTATTCGCTATTAATTATTATTAAAACGCGTAGTGAAATTGCCGGCGAAACACGAACCACTGTATTTAAACACTTTTCTCGTTTTGAAACATTCGTACCGCGACCGGATAATGTTATATTACAGAATAAACGGAAACTCGAACGCAACTTCAATTCTAATTATAGAATAATTAACTCACGCTCATTACATTTATATTAATGCAATTTGTCAAAGCACATTAAGCGCGTACACGCTTAAATTCTATACGTATACACGTGTCGCGAATTATATTATGTTAATTCTAGTTGTATTAACGTAAAATTACAAAGAAAAAAAAAAAAAAAAAAAAAAAAAAGAAAGAAAGAAAAAAAGAAATAATGAAACTTGAGAATTATTTTTCACGTCGAAAAGAAGAAAAAAAATTTGCAAGATAAAAATCGAGAAGAAAATAATCAATTTCTCAGATATTAATTTTAACTACGAAAATTCATTATCCCGATAATTTCTCAAAGTTTCGCAATTTTCTAAATTTCCTAGATTTGAAAATTTTGTCCCTTGAAAGGAGATTAAAACCTCGTTCAATCACGTTCAATCACGAAAATCGCGAAAATACCAATTCACGCGATATCCCCTCGACATCTAAATATCCAAACAACCTATCCATCCAATTATCCACGCAAAAAGGAAAAAACCGTTCGATCACAGAAAGAACTACGGCAAAAACAATTTAATCTCCAGTTTCAGGAAGTCGGTGAGTGAGTGTACTTTCCCAACGACAGTGGAACGGTCCATAAATACACAGGAGCACGAATGAAGAGAGAGAGAGAGANNNAGAGAGAGAGAGAGAGAGAGAGAGAGAGAGAGAGAGAAGCACGGGTTATAACGGTGCAAGAAACGGAAGCGCGAGGAGAGAAATTCGGTGCGCGGTGCTCGGTTCGAACCGCGCGCGGCTCGATCGATTCGAAAATTTAATTTGCGGCGAGGGAAAAAGCGCCATTAGATATCGTACATCGTTCCCGGTACCATCGTAGTCGGCCCGATAAGGAATTTATAATATCGTCCCATCGATATTATCGGCTCGCTTGTTGCCGATCGGTAAATACCCGCTTAAATATCGTCGTGTAAAGACGAGCATGGGGCCCGGAGTGTGAGAGCGTGCAGAATGGGGCGGCAGGTTAAATGAATTGCCATCGCGAGCCAGAGGCGGAGAGAACGCGATCACGAATAGCTTATCCGTGCAATAGCGCGAGTATCAGACAGAGAGAGAAAGAGAGAGAGGGAAGGAGGAAGGGAAAAAAGAAGAAAAAGTAGGAGGAGTAGGGGAAGAAAAAGGCAAAGAAAAGAGGGGAAAAGAGGGAAAGGAAACTTGGAGGGTAATTTAAAATCGAGCGAAGATTCGCGGCCTCGTGCGCTCGATCGCGCGTATATACATGCATAAGTGCTCGCCTTTAGCCACGGCTGACTCACGATCTCGGTGTATCCATTGGCGTGGGTAGCGGAGGTGGCGGAATTATCGTGGCGGGGCGATCGCGGAACTGGAATTCGACGAATCTCAACTTTCCGGATCGATTGCCGCGCCGCGTTCTACGAGGAAACGTGTGCGAGGATCGTGTGAAACACGGATCGATATATGCTTCTACATAGCCTGGTTGAAAGAGTCGTAGAAATTGGAATTGGAATTTTGAGGATGGGGAGGGGGAGGAGCATTTCAAAGGGACGATCGAGGGGTGAAAATTTAAAAGTGGTCGCTCAATTTTCCACGAATAATTTTCCACGCGATTCGATCGAGGATTAATAAAAATTGGGAGATCGATATTTCTAAGATTGGGAACGCGAGGAGAGCCGCGGCGCAACCCTGATCTCGGACAGCTCGTTGATCTATGCCTGCATAATGGTGGAACGCTGGCAAATACGCGTGCATTATCAGCGTGGATCGAAATGATCGTCTCGCGTCACGTCTTCATCCGCCACGGTCGACCTTAAACGCGCGCAACGGCTGACCTTGATTAACCCTTTACGAGGGGCCAGAGAGAGAGAGAGAGAGAGAGAGAGAGAGAGAGAGAGAGAGAGAGAACGGGAAGAAGAACGATTCCACTCGTTGGAGAAGTTGGCCGTGCCCCGCGCACATGGAACGCACGTAAGGCGGTTCGTGGTTCGCTTGCAAATGACTGAATCCCCATAAATCAGGTGTACGAATCGATAGTTGGACTTACGGGGGCCCATTAAGCGAGTGTGGTAATAAAGCTGTATCGGTAACGTTATTGGTGTCCTCTTAATAACAACCCGATCGAGGCTGAATAACAGTGAGAGGAGAGTTGAATTATGGGTGTAAAGCTCGCTCCACCCCTTTCTCGCTCCCCTGCCCCTCACGCGTGCCCGGGATGCGAGCGCGATACGCTCCGCGGTGGACAAATTGTCTTCGATATTCTCTCTCGATCGTTTCTCGATCGTCTCTCGATCGTCTCTCGATCGGTTCGGTTGACCTTTCGTCGGTATGGTTATGCGAGACTAGTCATGCGAGAACGATGACTGTGTGTTTCCGTGTTGCCGCATGAGAGAGTGCGAAAGGGACGCGGAATGATGAAGTTGGAAAAGAAACGTCGCAAATGGATCCACGCGTTGTTCGAGAATTAACCTACTGATACTTTTTACATTCTACAACAAGATATATACATATATGTATATACAAAGTTAAACAAATTAACACGTTATCCGTGAATTTAAAATAAATATCGGAGGGAGAAATTGTTCACGAGTAAAAAAAAAGAAGAAAAAAGAAAGGAAAAAACGACGTCGATATTTTTCAATTATTTCGATCTCCCATCGAGATATCCTTCTATATCCCCGCAGTTCCTAGATGGAATTTACGGTTCGGCCTGGGTTTCATCGGTTGTCGAACGAAGAGAATCGGACGGACGTTGACGCGAGAGCACGTCCAGTTGCCGCGGCGCGTAAATCATCCGCAATCGGATCTCGATTCCCGAAGCCAAGGGACCGCGCTTTTCTCCGTCGGAACGGTCGGGTGAAATGATGAAAGGGGGCGGGGGAAAAAAAGAAGAAAAAAAAGAAAAAAGAAAAAAGAAAAAGGAAAAAAGAAAAAGGGAACGAAACGAGGGGAGGGAATGGAAAAAGAGCGGAGGAAATAAATAAATAAAAAAAAAAAAAAAAAAAAAAAGGAAGAAGGGGAGAGGGGGAGGGAGGGGAGAAAGAAAGAAGAGCGGGCATCAGATACGATACGGAGGAATGCCCGGTTCTGTACGTGGCTCGGCAAGGATATAATAATAATATCGGCGGATGGGGAGAGGGGATATAGTCGTCACGACGGATCACGTCGAAGAAGTCGTGATCTTCCGTGGCGTCCAGGGACGGCGAGATCGCGCTTGTGATCAGTTCGCGAGGGAGTCGAACGAGCGGATCCTCGCCAGAACCTCCGCAGAAAGTTCTGGTGCGTGCAATGCGAAACGTGACAGAACCCGACCGCCCTTCGCCCGCCTTCCTAACAATACCCTCGTCTTCTACCGCTTCTTCTTCCACTCCCTCTTCGTCTCCTCCTCCTCCTCCTTCTCCTCTTCCAAGGCAAGCTCTTCCATCGCCTCTCCACCTCTTCTCTTAACCTCGTCAGGCTTCTTCTTCTTCTTCTTCTTCTTCTTCCTCTTCTTCTTCTTCCTCCTCGTCGTTCCAGACCTTCGAATCCCTTTTGCGCTCCCCGAGATCGGTCCAAGGCACGGCCAACCCGTCTTTCCCCCTCGCGCGACGAGGGAAGGCGAGGATAAACCAGGAATCTGTTGACGCCACGTTCAATTTCTCTGTGGAAGGAGGGGGAGGGGAGTTGTAAATCGGTGGTCGAATGGCGCGTAAACGTAAGCGGTCGTTGAAGGGTAGGGACAGGATATTAACCGACGCGGACTGACAGAGTTCACGTTGACCACGGTAGCTTACTTGCCGCGGCCGTTCCATTATTTATCGCCGGTGGATTTGTCAGGTATTATTCGCTGATTTATGCATCGCGTCGTAATTCATACGCGAGTAAACAAAGGGACGCGGCGGAGAAGCTTTTCGAATGGGCCACCCCCCCCCCTCCCCTACCGAACTGACGCGATCTTCTTCGCGAGATTAACGACGAGGGGAACGCGTTGCGAAGTCGCGTTCTCGCTTCCTCGTTTTCCGCGTCTCTCTCTCTCTCTCTCTGTCGAGGGGAACGATTTAATTTTCTACTCCGTTTCGAATTTGCTCCCTCGTACGAATAAATTAATCCGGTTTGAAAAAGAAATTTCGTCGAAGAGTTTTAATTTCGATAGAATATTGGAAGCGAGAAACTTCTTCTTCTTATTTCTCGTATCTACGATCCAAGATATTATAAAATATTGTGGCGATAATTTGCGATTCGCGGCGACGACCTCGTCGGTTCTTGATCCTGATCACGATCACGCACGCACGCCCACCTCGTCCCTTTCCTCCTTCGAATTACGACAGCGGTGGATTTTGCCGAGAACGCACGTGCGTGAGCTCGCATAACGAAATCGCCTCGTCGATTTGTCGCTTGAAACGCCTCGTCCGCTAACGCACGGCAAAATGCGAGAGCGGAGGTTCCTCGAATTCTCTTGGAATCGATGAATTCGACTAAAAAAGTAAAATAACTCGAGAATAAAATAATGTTATAATTCATAACATTCGAATCGTTCTATTTCCTCTCTGAATACTAAAATTCTAAAAATTAAAATTTTTCCACTCCTTGTTTCTCAATTATTTTTCGGGCGATTTTTTTTTTTTTCTTTTTCCACTGTATAAATCACAAAACAACTTATTATTTTATAAATTACAGGTTATGCAGGAAGGATAATTTCCAGGATGAGAAGGATAGAGAAATTCGGTAGAGAAGGCATGTCATCGCGCAAATTGCTTGAAATGCCTAGGAAACGCGGAACAACACGGGGCATGCATCAAATCATCGAGTACGTCCCACGCCTCCTTTCTTCACGGGATTACATTATTCGTCTTCTCGCGCGTGTGTACGCACGTGCGTGAAATCGCATAAGAATGGCGAACGGTTTGTCATTCCGCTACGAAATTGCTTCCGCGGTATCGTCTTCACGCATGGCTTCCGGTTCGTACAGAATTTATTATGTAAACAGTACCTCGATTTAACGCGCCTCGCATCGTAAATATTACAAGTTTCGTGGAATGGAAGGTATCGTTTATAAATCGCCAATCATTTTATTCCCCTTTCTCCTGTACCTAAATCGTATTTTCATATAACGTTACATAATAACGAGTATAAGATAATAAAAATTCGATAGTAAGTAGCATAAAGTAAACTTTAACTAATAAACTCGTTCGAACAACATTGATAATTAATTTACTCGATTTCGGCAATAACTTATCCAAATTCTTCCAAATACGCGCACACTCCTTCCATCCTCCACTAATTCCACTAATCCCCCACACTGATATCGAAAAACTGCAGGGACGATTCGGGGAACAGAAGGAATACTCGTGTTTCGAAGAGGCGCTCGAGCAGCGTTTAACGAAGAACGGAATTACGCGAGAGCGAGGTTATCGCGGTGGGAACAAAGGGCATTACTTATATCCACCAGTCATACGTTTCCATCGCCCACACGCGCGTCCGTACGCGTACACGCGTGACCGGGCAAGGAGCGCGCGATTAACGGTGCGCCGGCCACGATTTTTCTCATCCCTCCCCTCCGACACGTGGGAGGGAATCGGTGGAGCGCGCTGTCGCCATGACCTGTCGTAACCTCCCGCTGCCGATCCGATATCTCCAGTGGATCGAGGGACGCGATGCGAAATCCCCGATTAAGTGGTTCCACGGCCGTCCCTCCACACTCCCCCCCCTATATCTCCTCCGAGAGATATCTCGGCCTCCTCTTCCCTCTTCTTCCCTGTCGAGGCCGCAACTCGAGGAGTGCTCCGCCATCAATCGAACACCATCGATACCCCCGTGATCCGTTTTCCTGAGAACACGCCGCGCTTCTCCCATCCTGGATCAACTCTCTCTCTCTCTCTCTCTCTCTCTTTTATTCTCTCTCCCTCCGTTTCTTCGTTCGACCTCGGTTGACCCTCGAGGACGAGTGTACTCGAACCGACGTATTTACACGACACGATGCTCCTCTTTCGTTTCGTTTTTTCGTTTCGTTTCTCCCCCTCGTCGTCGTCGTTCTGATCGTCGTCCTTCTCCTCCTTCCGCCCGACGTGTACACCACGCGCCGTGCGGATGGTAGTGTGTGCCCGAGCGCGCTTGTTTGTTGTTGCCCCCGAGGACTCGATGGCGAGAGGCACGGCGAGAGGGGACTGGACGAACTGGAGGTCGTCCTACGTTCATAATTATTGCCTCCCCGCCTTGTCGCTCCCCCCTTAATTAGGTGTCCCGGTGAAAATTTACTGTCGATCGAGCCGACTGTCGCCGTCGCGTCACAACGGCTGAACTTGAATTGTATTCGGACGGGGAGACGGAGAGTCGAAAGGTTTTTTAACGGGCGCCCCGTTTCGCAATACGTAGGGAAGGAGATGGGTCTTAATTCTCTTCGTTAACTTCTGCCAGTGGACGACGTCGCGGAAACAGTGGACGGCTACTTAATATGGATGGCCGGGGTTCAGGCCGGGGTTGACCCCCTCAAAGTGTATATCCGCTCGGAGGCGGAGATACGCTCGTTTCTCGCCGCGCGATATTAATCGTGCGCCCGTTTGATCGATTCGATTTCGAACGTTGAGAGGTCAATCATTGATCCATGCGTCGATTAGGTAAGCGGATCGTATGTGGAATTACGATTAGAGGGATAGTAGAAGACGCGAGTGCGATCACGATTTTTATCATCGAATCTAAGATGAATCGATGCTATTCGTATATATATATATATATATGTTGAGAAGTGATATTAAATTTCTCTAAAAAAAGTTGCAGGAAGTAGCAACTCGTTAAATTCTCTTCGGTTACTCCTTAAAAGGCAAAGCCAAATCTCGACAGTAACAAAATCACGTCGAGGCATCGCATCGTTGCGCTTGGATATAACCTCCCTTCCTCCCTGACCATTAGCGCGGTTAGCAAGTACGCCTAATGAATTACCGTATCCGTCAGGATGAAAAAGATCCGGGGACCGAATCAATCATCCTGGATCTCGAATAATTCGCTCGAGGAATCCATTAATACGAGGAGAGGAGAAGCTCTCGAGGAGGAGGAGGAGGAGGAGGAGGGGGAAGAGAGGAGGAGATTCCGTGTTCACGGGACTGATGTATCTGGTTAATCGCGAGGTGCGCGGCTCTTAAAAGGTTCGGTTGTAATTATAAGTAACGAGAAACGAGGAGGAGGAGGAGGAAGAGGGGGGTGTCCCCCTCCGTGGGAGTGGACGACTTTTGCTTTGTCATAGGCCTACGGCCGGCCGATGACTAACGCAGAAGGGATGCCAGCACAAGGATACCACCACCACCACCACCTCCTTCCTCCGTCCGCCCGTGGTGGATAAGCGCCTTCTCTCCTCCTTCGTACGTATCAGGCCACGGTAACTGCAAAGGTACGGGTAGATCATTAGCCATGATTTGTTGTCGAGCAGGCTGCCCAATGACCCCGCCGGTCGGAGCGTGAACTCCGGGCGTGTCGAGATCCCCGCACGATCATCTCGCTACGCCTATAACCGCCCGCTTCTTCTCCAATGCTGTCGATCCGCATCGTGGCGGGTAACCGTCGCCTGCGTCGGATGAATATTATGTGCAAGCGTTAACAGCGTGTCGCTTCTGGGACAGTGGTTAACCGGTGTTTCTTGCTTGCATGCGTAACGGAGGCTTTCTATCGGGGATAGGATCTCTCTCGTGTGTTATACGTAAGTTTCGAGGGATTGCAGTTTCGTTGCGAGATCGTTATTGAATGTAGCGAAATGATTTCGATCACTCCACTTGGAAAAAAATGGAAACGCAACATTTGAATAATAATTATGCAAGATTGTTATTATGCATTTGGTCTAGGAAACGCATCGAAAAACCTTTTTGCATTTTACATTTTAATTACATTCGTCGAAACCGATGGTGGAAATCTTGGTCGTTTGACGGCGGCGAATTTTCATCGTTCCCGCAAACAAACGCATGCGTTGCCATTCTTATCCACTTGGCCGAAAAGATTTTGAGATTTAAATGGAGCTTCGTTGTAACTGTTTAACCGTGGTAAATATTCAAAAGCCCCGGCCACTGGCCGGGACCCCGAGGGGGGGGAGGGCAGATTTCCATTTTATTGAATAAAATTGTTTTCGCCGCTCGATATTGAAATATTGATAAGCTTCTACTTTCTGTCAATAGGACGCTCGAAATATCGGCCGGCGAAATATTTGGCTCGGCGAAATAATCCCGGTGTACACGTAGCTGGTATGCGCGGATATACCCTCTCCCGATCGTGTTATATGTATTTCCTCCGCTTCGCGGGCGCAGCTGGTTTTCAAAAAAACGTACAACACCGTTCGAACGCTATTTATTTTAAGCATTATATTTTTTTTCCATTCCCCAACGGCCAACGATGGAACGCGACGGGCTACGAAGAATGCGCCCCAGGCTCCGCGCGTTTTCATTTAAATATTTATTCACGCGTCTCTGCCCGCGGAGAACGGGATCCTGTGTACATCTCTCTACAAAAGTCTTATTGTTCGCGTACCTTTTGCTACCAGCAACGCTGCATCGATTCAACCACTCGATATTCCATCCATATAATCCGATTCTTAACGCTCTTCTTAATTACAGATTATCTCGAAATATATATATCCGAAATTTCTGAACGTACACTACGTGTATTATAATCCTCGCCCATTTCCATGGATTTTTCGTCCGACGAAATCTCTCAAATTTCACGTTCAAATACACCGCTTCGAACTTTTTCGATCGTGGAAATAAAATTATTCTAATTTCATTCGTTCGTCGAAACGACAAGCCTCTAAATTTCTCACCGTATTCCAAGATAACGCCGTAATTAGAGCACGTCGATCGAGACCCCTATCTCTATACCTCGAAAGGTCACGATCTCCCATCACTGTGCAAATTCCCCTCCCCCCCTCTCTCTCTCTCTCTCTCGCCTCTCTCCAACATTCCAAAAACAATGACGATATAATTTTACTCCTACACCGTGGACCTACTACGCTATGCAACTACTTGTACACCGATGTGTACAAGGAAGAAGAGCTCCGTCGTTAATCGACAAGTTCTTTTTTCTCTTTTTCCTTTCTTTTCCCCGTTCGACCGACTCGAAAGAGACGATAGACGTGGGGCATAGGCTCGAGCCAACCGAGCCTTCTTCCCCGTTATCGAATGCACGAAGGAGCATCTCGGATGGAATCCGAGACGCGGTGGAAGGATGCAGCGCCCCCCGAAGCGGATGTCGGCTGTACGCAGCTACGCTCCTATATTTCCACGATGCCGGCCGGTGAATTTACGTTACTACCGTTCACCGATCGGCAATAAAAAGGAGCGCAATGCGTAATGGAGCCCACGGTATAACGGGTACACCGAGAAAGGTCAGGGGTTCGCTCGCGTTTCGCAGCAGTGTGGTACGGAACAGTGTTTCTCTCCGGGATCCAGGGATTAATATTCCTCCTATGTTTGTTTCTGTTGCGTAAGTACGTGCCTTTCAGCTTCTTTTTTTTTGAAAATTTTTCGCGAGATTCGTGAATCCGTTCTACGGCAAGTAGATTATGGTGAATTTTAATTATGGAATGGTAATTGTAATGATGATTCGTTGAGATTGTTTCGAGATCGTTTATTATTATTCGATATATTGAGAAAATTTAATTAATAATTTCGAGGAATTTTTTCGTGTAATTTAAACTTGGATATAATATGGAGCGTTTTTAGAATTTTGTTCTGTCTATTGAAGTTTTGTTGAGTGTGAATCGAACGATTTCGGTTCGAGTTAAACGTTTATATTATATATTCTTAGTCGTTCGATATGGGAAGATTCGTTCTGGTTCGAGATTGATGCGAGAACGCGATTGGCCCCGCAATAAAGACGTATAAGCCGAGGGTGCACGCGATACGAGGAGCATCCAAGACCTCGTCCGGGTGTTTAAATCGTAAATCTGATTTATAAGTTCATCGAGGGATTCGTTGCACGCTCGCCCCTTCCTCGAGACACCGCTCGTTATCCGTCGGCGCGAGGAGGGAAAAATATTTGTGCTTGGTAACGATTCTCTTCTCTAAATAAACACGTCAGATTTCTTGTTGCCGTACAAAAGTCGAGTTTCATTTTTCATCGATCGCGAGGTAATTCGAGAGAAGAAAAGAAAAAGAAAAAAAATTCGTCTCGAAATTAGGCATCGAATCGTAAGTATCGCGTTAAATGATACGAGAAGCGCGATAAGAGAGAAGGCTGATAACGGAATCTTACGAGCGCATCGTAAACGAAGTAAGAACCAAGTAATAATTCGAAGTGGTGTAAATTACTGATATTATGAACGGTGTTACGTACATGCGTGCGTCGCAACGTTGCCATTACGTATCTCGAAGCTTGAAATACAGCCTGATTCGATATCGTAATAAAGAAGTAATTCGATAAATGGTTGCAACGCCGTTAATCAATACTAATTTGACAAGAAACAGCGAGAATAAACTACAACACTTTTTATTCGATTATTGAAATAAGAAATACCCAAGATTATTGTCTCAAAAAAACGATTATTACACGTTTAGAAATTACTCATTCGATAATAAAATTTTCTTCCAACACTTTCTTTCTTTATCCCAAACTGATCGCTCCAAAAATCCAGTTGGAAAAAACGTGAACGTAATATTGCACGCGCGCGAGAGAGAGCATGCATCACTGCCGACGGTATAAGCCGCGGCAATTTAGTCACCGGTTAAAATTAACGCCATTAAGCTGCCACGTGAGTCGAAGAGGTGGTATTAGCCCGAAGGAATTGACGGATCAGCGTTACACGACACCCACCACGACAAAGAATCGTGGCTCGTGGAGTTCAAAGGGGAGGATTCACGTAACGAGGCCTACGATAGCGGCCTACACGCCACGGTGGAAGAGGAGGAAGAAGGACGGCGACACGATCGAGAGAACGATCCGAGTGCGTGAGTTCGAGACCTGGACGTGTCTCGGTCCGGTGCTCGTCCCGAGAAATCGAGCGGGAGAGAGAGAGAGAGAGAGAGAGAGAGAGNGAGAGAGAGAGAGAGAGAGAGAGAGGGAGAGGGATGGCTCGGTGGCGGCGAGGAGCGGAGGGAGGGGGAAGGAGCGGGACAGGAACGAGGAGGAACTAACGCGGTGGCCTCGGGGTGGCGTTCATTGTGAACGTGATGGTGTGCTCGGTACCGAGTACCGGGAATCAAGTAGTCAGTTGTTGGGTGGTAGATGGAGAAACGAATTGGGAGAGGAGGTATACGAGGGAAGACGGAGATAAAAAACAAAAGTTTTTCCCCTGAATTTTCCGCGAAATTGAAATAGAAACGAAGAATTCTTGATTGACGAAATAATTCAAATTACGGGAAAGATTTTCTCGATCTTCATGTTTGGAGAGTGAAAATTCTCCAACTACGGATCAAGATCGCGAAAGAAATTGTTGCGGATAGATAGGAAAAATAGTTGGACGCGTATTCTATAACGGATCGAACGAAGAGAAAGAGAGAAAGAGAGAGAGAGAGAGAGAGAGAGAGAAGGAAGAAAGAAAGAAAGAATCGAGAGGAGAATTACGAAGGGAGAGGGAGAGGCGAGCGGGGAGGCAAGCAGGTACCCCGCTTTTGCTCGCGATACGCGCTCTCGATGGGACCCAGGGCCTCCTCGCCGCGGGTTCTTCGGCTCACGCGGGACCGCTGATCTGTGACCCGGATCCTCCCTACCTCGGCAACCCCGAGTACGGGTTTCACCTTAGCTCACAGCGCTCGGCCACATCCACGTGCGCGATCGAGTGAACGTAGCCTACCACCACCACCACCACCACCACCACTACTAAGTATGTATATCCTCAACATCCTCGATCTTCGTGGAGCCGTACACCCGTATACGTGCACACGGAACGGAGAACGGAGGAAGAAGAGTGGAGGAGGCGAGAGAGAGAAAAAGAGAGAGAGAGAGAGAGAGACTGGGAATGGTGGAAGAAGGAGAGAAGTGGAGAGAAGAGGTCGGCGTGCACGCCGCACGCATTGTCCGTAAAAAAGCTCCTCGGCTCTTCCTCACGAACGAGGAAGGGGGCGGAGGAGGAGGAGGAGGGAGGAAGGGGGGGATTTTTTACCGAATACGTAATTCTACGGTCAGGGTTCAGCCAATAATCTGGTTCATTCCGGGGGAACCGTAGTACCAGAGTAGCGGAGAGAAGAGAGATCCTCGGCGTGGCGTGTACTATCGAGCAGGAATCTCCGTCTTTCCATCCACCACCTCTCCGTCGTTCTCCTTTTTCCTCTCTCTCTCTCTCTCTCTCTCTCTCTCTATTTCCTTCCTCCTTCCCTCTTGGCGAGCGGCAATCTATGCCTTCCAGGCGCCCGTTGCAATATCTCTACGTATATCCTTCGCGGATACCGGCTAACGCAATCTCTCTTTACCTCTCTCGGTCCTTGCCTCATCCGCCTCTTCGATCACGCTTCCTCCGCCTTCTTCCATACTACTTTCGTCCGTCAAGGCGACGTTGATCGCCTCCTCTCCATCTCACGCATCTCTTGTATCCTTTCCTTCTTCCAACCAGAGCTTGCTCGTTGCCTTTTTCTTTTCTTTTTTCTTTTTTCTTTTTTCACGGTTACGTCCATTCGACGATCGAATCGTCGATCGAGAAGAGAGAGAGAGAGAGATTACTATATACACGGTCGATATCCTCGCGATCTTTCTACTCTCTCTCTCTCTCTCTTTCTCTCTAAGTTGGCGGCGTTTTTCTTGCCCCGTTAGATATCGCGTTCTTCGGCAGTTTGCGGTCCCGTTGCTCTTCTTCAACGTGGCTTCTTCGCCGCATTCTTGGAGGGAATCGTCGAACACAGTCCTCCCGGCAACCAGATGGATCATCTCTTCTATCGTTCTTTGTGTATATACTTTTTGATCAAATTGTTGCTGGAATCGTTAATAAAAATTCGCTTTTTTAATTCTTTCACTTTTCTTGCTTCTTTATTCCTATACGTACGTTTCTCCTATTCCCCCTTCGTTTCTTCGTTCTTATTTTTTTCATTTTCCACGGTAATCGCGCAACAGCGAGTTTCAGTTGGGGAAGATTAAACAAATTTCAGGATAATCGGTTCCTTTTTTTTCTCTCTCTCTCTCTTTTTCCTCCAATTCCTCCGTTTCCTCATAATTATACTAATAAGTACAGTAAATCCATCCACCGCGCCTCGGTATTTCATCCATCCTTTTCATCGTACGCTTAATCAACCCATCAAGCCTCGAATCGGCTATTCCCAAAGAGGTTAAATAGCGAGCTCCTTGATTTTCTCGCTTTTCTTCCCCCCCCCCCTGTTTCCTTTAATCATCGCCAAAGCGCAATTCTATTACTTCGTCGCCTTCTTTTATCGTTCCCATCCATCCATCCCTCCCTTCCAATCTTTCTTTTTCCCCGGAAAAGAATAATCTACAACCATAACTCCCGAATACGATAATCCCAAGAAACTCAATTTTCTCTTTCTCTCTCTCTCTCTCTCTCTCTCTCTCTCCCTATATTTAATATTCCTCTAAATATATTTTTCCCTTCGTAGCTAAGATGAAGTCACACGCGGATTAAGACCAGCAATTTTTGTTAATCAACCTGAAATTCTCCCCCGACCTTTCCAAACCGAATTCCAAACCGGAACATTCCATTTCGTTGGAAACCAGGAACAAAAGCTTGGCAATTCCGATCCGCTCGCGCGATTCCAAAGGGAGAGGTGAAAAACCTCAGTTTGAAACTACAGCGTTTCAACTTCAACGTGTAGAAGCGCGTTGCACGACAGTGCGGGTAATGTACCCGCTTCCGGTATCTTCTTTTACTTCAATCTGTTCGGTCCGCAATTAAAACGAGGCTTTCCCCCATCTATCTTCCCCGGCCTGGCTCGCATGTTCGCCTCTCCTTCCACGCTGGTACGCTTAATCGAGCGAGCAAGCTCAAATCACCGATTTCTGTGCGGTGCAACATCCGCGTAATTGCGAATACTCGGTGCGCGCATAATTGCCCGCTCCTCCATCTTCCACCGTCTCTTCTCTTCTCTTCTCTTCTCTTCTCTTCTCTTCCTTTTCTCGCCTCCTCTGTATGCGCGCGCGTGTGCGCCTCGATCGCTCCGCTCCACTCGCACGACGTGGACGTAACACGATGCAAACTCCGCTTCTGCCTCACGCAGAATAACTTCGCTCGTTTCCTTCCCATCCGCATCCGTTTTTCTCACTGTGACCCCATTTTCCCGATCCTGATCGGTTAACGAGTGCTTGCTACTCGTTAGATAGATCAGCGAGAATTTCATTACTCGAGTCGAGGAGAAATTTCTGGAACAATTTTGATCCAGGAGGGATCGATGCATGGGATCGTAGCTACGATAATTTTTCTAGACGATTCGAGTATCGATCCATCTTGAAGCAGCTTTTTTTCTTGAATTCCAACTACCGGCGCTCCATCTTGCGAGAGTTTCAGCAAGCTTGAGCGCAAAATGGATTCTCAATTTACTTCCGATACTTCTAATACTTATACATCCCTTGGATTCGTTCGTGCACACGTAGAGAGATCTCTAATTAAAAAAAAGACGCGCCAAGAAGTTCTTCAAACAGGCTTCGAGAATAGGTTATAATACAACGTATATCCAGCGATCTTTTTGCGGTGGAAGGAACGCGCGCAAAAAGATTTTGGATAGGAAGCGGTCGCGGCGGATGAGAACGAGTTAATGCACCACTACCTCGTGGAAAATCGTCCGTTATCTCCGTCGCACGAGACTCGGGCAAAATGGACGCCACCGCCGATGTCATACCGCGGTTCCCGGTTTATTAATCCCGCGGAATTATCGTATTCTTGAAAAAGCGAGTAACGAGCGAGCAGGCTTCGCAAAAGGAATTCGTGTCGCAAGGGGAGGGGGTCAAAAGTCGAGAGTTAATCCATGTAAATCTAAATTAAGTCCCGCGAGCTCGTGCACCGCTCCTAGGATAATTAGCTTCTCTCTGCGAATCCAACTAATCTCTGCCCCGCGATCCTCCCCCCCCCCTCCCCTCGCCCCGGAAACGTTTCAGAATTTGACCGTGTCGAAGTTGTCCTACCTTTTCCGTTTCGTTATGTCGACGTTTCGTTATTCGACGACGTTTTATCTCGATCGAGTTTTCCACAATTTTTCACCAAGCGTCAAACCGGTCGTAAAATTTGCTTTTCGAAATTTCCTTTTTACCGCGATATAATAATTTAGAACCTTGCGATCGTTGTTTTCTTTTTTCATTATCGCGGGATTTTCAGCGGTGAACGAATGGATAAATAAATAAATAAATAAACATCGGAAGAAAAATCCTTTCGATAGGGGGGCGAGTTGTTAATTCTTCGAAAATGGTCGTTTTATTTCTCAGGCGACCGATGTTTTTCTAAAAAAGATTCGCAATGGTTTTTATTTTACGATATCGAGTGCAATTAGGATCTTCGTGTCACGTGTGAGCTTTCTCTCGCTTGTGTGTAACCTCGAGGAGGAGGAGGAGGAGGAGGAGGAGGAGAGGTCGATGTAATTGAGCTCTTAAGGAAAGATCATATCGGCCCACTTGAAATCTTAATCCTGTTTACCGAGTTAATCTAAGTCCATTACGTAGACACGAGGTTTCAGATAATCGTGGTGGATGCACACGAAACACGCTCGAAGCGAGCTAATTTTTTCTTTTTTTTTTCTTCTTACTTCGACGAAAACACAATTCGAGATCTTTTGCAAGATCTTAACCCATTTCTCCAAATTACTTATAAATTGCTTACACGCACGCAATTCGTTAATCCTAGGATCGCGATTCTGAGAGTCGTGGTCTAAGTCGAGATGTATCGTAAAAGCTGATGGAAAATGGTTAAAAATAAAGAAATTACGTGCTTCGAACGTAAAAATTATTAATTTTTTCTATCTCATATAATTATCATATAACGGCATATCAGACATATCGTTCTACGTTAAATAAATCATCCACTTGGATCGAAAAGAACAGAGGAACAAAACGTTCGTTCCTACATTCCAATCGATAGAATAATAAAACACGGAAAAGTACTTGGCTAGAACTCGGAAGAAGAAAAGGAAGAAATAACAAAGTGACACTTCCGCGTGATTGGAAAGTATATTAACCCCGTAGCCGTAATTCAACCGCATCAAAGCACGGCAATATTTCACCGTTTGCCTATCCCACCTTCCCCCCCCCCCTCCCCCTCCCAAATAGGGAGGAAGGGGGAGGGAGAGAAGGATTTAAGGAAGAGATACGTCACGAAAAATCGGTCGACTCACGACAGCGCTCGTGAGGAAGAAGGGGGTTCGTCGGAGGCGAGGCCTATATAGGATCGACCACGGGGTCGATAGCCCCCGGAGGAAACGAGAGGAGAGGGACGAGAGGAGAGGAGAGGAGAGGAGAGGAGGAGAGAGGGAGGGGAGAGGAGCGGTGTACGGAGAGGATCGAAGAAGGAAATCGGAGGATGAGTGGCGAGGGTGAGATCGCAGAAAACGGGGGAGCACGAACGACGACGGTCAGACACTGGCCCGGTTATAAATGAGGAAAGCAATTTCCAAGTTGGCGACTTGACGAGCGTCGGCCGAGGCTAGCTCTCTCTCGTGCTACTCGATGCGGAAAGAGGGAACGTTAAAGAAGGTGGAGGGATGGAGGGTGGCGCTGGTAAGGCGGCGGAGGACCCTCCTCGCCAAGGGATGACTAGAGGTGGGCAATATGGCGGCCGATTAATGGCCTTCAGTTATTGCCGACCTGGCCCCCAACCGTCCCGCGGTTCCTTCCCAAACGCGTCGTTCTCTCACCTACTGTCTCCAGACTGTCTCCAGACGTTTCTCATTACTACTGGCCAGTTAATAGCGCGGACCGTCGTGATCCACCTGCTTGAATAGTTCCTTGAAAATGGCTCGAAAATTTATTCCACCTTCTACCCCCTTTATAGCCTTATAGCTTTAATCGGCGCCATCTCCTCTCCGCATCACGACGACCAAATAACGATAAACTGACTGGAGTTTTAGACACGCTGGGCGAGAAGCGAAACTCCGCCGATTCGATCGTTCTATTCGAAAGAAAGAATTTTTGTTCGTTATTATATGACGTATATATAGCGATGGGAATGAATAAATATCGTTGCAAATGTGATAAATAATTGAAACAGGCGTTTCGAGGGAATGCGTGAAATGGGGTACTTGGTAGAATTCGTATTAACGCGATTTTAATTTTCTTTTTTTTTAAGAAGAAAGAGGAGTTACGAGTCCGGTTTCAATGTATAATAATTAGAATGTACGAAATTTTTCGTACAATTAATTATAATTATTATCGCGGTACGATGATTCCAAAACTGCATATTTATCTCGAAGTACGATTAAAATTACTTTTATCGTTCGCGTGATAATAACGTTTGCGTTCTTCGGATCGAAGAGAGTGTTACGATCTCCCCTGTTCTTCCTCAATTGATAACTTTCGAATAGATAGATATAATCCGAGCGATTCGGAATTTTGAGCCTCGCGAAAACCTCGGCACCGTGTTTATCCACTCGATGCTATAATTCGACCGGATCCGCCATAATAAATCTTATCCAAGGAGGGGGAGGATCCGGTAGCGTGGCACAATTTTAATCCGCGCCCATCTTAATCGTGGGCGCGGTGGATCCGCGTAATCAGCTCTTTAATTCCTGTAAAATCGGGGGGATAACGAGCAGCTTGGTCCGTTTCCACGTCGCGCCGGTCTCTCCCTTTCTCGCCTTCCGCGTTTTCTTTCGCTCCTTTTGTCGGCCTGGCAGACCCTAACTCAGCGCCACGTTCACGGATATAGCAGAGGCGATCGTTACGCCGAAAGATCATCAATCACTACCGCGTCGGTTTAACTCGGCTACACGCAAAAGAGCCAGCTTCGTGCACGCTCCGATCTACTTTCCTTTTTTTTTCTTCCTCCTCCTCCTCTTCTTCTTCTTCTTCTTCTTTTTTTACGCTCGGTTACGCGGAAATGAAGAAAAAAAGAGGAGAGAGAAAAGAGCAAGATCGACGATCCCTTCGAAATGCAAATCTGCGCTGCGACCGAGAACTTTGAATTATTCTCGAAACTATTCTCGAAAAATAATCTTTGCCCAACGATTCAGAAGAGGTTTTTTTTCTTCACAATCGAATAGGAAAGCAATCTCTTATTAATATCTCGATGAAAATCGAGTCGAGTCTTTTTCACCCTACAATTTTCCCACAGTTCAATCCTTCAACGTACGTGCACGTGTTCCAATAATCGCGCAAAGATTTATTCATCCACCGTCCGTCCTCCTTACCTTGCCTCGATTTCGGCTCGAGGAATCGAGCCGAACAATCCCCGCGAGCATCGCGGTCAATTAAGAGGGAGGAGGACGGAGCGCGGAGTGAAAATAACGAGGGATGCGGCCGCCAGCCGAGGCAAGTGGCGGGAAAAGGGAGAAGGCGGGGGAAGAGAAGAAAAGCCGCGAGACATCGAGGGCTGAATGTATCCATGAGATTCGAGCCTGCAGCTTTCAACTATTTCCGGTATTCCGCCATATGAGGGAGCGACAGCCTGTGTGTCCTATACCCCGATGACAAAAGGCGAAATATGGGTTGGATCATCCCGAAATGTTCTCCTCTCTACATACGTCCCTCTCTACGTTTCCCCCCTCGCGCCCTCCCCTCCCCCCTCGTCCCTATCCGTAATCTCCGCCCGTGCCTTCGTAATAAATATAAAAGTACCCAGGAGCAGGGGCGGAGGAGGATAGCTGATAGTAACGCGACTGTTGCCTTGTCAGGAAAGACCGGATGGCGAAAAGCGGGGGTGGACAGGGTATATTATTTGGCGGGCCTCCAGCCGGCCGCGAGGCTCACTTCGTGTGCCTTTTCATCTTAGGCATACTTTTCTCTCTCTCTCTCTTTTTTCTTTTTTTATTATTTTTTTTTTTCACGTTTTTCCTTTTTTTCTTCTTCTTCTTTTTTTTCTTTTTTTTTTAATACTACATCGAACAAAAGGGGGATGTACACGGTAGATACACTCGGGGGCGGGCCAGGTAAGCGGACGGGTGTATCGATGACGGCTGCCCATTTTTCTCTGTTCTCTCTTGATTTTTTTCTCTCTCTTTGTCTCGAAAAGGGGTAGGTTGATTTGACATTTTCGTCCGTTGCATTGTGAGCCGACGACTGAAAGGGCTGAATGGCCGCCCGAGGAAAAGGACGCGCCACGATTCTCGTGCCGATACTCGCGATACCTGCCTCTTTTAGAATCTCGAATTTTCGCAAGACATCGATCGGAACTTTGACTGGCAAGAACGAAGCGTTTCCAAGTTCCGTATTGGATTGTGTATTGGATTCGATTTATCGTGATCGTTTCAAGTTTTGTGCATCTTCTTTGCGAATCTCTCTCTCTCTCTCTCTCTCTCTCTCTCTCTCTCTCTCTCTCTCTTGGTTATCACGTTTGAAAGAACGCGACATCGTGTCGATACACGGAATATCATTATACGATTGTTTCCACGTTATAAGTAGATATTACGTGAACTTGACATTTGGCATCGATATTCGATATAAAAACATCCGATAAAATAACTATTCAAGTGCGCGCTTCGCGTGCGAGTGGCTCTCGAAACGCGTAATAAATTGACGATAATAAAAATACGTAGTTTCGTTTAAACCGAATGAAGGAAAAAAAGAAGAAAAAGAAGAAGAAGAAGGTACAAAAAATTGAAATATCTACATAACAATTTTGGAAGAAAGTTGAAAAATATTTTATCGAGTTTCCCCCACCAAATCAGACGAGTCTCTCTATCAAACATTTTCCCATTTCATTTTTTGCAATTATAATAAATCGTATACATTTAAACTGGATACATAGGACTGTGACGGAAAATATATCTTTTTTTCGTTGTGAAAATATTAAATAATTTTATGTATAATATTATTCGAATAGCAATAAATAATTTCTTCGCCCCTTCGTAACGGGGGAAAATTCTTAATTCTCTTCATCACACTCTGATCCTACCTATCTCCCTAAAACGAAATCTCTAGTATTAGAAGAAGTAATTTTGCCAAGCCTCGACAATTAGCAAAATCTAGATTTAATTAAGCACGCTTAAGTTTATGCCCCCTGCCTCTTTCAAACTTTCGTTACTTCGCCCTCGTTCTCGTGATCTTTCATTATCCCCTCCTCCCTATATCTAAAATAAGTCCTCGAGTTTGCTCAATACACTCGGATTAAAATCTATATAATAAAACGGCGAGATGAAAAGAATTGGACGAGTTTAAATCACTCGTTTAAATGCACTCGAGGTCGAACCGCATAAGATATTTGCATTCGATACGTTTCTGTCGGATAAGCGGTTAACTGCCTACAGCGCGTTACTCGTCTAGACGCTCTCTGGGATAGATACCGGTGTATATACACCGGATCCAGAGTGTATATACAGATTTCTCGCTTCGATCGTTAATGTACATCATTCGGATAAGGATCAACATATCATAAATACAGCGGGGCAAAAGCGTAACTTATGGCTTATTAAACATGATTTACCACAAAGCGTGCCACAATGTGTATAAGATAAATAACGATCGAAACGTTGCCGCGACGAAAACAACGAGATCGCCGAAAAACAAAAAAAGGAAGGGGGAGGAGAGAGGGAAAAAAGGAAGAAAGAAAGAAAGAGGGGATAGAGAAGTGGAGAGTCGAGAGAGAAGATGATTCCTCGACCTAGCTATTATCCATAACCGTTCCATTCCGCGTTATGAGATATCTCTCCAATTTCGAAAAATCTATCTCTCGTTTTAAAGTTAATTAGAATAATTGATCGAGAGATATAAAGGAGAAGATTATTCGTACGAGGTGTTAATTTAACAACTAATTAAGATATAATTGACTTTTTAATAATAACGCTCCAGATTTCCCTTCGTTTAATTATCCATTACTTACCGACCGAGCAACCGAGTACACGCATATATATATATATATATATATGCATATGGAGAAAAAAACTCGAAGCAAAGAATCGAGATATTCATCGCGCGTAATTAACAGCGATTCCCAAATCGACGATGGAAGGAAAAAAGTGAGCGAAAAAAGACGTTATCCGCGTCACGTTTGGGATACGACGTCTCGTCCGAAAAGAGTTAAGGAGCGCGTCTCTCGAAGCGACACAATAACGAGCCGCGTTTCCTGGTCCGCAAAAGGCGTTCGAAGACGCTAATGCCAGCGCGAATACGGTTGCGGCAAAGGATGGGTGCGTAACAGGAGCGCATAAAACCAGCTCCACACACACACACACACACATACACACATGTGTAACGTATATACGACTTGGAACACGAGGAACACGCTTAGAGAGTGCATAGCCCCGCGTTGCGTGGGAACTGGAGCACTCTGCATACGAGAGAGAATGTTGCAGCGCCACGGAGAGGGCAGAGAGTCGAAAGACGACGAAGACAACGCAAGAAGAGAGGAGGATCTGGACGGTGCAAGCACGAGGCGCACGAGATTCTCTCTATAAATCACGCGTCCGCGAGCAGTTTCTCTCCGTGAGGTGGAACAATATCCTTTCCTAAGGTCTTTGCCTACCGTGCGCCTACCGTGCGCACTTCGATCCTTCGCCTCGTCCAACGTCCGATTAAATACGAATGGAAAGAAGAACGAGCCAATCGCGAATCTTTCTTTCCTCGATCAAATAATTCGTATAATAAAGCTTCCCAAAACCTCCTCTTCCCCTCCCGTCTTTCTGTACGCTCCAATTCCGCGCAAGCGCAATAAACCGTGCTGATCGATCGATCGAAGAGCGCGGTTCGATTAACAAAGAACTTGAGATCCGAAAGAAAGCGAGAAATTCTTGCGAAGAGAGAGAGAGAGAGAGAGAGAGAGAGAGGGTCTCTTACAGAAGCGATTGCTCATCGGCGCCGCGGGTAAACGGTTTTAAGCGCCGTTCTCAACGGTTGCGCGCACGCACACACACACACACACACACACGCATATATATATATACACATGAACGGGGGCCGCTGCCGGTTTCGCAGCTGGGCCGATATATCCTGCCGCCCCTCCTCCCACCCCCAAGGGTACCGTATTTTTACGCGGCCCAGGCCGCCATTATTAATGACCGCGGAAACCGCGTCAAAGATCTCACGAAGCGTGCGCGAGCGTGATCCGTCCGCGTGTGTACGATACGCATTTTTTCAAATGCGCCGCCACCGCCGCCATCGCCGCCGCCAAGTGATAAATGGCGGCTACTAAACCGGGGGAGCCGGAATGTTCTTGTCCCACAGGCGGGGAGAATCGGGCGAGAGATCCGTGGATCAGCTGCTAGACGCATCGTGATTTAACGCGGCCTCGCATCTATATGACGTGCCATTGTGATTTAGGTGTTTAGATATTAACGGTTCCGTAGGTCGATACGTTCATCCGCTTCGTTTGCTCTCCCAGCTTCTGGGAATCTCGGTGCTCGTTTCTCTGTGATTTTTATTTTTTTTTTTTTAATTTTTTCTTTAAGTATATTCGATGATCGGTGGAACGAAGAGGAAGGAAGTACATGTATTGGTGGCGATGGCTCCATGTTATTAATGGGAAGCGTAATTTTCAACCAGCTTATGTTTATTAATATGGAAAGAGCGCTACGATCGATATACGGGGATACATGGTGTTGATTGTTATCGATACAGGATGACCCTTCCTCCTTGATTGATACGCTGATTGATATGGTGTACAAGGTATTACGTCTCGAACCCTTTCTGAATAAGATTCTTTATTATCTAGATTTCGAACGGAGAAATTTCCTCGATCGAATATTTAATACATCTCGATATTCGTTATGTTTCGATTAGATATCGGAAAAAAGAGTTGAACGAATGGAATTAGATCCCCTACTTCTTCAACCTGGCCACGTCAATCTCTAAGCTGTGAAGCTTCCGGGTCAATTCTCGGACTTGCTCGTTCAACCCGGCCACGCTTTGAGGCAACGAGTCCGAGGAACCGATCTTCCTGTCCACGCATTTGTTCAGAATCGCGTCATCTTGCTGCGCACCTGGCTCGTGAGCCAGACACTCCTCGATCAGAAGATCGGTTATGCCCCAATCCCTGATGAAACGTATGTGATTCTTTCCCAGATACCAAGTCATGGAAAAGCGACATCTGTACGCCCACGGGTTGCCCGCGATCAAGATCGTTCCAAGTTTCTTCAGCTTCTTCAACGTTTCCGGTTGTAGACAATTGGAGAGCTCGTTGTGGGCGATGTCCCAAACTTCCAACTCGGTCAACAGATCGTAAATTTCGGGATCTATGTCGGTGATCCGATTACGCCACACGATCAACGCCTTCAGACTCCTCGCCACGTCCCTGATCCAAGATGCGTCGATGCTTCGGATCTTGTTATCAACCAAACCCAATACTTTTAATTTGCCGAGGCCGCTGAAAGCCCCCGGCTCGATCGTTTCCACGCCGCATCCGGTTATGTTCAACTGTTCCAACGATTCGGAAAGTTTGGCGAACGAGCCGGTCTGAATCGTGCTCAGATTCGACTCCACGATATTCAATCCGACCGCGCCAAATGGCAATACCGATTCCTGTTTGACATATTTTCTTTTTTTAGAAAAAGTTTGCTTTAAAAAAAAAAATGAAATTTTGCTCGATATTCCGGAAAATTCAATATATCGTTTTAATTATTTAAATCGTATCGCGATGATTAAAGGGAGTAATTATTCGCGGCAAATATTATTGCGCTTAATAGAGCTGTAATATTAACAGATGTAGAACACGTGTCGTACGAGGTTACGCGTACTATATAATTTCGAATGGGTTGAAACGAAAATTTCGATCCTCGTCGGACTGGAAGAAACGAAATTCGAGAAAAATTAACTCGATCAAACCGACTTTACCGCATCGAAATAAAAAAACCGTGCTCAAAATTCCTTACGAAATCTGAAACGAAACAAGAATTATCGAAACTAAACTCTTTCTTTTTTTTTTTTTTTTTTTTTCAATTTTTCCAAATTATCGGGCAACAATGCAAGAAGAAGAAGAATAGAAAAATCGAGCAAGTTCTCTCTCTTACGCTTATTTCGTTCAACCCCTCGCACCGGTACCAATCATTCCTTCCGTTCAATCCGGGGCGGCAGACTGCCACGCAGGCTGCGAAACACGTAGCCAATATTATCGTCCCTCCCAGCGAGCCTCTCATGTTCCGCGAAATTTCACCGACGACTATCCCCGGCACGCCTCCGGGATTCGCCTTTTATACCGATTCGAATCGAGAGAGGCAGCGTGTATCGTGGCCTCGATTCGATTTAATGATATTCAATCCGACCGCAGACGTTAATGTCACGGTCGGCCATGGAAAATATAAAAGTTGGGGAAATACGCGATACGTCTCCAAGAATAAACGCACACACTGAGGATTCCGTGCTGCGCACGCGCAACACACGCGCGTTAAACTAACAAAACGATAAAACGAGTTTCCTCCGTGCGAGCTCGAGGAAAACAGAGCCTTCTTCTTTCGTTCCTTTGCTCTCTCTCTCTCTCTCTCACGAGACAAACGATCGACTTATCGAAGAGGAGGACATCGTTGCGTCGATTATATTGGGGATACTCACGCGAGCCACGTCTCTTTCACGCACAACGATTCAAAGGGGGAGTGGGACGTAACCGATCGAATAATTAGGATTCCTCTTCGGATTCCCTGTGTCACCTGTGTTAATGTTCTTGTTCTGGGACGGAACCGGTTCTCTCCTCGATTCACACAGAGCCGGCCGCAATATCGATCGCGAGAGATCGCTTCCTTTTCACGCCTTTCGCGGCTTCCGTGGAATGGAAATTACTTTTGGCGTGTGCGTTGAAAATGGAGATGGAGGCACGCGAGTCATTCGTTGAACGTTTCCTCTTCTTTTCTTTCTCACGAATTTACACCTTCTTCTTCGTCCCCGCGCTTTAATTATAATTTCTATAACCGATTCGACGGATTGTTTCGTCTATGGAACAAAAAGAACCTTGAGAAAAACTTCTCGATATCGACGTGTCGTCCAATTCTAGGCGGGGAAAGGGAAGAGAGCACCGTGGCGATGGAACAAGCCGCGCTCAGGGAAACTTATAATTGGGGGAAAAATTCGGATAATCTCGTGTCGGGCATCGTTCGAATTCCCATCGGGCTATGAAATATCGAATATGATGCCCGGTTCGTGATACCGCCTTGTACGTGTTTTACAGACATTAAGCCCGTTCGAGGGAGCGTGGTACGGGGCGCGTAATAATAAAGCGCGTTACTCGCCGATCCGCGGCGCTGTAATCGGTTAATATATATATATATATAATGTAAGGCCACCTGACGATGCGGCCGCGTTTGTCATTGCGCCGGCTGACAAAAGTGTTGGCGCGCGCTCTTACGGAGAGAAAAAAAGAGAGAGAGAGACACGATGGAAGATGACGATAAGACGGGGAGCGATGAAGTCGTGGCATGTGCATCGCGATAGCCAAAAGATGCGAGACGATGCCGAAACGCGTAAGGCGTAAAGGTGCGTCAACGGTGCGCCGAGTTATCGAACGAACGAATCGAAGATTTCTGTTAGGTGGTCGAGGATTGAACGGTTATTATAGGAAAAGTTTGTTGCAAATTACAGGGCAGGTGTTGGTGCGAGGATCTCTTTTAAGGTACGTAAATTAAGGATCGTAAAAGCGGGGGGATATGGTGAAAATTTCTATCTCGTTGAAATTTATTGATATTACACGTTGAGAAGGAAAAAAATTACAGGGGTGTCGAATTTGAATTTGTTTGATAAAGATTGTATAATATCGAACGATATTAATAGAACGTTTTATTTACGTTTCGAGATTCGATTCGAGCTTTAGACGAAATATTTTATTATTATTTCAACAACAACGAAATTGTTTCATTTATTCGCGTTCCTTTTTTCTTTTTAAATACCGCGATGCATCTTCAAGAGGTTTTTATAATTCCTCCACGGCGTTTGTAGCGGGGAAATACCCGAGATAATCCAGTAGGAGAGCATGTAAAATTTATTTATTTACTCGTTTATTTAGCGAAACGCTCTTTACCGGTATTCACGTGTATTCTAAATAAATGAAATCGCAGACGGCAGGTGTGTCTCGGAACAACTACGTGTATATGTATATATATATAACTATAAATTAACCATCTACGAGCAGCTACGAGTTGCGTATATATAAAAATACACACGTTACGCTCAAAATTTCTATCATTTCTGTCATAGATAATAGAAAATATCCATCACTTCGAAACCTCTAACTAAACATCCCCTCCAAAAAAAAGAAAAGAAAAAAAAGAGAAGAAAAGAAAAGGAAAAAGAAAAAATTCACAACAAGCAGGAAATAATAGCGTCGTATTATTTCAAAGAATTTCTCTCCGATTTATTCTCACCGCTCCTTATCATCGATAAAGAAGTTTACGAAGAGACGATACAACTCTCTCTCTCGCTCTTTTACTTGCCGCTACTTGATACACGCGTAACCACAAGGAAATTCTTTCCTCGTTGTGTGTATTTAAGTTTTTAACATGTGTACATACATTCGGAACAAGGTGTACACGCGCGGAAGAGCGCACGAGAGGTCTGCATATATGCATAAGCGCGGTGCACGTGGTGCTGCGGCAAATCGTAATGCTGTAATAATGGATGCGGTACCAGCAACAGTTGTCCACCATGAGGCACGAGGGGACGGGTACGAAGATCGAGGGGAACCGGGGCGGAAGGAGAGAAAGGGTTGCGAATAAGCGGAGGGGAGAGGAGTTTTGCGAAAATCCATTTCAAGAAATGGATCGGGCAAGCTTCGATTCGATTTGTTTTTCTCTTTTTTTTTTTTTCGATAAGTTTTAATTCGATTCGAAATCTAATGGAAACTTTTGGCGATTTTTATGAATTTTTCATGATCCTTTTGGACTTGTAATTTTTCTACAATAATTTTCGAGTTGAAAAATTAAAAATTGTAAAATGTAGCGTTGTTTTTCGAATTGAAGAATTAAAAATTGTAAATTGTAAAATGTTGTTTTTTCAATTCGATTCGAAATCTAATGGAAACTTTGCGATTTTTATGAATATTTCATGATTCTTTTGGACTTGTAATTTGTCTACAACGCGACTTTTCTACAATAATTTTCGAGTTGAAAAATTAAAAATTGTAAAATGTAGCGTTGTTTCGCGAGTTGAAGAATTTAAAATTGCAAAATGTAGTGTTGTTTTTCGAATTGAAGAATTAAAAAATCTAATGGAAACTACGATTTTTATGAATATTTCATGATCCTTTTGGACTTGTAATTTGTCTACAACGCGACTTTTCTACAATAATTTTCGAGTTGAAAAATTAAAAATTGTAGCGTTGTTTCGCGAGTTGAAGAATTAAAAATTGTAAAATTAAAAAAATAAAATGTTGTTTTGCGTGAAGGGACGTATGACGGATATTATACGATTATACGATCGTTAATTTAACTTAAATTTGGAGCTTTGAACAATCTGGGAACGGAAGGATTGTTAGATTATCCAAAGTTTCGAGTATCGAATAACGAATTCAACAACGGCCAAGCAACAACGAACCCGCACACGCTTCGTCGATCGAACGTATCCTAAATTCCAATTTGAATAGCCGAGTCAAATATTGGATGATCAGTGCGTTGAATATTCGAACATTGTATATCACCGATAAAGAACGTTTATCCACGGTCTATTATTGGAGTAGCTTGTTTGACAAACATCAGTTGTCGGTTATCCCAGGGAATTCCCTGCAGATAACCGAAGAAACAGCAACTGCGGATCGTGTTAGGAAATCACGACGCGGCTATGTGATATTTTGAAGAGAGAGAGAGGACTAAAAAAATTGCATAACGTGTTTGCAAGTCGATCTCGCTAGATTTTCCTGTGTGATTCATAAATATTATTCCTCTAAAGTTCCATCGTCTCGATACCTGTGCGTGTTCTCTTCCGTTCTAAAAATTATAAATTAATAGTATTTTTCCTTCTTCTTTTCTTTTTCTTTTATCATCGTAATAATTTCTCGTCAATTTTTAATAAAATCACGTTCAATTTTTTTCATATAATCAAATGAGACGTACGTGCCATATTTATACGTGTAAATTTGTTTCTCAAACAATGATCCTTTCGAGAAAAAGGATTAAAGAGCACAGCTATCCTGTGATATCGTAGAGGCCGATAACTGGGAAAAAATGTAATAATAGGTGGCCGGTATGTGGCAGTGCATAAAATGATAAGGGTTGTAAATCAAATTACGAATTTGATTGTGAAACGTGTCGCGTGGATAAAATAAGTAAAATTAGTCGGTTTCGTGATTCGAAATAGAGAACTCGCGTTTCTTTTTTTTTTTTTTTTCTTTTCTTTCTTTTCTTTTTGATCTGACGGCATTAAACAATTCATTAAGAGCCGTATACGAAAAAAAGCCAAAGATTCTTTTCCCCTTTTTATCCGAATATATCTGTATCCAAGACCAAATAAACACTCGTATTTAAATTTACGATCGCATCAAAATTCGATACGATCCGTTCGGTTCCCTTATAACTTCATCGCGTGCCACGATGAAATAATATTAACGCGACATGCGAGCCGGGATGAACGTTTTGACTGATAGCGATTTTCGTTTCTTCGTATCTCTGATGCTCGCACGGAAGGCGAAGAAAAAGAAAAATTATTCCCGGATAATTGCGTTATGGCGGGAAAAAATGAAGGGATAACGATCGAAGCGAGCACCGTGTCACGCATCGACGCGTTCGTTTCGTAAATATATAATCCCTGTAATTTTTAATTCCCTCTGTTTCATCATTTTTTCCGATTTGTTTCACTTCGAAGCGAGACTCTGGAATAATTTTAAGGAAAAAATAATATTGTCAGGCCAGAAAGAGATTAAATACCACAAGTTATATCTCCCTGTTTTGACAACTTTGATATAAATATTTGATATATTCTGAATTAAATCGGTGCAAATTAGTGGTTGCGCCACGAGAGACTTAATCGTCGCGCGATTATAATCGTATTTTTATGTAGCGAGTAAAAATTTAAATAATTTTAAGATATGCTCGACGAAGATGTAAATGAAACGAAAAAAAAGAAATGTGTGTGAAAATCAATCTGATCTCGACATCATTATGGAATAACGTTTCGATATTTTTTTATGGGTGTACACCATAGGGGGCGATGGCGATTCGTTCGAAAAATTGATCTCGACTCACAATTGAAACACACACACACACACATGCGCGCGCGCGTGACGAAGAGGGATGCTATATTTCAATACTCGACTCATGAATGAACAGTTACCTAAAGATATATGGACGCGATAAACCGTTCCGCGGCGCGGCAAAGTGCGAATCTGCTTTTAAGCCGATACCCGACAGAATACAATGTGGGAACAGCGGAGCGTTGCGAACGAGTTCCGTGTATTTGCGACGTGCGTGCCATCGCTTTTAAAATTGGGTCGAAATGGGGAGGGGTATCTTTCTCGTCCTAATTTTTCGTTCCTCAACAGGAATAATATTTCGCGGTGAACGCGTACAATAAATGTAATAATAAACTGTCTATATTCACTGAAATATTCTATTTTCAATGTTCGAGAGTAAAATTTCGTTAAAGATAAAAGTTTTTAAATTTATTTTAAATTATCCTTACGTAAGGATAGAATTGTTATTTTTGCTGTTATATATATGTCCAATATTATAATGCAATATTTGCCGCAAGCAAAGAGTAAATAGTTAGAATTAAATATTAAAGTAAATAAGTATAAATTTAATAATGTTAATATAACTGTTAAAAATATAATAAAATATCATGTGCGTAAAATTTTTGATATTTTTGAGGAAGATAGATATTTAGAGGAAGAATATCGGGAAAAAGTTTTTTTTTACTTCGTCACTATGATATCTTCGGGGGAAAAAACTTGGTGGGACAAGGTCCAGGATAAAGATAGATCTTTAGCGTCGAGAATGCTCGTTGCGGGGAAGATAAAACAGGGATAAGAATGGCGTAACTACTGGGTGGGACTAACGTCGTAAGCCGCATCTTTACGAGGTACCGAGATGGTTTGCAAATTATCAGCGCCAGTTTTAAATAGCTGCGAGATAAAGTCGCGTCTTTTCAACCAATTCGATAAAAAGTGGAAACATTTCCTCGAGAGAAAATGACGAAACTTTCAAAGATAAACTTTGTTTGATAATAAAATATTAAAAAAAAATAAATAAATAAATAATAAAAAAATTAATAAACAAACAATTTTCCAATTACGCAATTACCCGGCGAATTTCAATTTCTCAGTGTTTGAATTTCTACTACCACGGTGCAACGAGCCACGAGCTTCTTGCCACGAGATCCTCCATAATTCTAAGAAAACAAACGTCGACAAGAAAACTGAAGTGACTTGGAGTGTAACGTGTCAAAGGGTGTCCATCCCTTCTCACGAACTCGCTCATATTATTACAACACGAAGCACCGCGCTGTTAATTAAGTGCACATAACTTCAACTGCGTGAGAAAAAAGGGGGGAAGGGTGCAATTTGAATTGAAATGAAAAATTGAATGGAAATTAATCGCAACTTCAAAAAAAAAAAAAAAAAAAAACGAGACAATACAACATAGAAGAAAAATACCATCCTCGTTCATCTCTAAAATCGTCTCTCCATCCATTCTTATCGACCGATAATCTTCTCCGCCGCTTTAAAACACCCCTCTCCCCTTCCTCCCCATCCCTTCCCACGAAACGAATTATTCCCTCAATACCAGCATTCGATATCCAACATCACTCGCGCCACGATATAAACGATATAAACGACGTCATCATCGGAGAAAAACGAAAGACGATACGTTCAATGATGTAACCATCATCACCGACGCTTCTTCCCTCCCTCCCTCTCTCTTCCCTCCCTCCTCTCTCCTTCGCTTCCCATCCCTCTCTCCACACCACAAGCAATCCTCGAGGAATCGGATAAACAAGCCGGGCCTCCCTCGGAACCATCCCCATAAAGTACGTTTTATCTATCGTAAATCGATGGCGCGGCGTATTTCACCGGCGCGGCTGTTATACAATGCAGCTCAATTAATGCCAAACTGTTGGCCTGATTTATTTCTTAACTCGGGGAAGACGCCGCGACCGCATCGCGATAATCGTCGATCCGTATACGGTTATACACAACCGGTGGCCGAGAGTGAGCGGTGTGAGAGAGAATAGTGCGTGGAGGGAGGGGGGGGAGGCTGGCCGTTCCAATCCTCCCAACGGTGTGTACAGATTACAAACAGCCGCATCCGCCGCGTTAAAATACTACTACTGCTTGTACACGTGCTTCTTAACCCCTTCAACCCCTCTCCACACCCCCTGACAACAAGCCACGTTCACGTTTAGAAACCTCCGTTCCAACCTCTCTCGTCCCCCAAAGGGGGAAGATTCGCCGAGGAGATATACCATTCGGCCTGACGGCGAATAATAGTCGATTGTAGTGTCCGGCGGGACAGTTCGAGAGATCGAACGAGCGGAACTGAATCCGCGCTCCCTATATCCCTCTCCCCCTCCTCCTCCTTCTACTTTTGCTTGGTAAAAGTTGTCACTGTGACCGATATACCGAGCGGTTTTAGCCCATAAGTCTCTCTCTTGCCTGTTTATTGTTTGCTAAACGTTCCGCCGATGTAAACGTTACCTCCTCGCTCTGTAAATAGGGTAGGTGCGGGGAGGAAGGTAGGGAAAGTTCGACGAAGATCGTAAGAACGAGAGGTGTGATTTGATAAATTTTTTTTTTCTTCCAAGTCGAATAATAAATTTTGAATAATATCGTTTCTAATAAATAGTTTCGATTTTATCTGTAAAACTGGTGTTTTAGAAAAGGATAGAAGGAAGATAAAAAATAAAATTTTTAATTTCGATCGAAATTTCTTCCCGACGCGGGTCTTCTCGAGATCCAGCAATTAACCAATTGGAGGCTTAATTTTCAAGCAGAAGAGAAAAAGTTCCCTCGCGCGTAATTATTTGCTCGGTGGCCGCTTCAATTATCTTAATTAAATAACGCCCGGGCGCAAGACATTTTTCTGCGTCGCGGCTCACTCTATTCTTAGTAATTAAATCCTTACCCTTCCGCGAAACGGCCTTCGTACCTTCGTGTTCCATTCATCGCGACACGTCGCGCGCGCGCACATGCATCTATTCTTCTTTTCTTTTTTCGTTTGTTTGCATTCCGCGACGAATAAAAAAGTGGCGGTCGTAATTAAGTGGCGTCCGCGAAATTCGAACTCGGCCAATCTCTCCTTCTCTTTCGAAACAGGGGGCGGAAATTCCGTGTCATCCGGTTGGCTCGGTTCACGGAAATCGATGGACGGAACGAAACCGTTACCGCGAAGGCCTCCTCTATTCTTAAACGGAATTTTCATACGAGTACGTATTACGATAGCGACCGATAGAGAGGGCGGCGTTTTGCATTGAAAACGGTTAACAGCCCGACGAGACGTCATTGTTCCACTTATGCATCCCGTGGTCGACGACACGTTGGCGACAACGACACACGCGACGCGGCGAGGTAAGGCGAGAATGCGAAAGCACTTGGCTTCTTGGAAAGCAGAGTAGGTAGAAGATAACCTAAGGGATAAGACGTGGCTGCTCGTATTTAACGCGAGCCTTTGATTATTCGAGGACAACGTGGAGGAATGGTGTATTGTTTGAATGTTTCTTTGTAAGTACCTTCTTCTTAAGGTGTCGGGTGACATGATGTCGAGGAATATGCGCTCAGGTGTGCGCGACGATGAAAGGGAACAAATGGGAAGGATAAATTGATTCGATTTTGAAATTAAATCTTTTTTTATCGAAAGAAGAGAGAGAGAGAGAGAGAGAGAGAGAGAGAGAGGGAAAGAGAGAAAGGACGAAAGTTTGTAAGGATCGAAAGTAAGACAGGGATTGGTTGGTTACACGAAGAGAGCGCAAACATTTGGTGGGGCGCAGTTAACCTTTTCGTTACCGAATGTAATCAGCCTAACTGCGCCCAACCCGTTTCCACGGGTTTCCACGGGCGATGCCAGTCACAGATGTAGTTACGGAACGACGTCTTTCACGGTGAATGCATAGACGCGTGTGATAATAACTCGCGTGATAATAACTCACGAGTGACAGCGTTACCTATCCACCTAACAATCTCTCGCCCTGGCAGAAATTAATTTAATTTACCGCAAGAGTTACCGTCATAATATCCAAATCTGAAATATATTAACGTTCAGTTTGTCTACTCTGCTCTTAAGCAGAGTAATTATATCTTTAATTCATGCTTGAAAATGTACGCGTACATTTCCGAAAAGCGGATTTACGTTCGCGAATTTCTATTGACGACATCTTGTGCGTGATGATTTATTTGATATATCTTTTTGTTTTTTCTTTTTTTTTTTTTTTTTATCAGATTTATTCTTATAATTCGAAAAATTATCCGACTCGTCGGGTCGTGATTGTGATTGAAGAACGAATTTTAATTAACATCTTCTCGATATGTGATCGGTTATTTATAATACGATGAGTCATTTTTTTTTTAATGGACAGAGCTTCGATTTTTGCTGCGATAACAGCAGCTTTGCTAAATAAAGAGTCGTATATAACCATTTTCTTTTTCAAAGAAATCGTCCGATTGCTTAATTCAATTTCGAAGGGAGATTATAAATCGAATTTTAGTATCGTTGAAAGTACGATTAAAATTCTAGAAAATAAAAATTGTTCAACGTCGAAATAATCTATATTTAAAAAAGAAGAAGAAAAAGAAGAAATGTACGTCGTGTACATAAATATTATACGACGTAGAAATTGAATATATATACAAAACAAAAAAAAAAAAAAAAGTAAAATATCGAATGAATATTAACTTCTATTTGAGTGTTGTGTGTTTATAGGAAAATGAATCAACTGTGACAGTAACGATTGATTGATCGACAGGAATCTATTATTTGAAGATTGACATTTTATTCGAAAAAAATTTTATAAATGATACACCGTTACGGGAAGCCGACAAATTTTTTATTTCACGGAAATACGAAACAACTAACCTCTACGTAAATACGTACGGCGTAATTTATTATTTTCTAGAATCGGTCATAATTTACCCAATTTTACAACGGAAAAAATTTCATCGACTCGTCCCCAAGGAAACCGCCAAATCGATCGCTCTCGATCTCGCTTCCCGATTACGAAGAAAACCGCAACAAATTCGGAGGCGATCGAAACTCGACGCGAAAATTCATCGCGTTGGAATTCGACGGAGTTCGAGTATCCCACGCGACGTTTTCCGATATATTCCATAAGATACAAATGACAGGACAGGAAAGGAGGGAAGGAAGGGAGGGAGGGAGGGAGGGAGGGAGGAAGGTGGATGGCACCATCGAACCGTAATTCGCATCGCTGATGCTACGAGACTACAAATACTTTGCACGTTGGTGGTGGCATCGATACGATTGCTCGTTTAATCTCGATCGGGAATCTCCTCCTCTTCGTGTACTCTCTAAAAACACACTCTTACCTCGCGAAGGCGAGCTGCGTGGGAAATCGCGGCCGGCCGGTAATTTCTCTGCCCTGATTCTGCCGACGGTGCGGATTATCTACAGCATCCCGCTTCGAAATATATATACCCCGCGAGGGGTATATCTCCTTTCCGTACGTGTGTATTCGTTGCTAAAAAAAAAAAAAAAAAAAAGAAAAAATAAGAAAAAAAGAAAGGATATCGATACCCCGATATTTCGGTATTTTCAATTTTTAACGAAAAGTTTTTTCGTCGCCCGTTGTCGTTCTATTTACGCTAAAATTTAATACTTTCCGATCTTCCGATATTTGGAATATCTTTAGCTGGGAAAATTTTGCGATATCACGTATGAGGCAAATATCCAAAAGGAATTAATAACAAGTGTACCGAAACGTGTGAATATTATTAATATTTTGGAAGGGAAAGAAAGGGAGAGGGATTGAGTTTTTTGACATATGTGTGAGACAAGAGTGGCAGCTAGTTTAAAGGTAGGCCACTTTTTATAAATGACCTAGTGATCTACTATTCTAATTTTTTCGTGAAATTTTTCATCACGAATCGATCACGAAATTCACGAGATTCTATCGTACGTAAAAGGGGAGCAAAAAAATAGGGCTGAAGATATTGCAAGATCAACCACGAAGCGTGTATTTTCACAGCGTGGCCAAATTTTTCGCCAAAACCCGCGCCATAGTTCGTGGTAGTGATACGTTTAAAGCAACGACGCGTTTAGTTTATGCGCGGTCTTTGACGTTTTTTGGCCGGTTCCATCTCAAACCACTTTTTTGAGAAAACTCGCCCCGGATGGAAGGTCACGATCTCGACCAACCAGGGGATTGGTATCCCGCTGTTGCTGCACGCTCGAGAAGGTATCTCGTATCTACGTCCATCGCTAAACAGCCCGAGCGTGAAATCAGACCAGTGATCTCCGTCTCTCTCCTCCTTCACCCTTTTCTCCGTCGTTTCTCTTTCACCTTGCTTTTCTTTCCTCTCTTTCTCTCTCTCTCGCTTCTCGTCCCTCTTTAATTTTCACTGGAAACCCAGAACGACCGGGCATTATCCGTACCGAAGGAGATTCCAAACGCGATCCCGGGTCCAAAGTCGTATTTCAGGGACCAAATCTTCTTGACCGTTCCGTACATTCAAATGGGAGACATCGAATTCCCTCTCTCAATTCCCTCTTACGAAACGAAACGTCGCGCTACGATACGAATCGTTTGATTTTGACGCGCATTAACCGAACACGTACGTCGCTTTTGTGTACAAGAAAGAAAACCTTGACTCGAGATCAATGTTTGTGTACAAACCGCGCGATAATTGGTGAAGCGAAGATATACGCCCGAAGTCAATTGAAGTAAACTTGGAAACTTGTTTGTTTACATACGCTCGAGCGAGAAAAGACTCGCAAAACGGTACGTCGTAATTCGATATTATTCGTTTGATAATTGATAAATTTGAGACCGTATTCTCGAGCGGAATAAATCAATTTCCTATCTTTTCCCTCAAAATCCCAACACCCATGCAACCAACCTTTAGAGCCACGTGCTCGACGTACGTAGATCTGTGGAATAGCGTGGACTCGCGAACGAAGGAAGGTTGAGGGCGTTGGCTCGAGGCACGGCGACTCCGTTCCGCCTTAAGCAGGATTTATAAAAAGGGATCGCGTCTTCTCCGTAGCAGCGGCGTATGACGAGCGCCGTCACGTTTGCGGCAAACGACGCACATGGCGCAGCTGGAGTCTCTGCATAGAGGTTCTACGTGCCTTCTATCCCGGCATATGCGTCCCCCTCTCCTCCCCCTCCCCTTTTCTCGTCTTCCTTGCACCTCGAAGCGAACGAGAGGCGAAGCCACGTAATACCGTTCGGATCCTCGGCAACTGCCGAACGGGCAAATGGGACACGTTTCGTGGACGCGTAGCCCGCAATTGTCGCGGTTGTAGCCCAGCCGTCCAACTGCGTTTGCACACTTGCGGCCGTATGCCCGTCACGTAGGCCAAGGACCGCCACGTACGCGCACGCGCGTATGCGTGCCGATACGCGCGCGTACAGGATCCACGCTCGCCCATGTCGCGTACATGTAGCGCAAAAGTATGTCCGAGGCCAGACACGCTCCGTGACACGAACGGATCCCGAGGAATCGGGGAGGTATCGGCGTGGTACATCTCCCCATCGATATACCCCTTTCAAAGGGTTCACAGCCCGGATCAATCCTTCCGGAAATTTCGTCAGCCTCGAACGTACGCGAGATGGAAACGTATATAACCGTCCCCTCTCGTCGACGGCCCACCGATTTGCGTTTATTGCGTACGGATTATCGCGCAAGGGATGCAATACTGGATGCACAACTGTGATGTGCGTTCGGTGTTTGAATATCGATGAAACGGGATATACTTGGAGATCGTGTTTTTTTTTTTTTTTTTTTCTTTTTAGGAGAACGAAAGAAAGATTCGTTTTTGAAAATTAATTATCCCAGTTTGACGAATCTTTTATTTTAATTAAGCGATTATTCGTTTAAACGGATTCGAAAGCTGTATCGATCGCTTTCGAAACTTTCGAAAGACCGGTCCCTCCTCGAATAGCCGAGAAACATCGTCGTCGTCGTCGTCGTCTTCGTCGTCGTCTTCGTCGTCGTCCTCCGTGAACCGAATACACATCAACCTCTCTCTCGTCACCGCGAAATTCCCAAATCGAGTCTTCTCCAGCGGTCGATCGTATCGGTGTATCAACAGCACTAGTCGTTTCCAAGTACATGCATACATATATATATATATCTATATACACATACATACGCACACGTAGAATATATTCATACAGAGAGCGTGCTAGAGACGCGAAACAGGGAATGTTTACGAGGCAAAGAGGGAAGGGTCCCTCTTCCTCGCGCGGCGTGGTTCTCGGTCCAACGACGGGGAGGAACAAGAGTAAGCCAGGGTAGATAACCCTGCATCCTAGTGCTAAGATAACCCGACTTGACCCGCGGGTCCTCCTTGCTGAATAATTACGGGGAAGCCTTCTATTCCCATCCTCCTCCCTTTAACTATCTTAACCTTTCTCTTCCTCCTTGCCCACCGTCCCTCTCCCTCCCTCTCTCCCTCCCTCTCTCTCTCTCTCTCTCTCTCTCTCTCTCATCGATGTCCTTCTCGCCCTTTCTCGTCCTTCTCTTCTTCCCTCTCTCTCCCACTCATCGGTGCATAGAAGCAGCGGGAGACCTGAACCTGGTGGCTCTTAGCGATGGTATCGACCTGCGGAGAGTCTTTGCCTCCCCCCTGGCCCTCCTCTTTCCAAACCGTCGACCCTCTTGCCCACCTCTTCGCCACTTGCCTTCTCCCCTTCCCTCCTCCCAACCCGCGGCAGTCTGATGCCATCCTCGCCCTCCTTTACAACCTCGCCCGTCCCCTCTGGCCATTCTAACGCCCGCCACGGCAAGGGTTGGTGCTCCGTGACTGCTCCTTAGGGCCGAAACCAGGATCGAAGGAAGCGCCGAGGATCGGTCGCCTCTCTTACTTACTCACACACACACACACATACGTACATATATATACATCGTTTCAACCGTTGCCCTCCTGGATACCATGGTGGATCGTGGCTGAGTGGAAGAGGCCTGTGCGCTCTCGCCTGTTCCGGCGTTGGTACCGCGATCGTGAGGTGGGAGATCCCCTTATGGCCGGGAGAGAACGGGCCCAACCCGGGCCCCCTCCCCCCTCCCCCCCGATACCTATGCCCGACCCAAGTCACGAACACGCACGGGCACCGTGGATAGATCGTGCGCGCTCCCGACTCTCGGCCGCCTACCCGCCTCCAGGGGCGGATGGTTTTCTCCTCTACTCTACGATGCTCGATCCTCGACCTTTTCCACGGAGGATGTAGATTACCCGTTTACGTAGCCTCTCGTTGCACACGTTCTCGTCTTCGCGTTTCCTTATCCGCCGATTACGGGATGATGATTCGCGCAACGATGTACCAAACCTCCGCTCAACGACGTACATAGGTATAACCGCGGCAAAGGAGGTAAATTGCCACCGTGGTTTCGTTGGCCAGCTACGATGATGGTGTTTCCCACTCCCCCAGTAGATGGATATTTCGTGGATAATTTGTTGTTTGATTGTTAAATTAATTTTTCTGATTCCCAATTATGTCGTTCTTTTTTTTCAACGTATTTTAGATACCTCCAGATGAAAGTTGAGATGAGGAGCACGCAACAAATGGAGATTTCGTGGATAATTTGTTGTTTGATTGTTAAATTAATTTTTCTGATTCCCAATTATGTCGTTCTTTTTTTTCAACGTATTTTAGATACCTCCAGATGAAAGTTGAGATGAGGAGCACGCAACAAATTGAAATAAATACGATTCGTATGATTAATATTTTAGCGAGAGTAGCAGAGACCACTTGCGATCGTGAAATTTGTAAGTTGGATGGAGCAAATCGTTAGACGATTTAATTACTTCGATGTTGCGGATAAATGCAAAATAATTCGATCGATTGCAATTGCAATTGCAATTTCGAGGAAACGTAAATTTAAGATTGTTCGTGGAAAGCGTAACAGCTAGCGTATCGTCTAATTATCGCCGAGTAGACATATCATCCCCCTCCCTCAATAGATGGGGAGGGGGTAGGAGAAGTCACGCGATTAATAATTGCAATTAAAAGTTTAAAGAATGTAACGCCTTGTAATCGTCCATTTGAACGTGTGGCAGACACCCCGGCCCTGAATAATACAGATAAAAATTACTTGGCCAACGTGACACACTTTATAGCTTCGCGCTTCGTAATTTCATACGAAGTGAAACGCGAACAATTTCTCGGGCCAGCGGTCGAATCAGCATTACAAATGGCACTGATAATACACCACGACACGAGTCGTCACGAAAGTTTTACACGACCATTCTTTACGCCGCAACCGTACCCTCAACGTTGCGTTTAGCATTTCATTACGAGCTTAAAAGCTGTTCTATCCCCTTTATCCATGTCCTACGCTGTGTGACGTATGCATGCTGATACAAGTTCCACGAACCACTTAATTTCCAACGCTCGAATTACAGTATTTTGTAATTTTGTAATGTACTACCGTTCGTATCTAGGCAAACGTGTGTCGATCCGTGTACAGCGACGAAATGAAAAAAGAAAAAAAAAAAAAAAAGAAAAATAATTTGGAGTACAAAGTTTTAGCGATAATAATAAAATAATTTATTGAATCGTTGCGATCCTTAATCCGAATTTTTCCATTTAACCCGATCCATGTTCAGCGACACGTTGAGGAAATGAAAAAAAAAAAAAAAAAAAAAGGAAAATAGTTTGGAGTATAATAAAATAATTTATCCGATCGAATCGTTGGGATAAGCTTCGTTAAATTTCTTCGCGTTGCGATTCGAAAGCTCAATCCGAATTTTCCATTTGGCCGTTCCTGTAACTCCCTCAGCTGCGTGATAAATTATACCTTCGGAACTTCCCGTGTCCGGCGCATTACGCCGAACCAGAAATTCGAATTTACAATCGCGAAAACCGTAACGCGAACCTACAGCTGCCGGAACAAGTATCTTGTATGCAAGCCCGAGTAATCAGTTGGCGAACGTGTTACGATTCCTCGCCGCGCGCAATAATGGTAATAGTCGAATGGAATCTCAAAGTAATCGACGAGCAATTAATATTAATACGCGTTTCTTGAAATCTTCTTCCATCTTTTTTATTCGTCCCTATAAACGAAATTAAATTTGTTGCCGATAGAAAAGAAAAAAGTGTCGATTGTCATAATCGAGAAACGAGAAACACTTTCCTTTCTAATTAATAAAAAGAGAAAAAATTTATAAAAATGTTTGATCGAAATTCATCGAGAGATACAAGTCTTCGTAATCAGCAAAAAACAGATCGACAGAGGACGTAAGAAAAATCTCGACAAATTACCACCCGAAAGATGAGGCAAGATAAAAAGGGAGGGGCCGAAAATACGTTTAATTAACCATTAACTCAAAATCTTCCCTTAAGAAGTCCTCCCTCGTCGAGATACGCGTTGTACGACCCCTTACACGTATGCGCGCGCGCGCACACACACAATACACGTGTGCGCGCGTGCGATATCAGAGAGGCGGTCGTCGGTGGTGGCACACACGAAGACGCGGTATGTGCGCGTTAAACCGCTCTACCGCGGAAACGCGTTAAACCGCTCTTCACCCTCTGGCTCCCCCGGCTCCTCCTCCCCCGCGCGGGCATCAACCCTACTCGTGAACTTCCGGTCCTCGACCCTTTCACCCTTTTCACGCTCGTGTCCTCTCGCATCCTTCAAATCCCTCGCCCCTCGCCCAACCCCTCTCCGCTCCCTCTTATCCTTCCATTAACAGTGTAAGCCTCCCTCCCACCCACCTCTAACGCATCCTTAAAAATCGTCCACGGCATATTTAATGTTTGCACTTTGACGCTTCGTTGTAAAGCTCCTTTCGTGGATCTAACCGTGCCCTCTCCATTAGCGCTTAATTACTTTCTTTCCCTCCCTCCCTCTCCCCGCGGAAAAACATAATGCCTCGTGAATATTCAGGTTGCAAGTTCGGTTAGAACGTGGGGTGCCAACATAGGCTGACCGTCGCTATTCTATTCCACTTCGAAGGGATAGATGGGGGGAATAGATGGATGGAAGAAGGGGACCGCGCGCGTCAATTTTCCTCGTCTCGCGCTTTGTTTGTTGCGAATCGAGAGTGGATTATCTTTCGCGGTGTTGATTTCGACAGAAATTGATCGATAACGGTTAAATGTTTTTTGGCGAATTTTATTCCAATTTTATCCTACGATGAAATCAAGTTTATAACGTAAGTAACGGTAACGGATTGGTTAATTGAAATAGAAATTTTGATTATAGTGTATTACAGTTGAGAGTGTATTTTCCTCTTCTTCGATCACGCGTTAATTTTTAAAATTAACATTTTTATCTTTATATCGTATATTGTGTGTGTGCATGTGTAATGAACGCTGAACAGCTATTTGAATATTTCTATAGGAATTATAGTTATTAAAAAGCAATTGTGGATAATTATCGTTATTACTAGCAAAATGATCATAATGCGTGTAATAAACATTAAAGAAACACGAAAAATTTACATACCTTGCATATATGCACTTGCACGTTGCATATATTCATTCTCATAAAATGATTCAATAATCTTTCCACTTTCAAACTTTGTTCGAATTTATCGTCGTATTTTACGAAACGTTCACATCCTTGAACCTAACGGATAATTTTCAATCGGCAATATCAAAATACTTCAACAAAATATAAACTTTTCTCTCTCTATATTATCTCTTATATAAAAATAAAACGTAAATAAAAATAAACGAAATTTTCTTTACCAAAAAAAAAAAAAAAAAAAAAAATCAACGAAACATACTTTACTCACGGAAACGAAACTCTGTGTGTAATCGATAAAAATTTCGTTCGCGTAAAAAACACTTTTTCCCATCCTTTTCCCAATAAAAATGATGGAAATCCGATTCTATCTCGAAACGAATTCTCGTGGATAATGCCGGGGGAGTCGAAGGTGAGGGCGGGGGGAAAAGAAAAGAAGAAGGATAATACTTTAGCGATGGCTGGGTCATTGAGACCGAAGGCAAACAGGGATCGGTTCTTGATCGCGATGGATAGGGCGTTCGTGAAACATTTCCAACTGGGGTCATCATAACGAGGTCTCGTGTCACGCGCTCCCGCCACTATATAGACGACGAGGGAGGGGAGAAGAGAGGAAAAAGAGAGAATATAAAACGGGCGAAAAGGGTAAAGGGAAGGTGAAGTAAGAAAGGTGGAGGGAGACGGAGAAAGATGGGATTCGCGATGGGATCCCCGGGAGGGAAGGATGAAACAAGGATGAAAATGAGTGGGGCTATTTACGCAAAATGTATACGTACATTTACTTTTATAAGTTGCGTCGGCCCTGCAGATTATACGTACTTAAGAGATAAGTGGTTGTCGGAGAGGAACTGCCGCTCCTCGAGCGATTTTCGAGTTTCGTTTATTCCATTAAACGGCGGAGAATGTTTTTATCAAAGATACCGTGAACTTGTCAAAAGTTTCCAACTTGGGTCCCCAAGTATCTCGTTATTTCTCTGTATCGGTAACACTTTCCCGGGACCCTTTGTCCCTCCGCTTCTCTTTCGCGCAGAGGGAATAAATCAGTGATGAAAATTTAAATTTCGAATCGTTCGATAACGCGTGAGACAAATTGCACTCGATATAATTTTTCATTTCTGTGTACCGTGGAAATGTACATTTGGCTAAATTATCGAGCATTAGGTTTAATATATTCGGTTTAAAATAATTTGATCCTCTGGATATACTGGATATGTATATATATATACGTCTGTAAAACTTTCCAATCATCCTTTCGAACATCAATTCAAATAGAATCTTCACTTTAAAACCAAATATTTCTACAATACAACTTTGCCGATAAATCTAGCAGAGGATCATCTACATATATGTAGAACCAGTCGCGTATTCCTCTTATCCACCACTCTTTTCTTTCCTGCCACATTCCTTATAGTAACTTTAAGTCTCTAAAAACCTATCTTAAATGTATCGTCCTTTCCTCTTTCTCTCCATCTTCATTCAATAAATAACCTCAAAGTAACGTAGAATTATCTATTATTATTATTCCAAAGAGTAAAAGAAAGAATATATAAAATATTAGAATATATAATTTATTTAATCAAGTTTAAACACTTCAAATCATGCCACTTCGATCGTTCCAAAAATTGATTTCTATCATAAATCATCACACGTAGAACAATCATTGAGTCACATTTCAAACATTTCTACAGATATTCGTGATCAATTTGCAACCCTTCGAATCCAGCTTCCCCTTCGATCCAAAACCCAAAGTCACGATCCCACTTGGTCGACGAGGAAGGCAACCGCTAGGTGGTCCCTTTTTTTTCAAAGCGAAACAAATCAACGGTATTCCGCCCTGTCAAGCATCAGTCCCGGAGCGCGCATTGTTGGAACGCCCTCCCCTGTGCAGCCTCGCGTACGTGTAAACGATAACCGAAGCGGATTCGAAGCGAGTGTACAGCGTATGCATATCCGTATGGAAAGGAGTTCCCGTATCTCACCGGTCAGAGCCACTTAATTGACACGCGGCGCGTCCCTAACACGCGGCGACCTCCCATCCTGTGACTGCCACAGGGACAGAGAGAGAAAGAGAGAGAGAGAAAGAGAGACGGCTGGAAGGAAAAAGGGAGAGATCGTCTCTCTCTTTCTCTCTCTCTCTCTCTCTCTCTCTCTCTCTCCCACCGCTCGACCACTGGATCTGGCTTTTCTCTTTCCTTCGTGACCCCCTCCCCCCACCCCTCTCGTGCCCCACACACGGGGAATCACGAATCTCCATCTGTCGCGGCGGTATACGCGCGGCGGCCGCCAATTCCTCGCCGGTCCAATCATGGAAATGGAAATACTTCATACGCGTACGCGAGACCTCCCCCCACCCCGCCTCGCGACACGGGCGACGGCATAATTAACGGCTCGGTGCTCGCCGGATATTGCTTTTTTGACGGAGCTGTTACTGCACTTTCAGTGGATGTTCTTCTTCCAGGGGGATGAAAGATGAAAATTAACGAGGAACGTTAGGGCGGTGATCGATTGAAACGATGACGAGAGGATAGAAGCCGCGTGTGTATTTATCGTTTAGCTCTTACTTTCCATCGTCGATTCTTTGAGATGAGAGAAAAAAAGATGAAAATCAAGGAGAGGAATCGAGATATCGAATGGAATGAGAGAGAGAGAGAGGTGAGGGCCGTGAAACTAAGTATCTAAACGGTGTGTGCGTTTGTGTGTGTGTGTGTGAGTATCTGTGTGTTAACTGTTTACACTAGGGGTATATTGCATTTGTATATACGGTATATACGGTGTGCCAGTGATGAGTGAATTTGATCCGCGAACACGTAGCTCGTGCTCGCACCCCTTGCGCATAATTGTGTTTGTAATTGGCGTGCTCGATGCGTAACGAGGCGAACGTTCGTACGCGACTATCGAGGAGATTGGGGCCGATGTGACGAGGATTCGATTATTACGAAACATTTATTATGCAAATCGCCATGTACACAAACCATTACCATCGCAGATTTATTTTCAAGGTTTTGTTTTTTCTTTACGCACGACGAGTCGATCGGTTTATTCTACTACACAGGATTTCTTCCAATTTCTTTATTAATTTTACCATTAGATTTAGATTTATCTCGTAACCGATAAAAAATATCCTTTCGATTTTCAATATCCATTCCAGGCTTCGTTCCAGATTTAATTCCGAAAAATGTTATATTGTCTTGATTTTATATTTTTTTTTTTTTCTTTCAAGCACAATGATTTGGATCATTTTCTTTCTCGAAACGAAACTGGGCAAAGATATTTCTCTTGGAGAGAAATTTGGAGAATGATTAAAAATCTTCGCAAGGAGCTCTGTCGACAGTCCCACGAACGAACTATCGCGGTGATTATCGACGAGGAAAGGGATAGTTAGTTGGCGCGGACGAGCGGGCGAAGAAATTGCATCGCCCTTTAAAGGGAAGTTCGTGCCGCCGACGAAGCGATTTGCCTTATAAGCGACAGCACGTGAGCGCGGCTCAACGTGCCACCTTTTAAGCGCGTATCCCGTGTACCCTCTTCCAACGACACAAAAGTCGAGATTCTACACGCAAATTCTGATTACGTATGCGCGCGAAACTAACTGCCGACGCACGTACCCGGGATGGGCTTTCGCCTTTTCCCATGGCGCTTGTTAAGTCTTGCATCCATCCGATATTCTCACGGATGCAAAAGGAGAGATTCGCGAAGTAGTTTGACAGCGACTCGTCGCAATCGCGACTGAGAGCCAAGAATTGAAATTTTTAAATCTTTTTAAAACTCTATTTCCAAGTGGAAAGATATATCCTAAACTTGAATTCTTGAAATAACAACATCTAAATTTTAATCTAGTAATAATTATAACGAACGTAACAATTTTCTCTTAACCTTGAATCTAGAGACAACGTTTAATTCAATTCTTCTCTCTAATTAATAAGCGATATTCTCACCACCTTTGCTCGAGAATCAACGAGAACCGAATCTCGTTCTCCTCTGGAAAGGCAAATCGAGCGTATCGAGTCCTCGATGCGAAATCGTGGAATCGATACAGGCTATTTACCCGTGGAAACCCGTGAAACGATCGTCATCCTCTTCTCGACGGATCGATTCACATCCGAAGAAACATTTTCCTCGTTTCGAGGAATCGCAATGACAGGGGAAGAGTTTGAGAAAGAGACGCGTTTTGCCCGACCCTCCTCCTCGAGAATAGAGCGGGATGAACGTGGGAGGGAGAGAGGGAGGGAAGGTGAAGGGTCACAACTGACGGTATATATAGGCTTCTTACTTGGCATCGAAGGAAAAAGAAGATCACGAGGGGCGAAGTGTAGTAGAAGTAGCAGAAGAAGAAGAAGATGAAGAAGAAAGAATGAGGAGGAGGAGGAGAAGAAGGAAGAAGAAGACGACGAAGGAAAGGACGAAGAGGGGGAATAGGTAGGTGGATAGAAAGGTAGGTAGGTAGGTAGGTAGGTAGGTAGGTAGGCAAGCAAGCGGTCAAACAAGAGGAACTTAGAGGAAAGGAGGTATGGTAGGGAAAACGAAGGAGGGGATAGTTTGCTCTGGATTCCAAGCGTGACCCCGTGCTGACCTGGCGAGAACATCTCCAGCGCATCTTTCTTTCGCCCTCGCAAACACACGTACGCGCGCACCCACACCTGGACCGATCCCTCCCTCCCCCCCTCCCCCACACACGCGCGTGCACACGGTATGGTATGGGATACGCGGAGGATACACATACGCGTACCGTATTTCTCTCTCCATTTGCCCTCTGCAATTATATATCCCCTCTCCCCCTCCGCTCCCCTTCCACCCCCTCAACGAGCGCTGGTACCACAGGCTATCTTATCTCACACGTTGTACGTAAGTACAGCTACGTAGGTACGTGGTTGGTTGCGAAGAAATACACGGACGTGAGTTACTCCGTGCAAATATGTGCTCGCTACGCAGCCCTCAGGTATTATATTCGTGTGTCCATCGTGAACGGACAGAGAAGAACGAGAAGGTTGGTTGACTTCTTTCTTATTCTTCTTTCTTATTCTTTCCTCTTCTTTCTTCTTTCTTGTTTCTCTTCGATATCGAAAGTTACGGCTGTTCATTACGGCTGTTTAATTGATCGTAATTCGTCATATCAACGAATATTTTTTAATCGAGACGAAGGAAGCGTGCCACAGATGTGTATGATATTTCGATGTGAATGCGACAGGCACGTATACGCTGTATTTACGTAGCGTGAGTAATGTAAGCTGGATGGGAACGGGGTCTTGGAGGAATGAATAAACGTCTGATTTGCTCCGATTCTGGCCAGATATGAAACGAGAACGCGAGTACTCGTTGGATGTCTTCTACGTCGATGAAAATTTCGTTTCGTTTTTGAGAAATTGCGAATCGCCGCGAGTTATTACCGTTTTGTTAGGGTAAGAGTAAATGCAAGGGTGCGACGATGACTAATAAAGTACGCGGGAAACGATGATATAAGACGCTTTGAAGATGATTTTCGTTTGATTATTTATGCCCTGTACAAGTAAGTGTAACGATGTAAGAAGGCGAATCGAATTCTTCCTGTTTGCTCAATTATGAGGAGAATATTCCATCAAGTTCATCAATCAAGTGTAATACCGTTTTCAGAATCAATTTAATTATTACATCCATTATTTCTTTATCGCCGTGTAAATAGCATTATCAATTATATAATAAACAAAGCAACGAAATGATTTTTAAAAATTAAAAATAAAAATTTCTATGATTTCGTGAAATCGTAAAATGATAAATTACGCAGTTTAAATCTGCTTAAATAAGATAATACTTTTTTCAGATATTCTTTCTCTCTCTTCCTCTCTCTGTCTCTCAAGGATTCTTTTGTATTTTCATTTTTTTACAACTCGCAATATTTTATAGGGCATCATAAATGTTACAGCCGCCTACAGGTTAATTTATGATCTGTCCAATATATCGATACACGCCCTTGGCGATCATCGATAATCTACACATCAGTCGTAAAAAACGCGCGATACACGATACACGAGGCTCGAGTATAAGGACTTATGATGGGGGGAGTAAGTCTCTAATTGACTGTAATTTGCGTGCGATGCCTGGAAGACTGTAAACAACCGAGCCAACTCGATGAACTTCGAGAAAAGCATACTATGAGACCCCGAGGTCGTCAACCCCGCATAACGCCGAGGAATCGTAACTGCCGGTAGGCTAGGATAACCTCAACCCTGAATATCGCTCATCTCTAATTTTCCCTCCCCACTTCCGTTATCAACCACACGAGCAAGAAAACTTGCAATTAAGTATTTTAAGTTGATACGCGTTGGATCGTTTAAACTTGATATACGACATGGAAGAAATCGAAGATACTTCATCTTATTTCGTTTATACGTATAATTTTCTAACGACGAAAAATCGAGAGATTAATTTCCCTTCGTAATTGAATTCTCTCTCTAATTAATCATTAACTCTGAATTTTCGTACAAATAAATTTACTTAAAAGAACTTTGCTCGAAAGAACATTAGTATATAACACGAACCTTCGGATCGTTTCTCAAATCCATCCTTACAACTTGCAAAGCTGGCGGAATAAAAGGTGACAATTTCGGGATGAACTTCCGGCGGGAACCCGATACAGCGCAATAATTCAACCGCGCGCGATCATTTCTCAACGTTTTCCCGGAGTGGAAGTGATAAGTCAACGGCGAGGATTTTTAGAGGGACGATAATCTATCGATCGAGAGGGAAATGGCGGCCGGCCATTTGTTGGGGAACAGGAAGGCGAGGAAAAACGTAAAGACGAGACGGTTACCTCGAGACTCCTTAAAGAGAGGGTCTATTAATGTCGGCTGCATTTTTCTTCCCGCCTAATCACAGGGTTGTTCTCCGCGTCCGCCTCTCTTCCCACCGAGTTTTTCCACCGGCTTCCGCCACTTTGTGAGAGTCGAACAATTTCCGGGCGCGACGGAACCTTCCTCCGACTTTTTCCACCTACGACCCGCCCGACACTAGCATCGGCTGAGGCGCCACCATCGTTTTTCTACACCGCTACGTTTCGTGTACGAACCACCGGTTTTAAACATGCTCGTGCCAAAGTAAATGACTTAGAGTCAGCCTAGCTGGTCGAGATGGAACTTTGTGAGGGAAATTGTTCAGAAACGTGAGATATTGCCGGTGAATAATGCGTTCTGATTAATAAACGTGATGGGTCGATAGAGAATGTTTGCAGAATTTTGTAATTTTTTTTTTTAGAAAATTTTTCTCTATTCTAATTCATTCTTTTGTCAATTATATGTAAAAGTATCGTTTTGATAGAATCTGGGAGGATACTACTTTTTTAAAAGATGTTTTACCGATAATTAATATCATTTTTTAAGATTATGTTTATGTAATAATAATTCATGATCATCAAACACGTGTATCACGTACAAGTAATAACGATCGAAGCGATAATATCTCGTAGCACACCGGATATCTTTTGCATAATAATGCACCTGCTCTTCGTGGACACGGCTGTTCGTACATTTTTGACTCTTGAATGCGACACCCGATTCACTTTTACACATCTATTTCTTATTTTAATAAAATTTTAATGAATGACTCGTCACGAAGATATTCCATCTTCTAATCTGTCGATTCCAAATTGAGATCACCGATCTATTCGTTTATTAATGCGAAAGGGAAATACGCGTTGAATAAAATAAACGATTTCCACAAATATAATCGATGTTCGAATTAAGATATTGAATTGTCGTGATAATTTGTGAATATATGAACGGAATAGAGTGAAATAATCACGAATGATACTTATTTTAGAAACTGTGTAATTTCTTTAACATTTTAGAGATGGAATTTCGCGGAAGACACATCATTCGATTGATCAATTTTGAACTCGACAAAAATCAATAAAAGCTAATATATCTATTCTGACCTCGCAATAATTTTAATTATGCTGACAAATTATCATGATAATTTAGATACATAATTTTTATCTCTGTATACCTCTGTATATATAAAAGAAAATTATGTTATCTAAATTATTATTCGACAAGTTATATCATTAACCGTTAATGATGTTAAATATCATAAAACTTTAATCGAAAATTGTTATCTGTATTACCAATCAGTGAAAAACAAAATCATCCAACAAATATATAAAATTTCCATTTCTATTTCTTACTTTTAACTTCATTGAATCCAACAATGATAGTCCTCGTTGAATTTCTTCACGAGACAATTCTCACCAACTCCTGTGTGTTAAATATTCACCAGGAATCGGGGACGAGTCTAGTAGTACAATGAATCCAAAATTCTTGCGAGGCATTTAATCGATTCATCAACAAGAGAACGAATCAATCGAAAGATATCTCGTTCCGTGGATCCGTACTAATAAAATCAACGTCGCTCATCGTTACCCTCTTTCCAAACATAACCGTACATTTCCTCCTGGAGCACCGTTCTCCAAAAGTGTTCTCCACCTTCCGGTGAATCTCTCCGCGTCACAGTTCCTTATTGACGTTAATTAACTCGTGCGCGACTGTATCGTTACAATCGTGGCACGCGTTTCCACCCGAAGTCTCGGGTTAAAGTCAACCGAAATCTCGTCAAAGCAGCTGATTTATTCGAACCGAAAATTGGTTACAATCGTCCAAGACAATGGAACAAACTGAGCCGAAGTTAAAACTTTAGCTTTCTCAACGAAATATATTTATATTCGTATATATATATCACTTGTATTTACTTTACACTAAGTGTGCAATCATTCTTAAAAGTAATTTAAAATATTTTTTCTTTCGCATTTAAATTAATACACCGATAAAACGTTCCATTTACTTGATATATATACCTATATAAAGTATAGAAAAATTTATTTTCGCCATCGTTGAAAAAAAAAAAAATAAAAGAAAATTAATCTCAATATTTGTCTCCAATAAAATATACCATTGTCCGGATACCATTTTTGGAAGCAACTGTACGTGCATACGTACTTTTGCCCTTTCTGGACGAGGTGGTTTTCCGTCTGCGGTGGAAAGCCAGGGACGCGCGCGCGCGCGCGCACACACACACACGAGTTAGGGAGATCTAAAACGACGGATGCGCGCGATCGGATCCAGATGCAAGAGAGCGGAGGCACGTCTAGCTGAAGTCTGGACATTTTCAGAGTCTGGTGGTATATAGGCGGAGGGTCGGGCCTGGGAATGGGATGGGTAGAGTTAACGAGCCAGCCGCCATAAAGTCTAATGCATTTGTTGTCGTTGACGATGCACGAGAGCCAATGTTGGTCGTCCGCGACTACGACGCCCGTAGCAAGGCCGTGGAATTTACGCAGCGCTCGTAAAACCCCGGGACGGATTGACACGTCGACGGTAGTAAACGTTGCCGCTTGCTACCCGCCAACAATGCAAAGTGCTGCATTACCGACTGCATCGGGCTGAGAGACGTCGACTCGTAACTCCGCTCCGTCAGTGGTTTGCGCTCGTCGACAAATCCACGTGTCCGCCCCATTCTACCCCGAGCGCGCCACTTCAACCTCTCTCCCTCCCTCCTCCCCGACCACGCGGACCGTTGCGTCTTGTCTACCTTATCGCGACCAACACTGTCCCCTTTTGTTCACCGTTTTAACCCCCCCTCAACAACGCCACGTTCAATCTTATTCCAGAAACGGACCCGGACACCTATCTTATCTCCACGCCATCCACGATGGAAATGTTGCTCAACGAATCGCCGTTCATCGCCTTTCTTTTTCTCTTTCTTTTCTTTTTTTTTTTTTTTTTTTTTTTCGACTTTGTAAGAGTTTATGGGATTTTAAGGGGATTCGTGAGAAGTTTCGTACGATTTTGGGATTTTGTTTCTCTTTAACGGAAGCGAATTCAAGCGAAAGCCTCGAGCGAAGCGAACTTATTTGAACTTTTTCGGTTCAAATCTTGTTTATTAATATATTTTAGAGGTTAATTTTTTTTTCTTCTGTTTAATTTAGGAATGATATCGGTAGTGATATGTTATCGTGCTGCGAATTAATGCTAAGTGAATCGAAGCAAATGAATTCTATTTGTGGGATGCACGCCATTCGAATTCAATCTTCCGTCCATTCTATATCTAGAATTCTCCGCTCAACGTATAATCCCTTTAATATCTTAAGAACTCGCTTAAGAGCAAAGAAAAAAAAAAAAAAAAAAAGAACGAAGAGAAATCTAGACACACAAAATATATAACAAAATTTTCATCGTTCATCAACGAGAATCAAAAAAAAAAAAAAAAAAAAAACGTATCAAAACGAAATAAAAATTTCCCCCCCCCCCAAAAAAAACTCGTATACAGTTACAATAACACCTTACCAATCGTGGCCAATCCGGAGCGAAGATTTCCAAGAGGGCGATTTAACGGGGCGCATAATCGAACGGATCCTTAACCAGGTATTCCATCCCCGTTGTCAACCGAATGGTAACGTCGAAACGACTCTCGAGCACTGCGTGTGCATATTACGTGTGCGTGTCACTGCATCAGACAAAACGTGCATACGTCTGTTCTCGCGTGTGCGATCGTGAATACGCGGCGTTGCGTGCGTGCATAAATTCGTTCCAGCTTGGTGTGCTGGTGGGACCCGAGAGGGGGGGTGTGGGTGGGATTCTTGGCCGCGTGTGCGTGTGTCGGTGTGTGCGTGTATCGAAGTCGGAGTTAGGGGCAACGGAAAAGGGAGTAGGGGGACAATAACAGAGCCGCGTTTTCGGGCAACGACCCGTCGCCATCCCTTCAACCTCCACCCCCTTCCGTGTTCCAAACCAACCGGCAATCCACCCCTTTTGCTTCATCTCCTTCTCTTCTTCGCTTCTTCCTCCTCACGCCTCACTTGTCGAGGCATTACGGCCGCCTCTCGCCAAACGGACAAAGACGTAAATTAACGAATTCTTGGCCAAGAAGGCGAGCCCGTTGGATTAAGAAAGGATCTTACAAAGAAGGCAGAGCCGCGTGATTATTAATTTCGCTTCGAACTCTTTTTCTCTCTTTTTGGAAATATCCGCTCTTCTGCATCTCACGATGGATATCGTGATAATTGCGCGATATTTTGTCATTTCTTTTTTCTTCTTCTTTTTTTTTTTTTTTTTTTTTTTTTTCTAGAGAGAGATTATTTTCGATGGAGAGAATTTTTAGGATTGATCGTTGGAACGATGAGCGAATCTTTTCCGTTTTTTTGGGAGTATGAAAAATTGATTTCGATTGTACGTAATTCGTAATCATAATTTAAGCTTTAAAAAAAGAGAGTTTTTATATATAATTGTATATAATTTTTGTATTTAAATTATAGATTATAAATTATAAAAGTGGAGGAAAATAAAAGTATAAAGTAGTCAAAGATCTTTCGAAGTGTATTATAATGTTATAATGAAATATTCATTAAGTTTAAGCAGATATTTTTTCGAGATATGAGTGAATAATTTTCTTTTTGTTAAAGTTTATTGAGATAAGCTAGGATATATTTATTGCGTTAAATTAAAATATTTTTGAAATTACGTTAAAATTCAAAGGAAAAGAAATTAATTTGTAAATTATTTTATATAGAAGGTTGTGCGAACAAAGCGAAACAAGAAAATTATCAGGCTGACTTCGAACATTTTTTTTCCATAAAACGACAAGATATTTGACGTTTCGAGATTACTTTGTGTGTTACGTGTGGATAAATGAATGCATTGGCAAAAATCTGCGTGACTGGTACAAAATCGGCAGTTGCATACGGTGATTTATTAAGGCGCAGCCCCCTGATGAACATCAAAGCATTAATGCCAAAACCATTATTTCGCGTATGCCGCTTTTAAAAATATAGTGTGAAAGGGATTTGCATGCGCCTCGTGTAAAATCTGATAGCGACACCTTGTGCACTAATAAAAGATCCAGGGACAGATATAAAGCGAAAGAATTCCGCGAAGGTCTAAGCATTCAGGGAAATATTCCGTCGTAAGCATGATGACAGAACGAAAATTAACCGAGAAGATCAAGAATACTCCTCGAGTAAAAAAAAAAAAAAAAAAAACAATTTTCCGAAATCCAATTACTTTCGAGAAATCCAAAAAAATTTACAAACGTAACGATAAACTCGATCACGATATTCGTTAAATGTCCAAAAATAGTACATTTATCTCTTTCCATTCAAATTGAATCCAACGAAAACACACCTCTTCGAGAATTTCTCGATCTTTCAAAAGCTCGACTTCAAACGATTTTTCTTTCGCGAGTGTCCAACGTCGTCAACGTCTCGACGTTATTAGAATCAAACGTGAAAAAAAAAAAGAAAAATACAATAATCCCAGAGAGGATTGATGACGACAATAACGAGAACGTCGAAGACACGAAAGACATCGTCGGCGAGGAGAATTTCCGAGGGGCCAATTATCCTCTTTTCCCGGGGCAAAGTTTTACGCTCGATCCCCGAATATTATCGTTCCCTGTTCGAGCCCTACGTCTGACAGGGCCGGTGTGAACGAACTCCAGTTCGGGGGTTTGTCCCTCCCTCCTTCCCTCCCTGTTGAAACCCTCGCCGCAACCTCCTCCTCCTCCTCCTCCCTCTCCCCCGGCTCCTGGGTAGCAAAGTTGGCCAGCCAGACGGATATTCGGCGTCGTGCGTGCACCGTGTCCCCAAGGAGGGGTTGACAGGCGGAAGGAGAGAAAGCCGTGGGGCCTGGCCGAGGATGAGCCGCGTTTGTCGACAGAATTCGACCTCTTGCGCCAACCTGACAAAGGCTCGGGCACTCTGGATTAATTATTGTAATTATATCGTCTCTCTCTTCCGCTAACCCCCTCTCCCCCCTCCTCCACGCTACCGAAACGATACGGACAGTAATTGACCAGAGACGTGCACTGCGATCCTCTCGAGACGGTGGAAAATAATATCGACAGACGCGTTCGACGGTTCGACTCGATTTGACGACGACGCTTCCACGACTCTTGTATATATCCAAATAAATCGCGTGGAATAATTGTTTGTTTTGTTTCGTATTAAAGGCGCGACGAAAGGTTAACTGGTGTATATATATATATTTGTATACACCAGTTATTATTATATTTCGACGACTCTTGCTTGTATATATCGAGATAACGTATACCGCATAGAATAATTGTTTTATTTCGTATATATATAGAAATCTTGTAATATGAAAAATGAGTCGTTTAACGGTAAAGATATGCACAAAGATATGCAATTTGATGTGTTTGCCTTGAAAAATTATTGATCGTTGGCGAGAGAATACGAAGAAAAATATGAGATATATATATACATAAGGGATAATAATTCGAGCGAAAGGGTGGACTTGCTCGATCCTCGATTCCCGACACTTGCCGAGGACTTACGATTCGGGGACTGAATTCTGGACACGCTCGAGCGGCCATAGTGGACGAACGATAAAAAGCGAGAAACGTGGCGCGTTTTATTTCTCGGCTTGCGCAACCGTATATAACCACACTCCGTGTGGTGTATACGTGTTGCGTCCGTTTCCCGGAGCTTCGCGAAAGCTCCAAGAAAATTCCGTTTACGGACAACGTGCCGCGCGAGCAAAGTTGAGGGTTTGGTTGGCGGCCGCGTGGTATCCATGGTGCGTGCGTGAAACCCGAGGGATCGAGCTAACCCACCGGTTTTTCCCTGTGGAGGAAGGGCAGGGGGGGGGATAACACATCCCGCGAACGAGAGGGACGGACCGAGATTCGGACCTCGTAAAAGCAGGGAGTAAAAGTCGGCGAGCGAGGAGGAATATAAACAAATGCGGTTCCCGAAGAAAATTGAAAACATTTTCGATAGGGTTTGTGCAAAGTTTGCGGCAAAGTTGAAGAGGGAGGAAATAAGAGGAAGGGTTGGAAAGTGTTGGTGGATAGTTTGCACTTGACTGTATATATGTGTGTGTGTCAACGGTTATTTATATATGGAAAGGAAAAGAAGTCCATTCGTTTATAATTAAATCTGTTTTACGCGCTCGATATACCGTTTAAATGATAAATATTGTTTTGCAGGATATAATACAGTCGGTATGAAATACCGTCGGTAATGCAAATCGAGAGGAAAAAACTCGCGAAATGGAATCGGTGGCCGTTTGTCATGTATGCATAGGTGCGCATGTAAGAAGTCGTAGCGAGTGGGTAAACCGCGATATAAAGAACGGGTGAATAGGGAACGAGGAATCCGATAAAAATCAAAAGCGGTTGGAAACTCGTTTCAAACTACGACATCCCCACGTCTTGGAAACAATTAATGCCGTTAACCGTTTCCCGAGAAAATATGATTACTTGGGTAATTGTAGCGATCAAAATAACGTATCTACGTTGAGTAAAGAAGAAGAATTATATATTTCCACGCGGATATTAAAGATAACAATCGAATAAAATCGTCAAGTAAATCTTTCTTCGAACGAGGAAGAAACAATTTTATCAAAGATCACGTCGCTTATTTTCTCAACACCTCCTCACCGAGATTCCTTCTCACCTTACATCCCGACCTCCAAACGTTCCCCCTAAATGCAAACCACGATCGAAACCACGGACTGGTTCCGCGGCGTGAATCAATAACTAAGCGACTTATTCGAGCGATCGGCTCGAAATAAATCGGCGCTGACCATCGCCGAAAAGGAGGAGGAGTGAGGGAGGGGTGAAAACGGGCGATAAGTCGCGGACAGCGTTTACGGAAGCGTGGAGGAGGATGGGGACGCACCGCGGCGTGTGTGCGTGAAAGGTTGGCCGGATGGGTGACCACCGCCACCCCCCACGAGTAGGGAAGGAGGCGAAGGTAGTAGAAGTGGGCAGAGGTTTGGATAGGACGTGGAAAAGGAAGAGGATGAGGAGGAGGAGGAGGAGGACAGGGGTTGGCAGGGTCGTCTGGATGAGAGGGATGGAGGGTAGGAGGGTGGGTGGGAGAGCGGGTTGCGTCTGGTAGCGCGACTTGACCCCGGTTGACCCGAGACTCCTCTTTCCTCCTCCTCCACCTCCTCTTCTTCCTCCACCATCCTACCCCTCCCGCGATTCCCTCTAGCTTCATCCACCCCTCGCCTCCCTCCCTTCGCGTCTTGCCATCCCTTCGCTGCCATGGGTAATTATTGATGTGTCCGCCGCCGTCGCTGCCACCACCACCACCACCACCACCACCACCACTACTACTACTACCACCACCGAGACTACACGCTCTTCAGGATGGTGCCATCGAGGGTGGGAGGGCGAGGGGTAGGGCGAGGCTAAGTGCGTGTACGCATCCGGCCTGAATGGATGTGTACGCACCAACACCCTCGTGCGAGCATGAGAAACACGCCAAGTTCAGGTATTTCCTGCCGGTACGACTCTCTCTCTCTCTCTCTCTCTCTCTTTCTTCCCCTCTCTCGCCTATACGTATCCAAGTATACACGCGTAGGTATACTTACGTACGTCTGCCTCTCGGGATAGAGATACGGCGCAAGCAGCCCCCGATACGTTTCTAACTCTTTTTTTTCGTCTTATCATTCTATGGGACTATACGTCACTCGCGAATGCTGGTTATTCGTGATTAAATTTTACGATGCGGTTAGTTGGTTCGTTCGAAAAAAGTTTATATCGCGTATCTAGATATTAAAGTTGTTGGCCCGATACGAAATAAATTATACTTAATTGGTTGATTATTGATCGCAGGTAGAAGGATAGTTCAATCGATTCGGGTAACAATAAGGTGAGATTTGTTCCCCGACGGGCAATATTGCATTGTGCAGTAACGCAAATCATTTGCGTAATTACGTGTCGCGTACAAAGTTTAAAACCGCCTGTTTTCCCAAGTTCATCCGCGTAGATTCCTTTGAAGAAAAAAAAGAAAAGAGAAAAGAAAGAAAAAAAAATAAAAATAAAAATAAAAAAAAATAAAAGAAGGAATTAAAAGACCGCTTTGATGTTACACATAATTTTTTCTTGTTTCTTTTTGACGTTGCTCGTTAACAATACCTGGTACGGTTGGCCAGGAAAGTGGAAAGAGAGGTCTAGACTCGAGGCTAGACGTGGTGCGTGTACGCAATGATATGCACTCACCGTAAATGATTGCATGCACTTTAATACCTTTAAAGATAATGTACGCTGTTCAACCATTTATTCACAACCCCCGTTGTTCCTATCTTGTACTCGACATTCGCCGATAAGATTCTGATAAATCTATTTAAATGTAAACAACAACGCGTTATAATTTATTATTGCTCATTAACTGCTCGAAACGAAAAATTTCTGCCGCCTGTTAACCACAGGGATATTTTCACCACAAAATGTTCGTTTAAAATCCAGAAATTACACGTGTAGTTGATCGCTTCATTTCTAGTCCATGTTAACTCTTAACCGCCACTTCTTCCATACTCTTGCTCCCCTGAAACGTGTATAGTTGCCACGTCTTGAAAAAAAGCCGAAATATGAAAACTTTTAAATTCGCTCGTTTATCACTCGTGATACATTTATATCACGTACACCCTCGATTAATATATTTATTTATTTAACCGCGAACTAAAATTTTCTTAATTCAAATTATCTATATTATATATTAATTATTATTATATTAATTATTAATCTATATTATATATTAATTATTATGTAAATATGCGTACAAGATTAAAATTACGAAATCGACGTTCAAATGAACGAGTTTACGATCAAAGTATTGCGAATACACGAAGCGTTATGGGGTTGGCCCTCTTTGCCATCCTTATGAATGATTACCGTGACCGTCGTTTGGCAACGGAAGAGGAGAATACACGGCTCGCATCCGCGTGACGACGTGTCGGCCTTCGTGCTCGAAAAGCAGGGTGTAGGCACGTAGTTATCGATCAAGTTAAGTCGACAAAATGGGTAGCCTCGTTAAGGAACTTCGTTACACCCCTTCCTCCTAGCGCCACTTGCTCTCCTTCCCTCACGCTCTATAGTCAAAGTAGCTTTCAAACTCGCAACTTTCCACTCTGCAGTAAGTAGTGTATATCAGTCAAGTAGCAAGGTTATTAGGCGTTGTAATCGGCTGTTACGTTGCAAAAGCTTTCCCCGTCCCGTTCATCCCTTACTTTTATCAAGGTAATTTCGGCCAATCCCTTACGATTTAACCCCTCGCGAGATTTATCACCTTTCGTTCGTGTTCTTTTTCACATACACACATTTGCAAATATATACCATCCTCTAATTCATCAATTTATCATCCAGTAATTAACTGTCCACTCTTCATTCCATTTGCAAAATCGTAAATAATCAAGGGGAGAGGAATTATGAAAATTCATATATCCTCCGAAGATCTCCGAATTCCACGTGTCTTTTTCAAAAGTTTGGAAAAATACTACACCCCTGTGCAAACGCGCCTCCGCCTATTGTGTGCCACCTCTCGCCCCCCCTCTCACTCGCCGCTCGAATATAGCACGATCCGTGCCCCGTCGCTCGCAAGACGATGTTTTAAACGGCATTAATGTTGCAAACTTGGAACGTTCCTACTCTCTCTCGCGTGGAAATCTCCGGCACACGTCGTCGATTTGTCTCAATTCCACGCCTCCGCGCCTCCTCCCCCCGGGAGGAACGTATTCCCGGCAACTATACTCCTGTGTAAACTTTTCCTTACCCCCTTCATCCATCCCATCAACTTTCGCCAACTTTCGCCCCTGACGATGCGTTGAAACGCACTCTTAAAGGAAAAAAAAAAAAAAAAAAAAAGAAAGAAAAGAGGGTTACGTTACGAGCGCGCCTAGCGCTCATCGAGGAAAGGAGAGCGTGAGGAGGGGGATGAGAGAGTCGGACACGCGTCCATTCATCCCCGTGAATGCCACGTTTACATGCATAATGCCGGCGACCGTGGTAATGCGTTTACCACGTCAGCCGTGGAAGAATTATGCTACTGTTTAAAAAGAGCAGTTTCCCAGTGGTACACGTTGAACGGGAGCGAGGGAAAAGAAACGAAACGACATACTGGTTGAGGAAAAGGACAGAGATGGGGAGACGAGGAGAGTGAAAGGAGGAGGGAGAGACAGAGAGAGAGAGAGAGAGAGAGAGAGAGAGAAGGGGTGTACGAGGGACCGGTTGAAGATGGGGGTAGAGCGTAGGTGGTTGGGAAAAGGGAAGAGGGGCAGAGAGAAGAGCGTTAAATACCCACAGCTCGACGCGACCCACTGGCACACTGTTTCCATGCAAATTCTGTTTACTCTCTCTCCCCCTCCCTCCCCCTCCACCATGTCTGCCTCCTCCTCTTTCTCTTTCACCCGCAACCTCCTCCTCCTCCCTCCTCGTGAAAGCGGAGCGACGCACGTGTGCATATCCGGTTTGCACCGTGCACACACGTCCCTTCCCCGAACTCAGCGGTTGATCCACATTATCCCTCATTTCGTGTCGATTCCATCACCTTCAGCCTCCACTCCATCGGCCTTACCAAAACAAACTTTGTATGAACGCTCGTTAATGATCCGCCGTGATGCAACCTGTTCCCCCGTTGATGCATCTGCAACACAATTTTTGCTAACAAGCTGTCGCGCTCCTTTTGTTCCTTTTTCTTGTATTTTTCTTTTTCTTTTCTTTTTTTCGTTCGTTTCGTTTCGAAAAAGTTTATTTATACAGGAATACTTTATTCCCTGGAGCGTTTGCGATAAGTTTATTTGGCCAGTTCATTTGTCGATCAATGGAAATACGTTATTCCTTTGGTTGGTTTCGATGAACTTCAAGATTCTTAGCGGGATTATCAAAAATATATCGCGAAAACCGGGATTTGGAACAATCGTTAAAACGAAGGATTTCATATTCCTTCTTGTTTCACTCTATATTTTCATCGTTTTGAAATAATATATACTTACAAGCCGATAATTAAAGCATCGTTCCAGGATCTTTCTCGTTATGTCTTTTTCTCTTTATATCTTTCCTTCTCCAAGAGAAAAAAACTGCCCTTTTCTCTCGAAACGTCCCTCTCAATGTACGATTCAGATCATACGCAAACAACGCAAATCCCGTCCACGAAGATGTGTCTGTCGGTCGTTTTTAACGCACGGCCCCTCTCCCCGTGTGTTTCGTAACGTTTTAAAACACAACCGTGCAATTTTCTCGCGTGGTCGATGCAGCCCACTCGTAACGTCTTTCGTGCCGACCGCGCGTCGTCGTATCGTCGACTCGAAGAGAAAGAGGCGGCTGCGGAGGGAGGGGGAGGGGGAGAGGCGGAAAAGGGCTGAAATGGCATGGTTGGGACGGCGGGGGGTTATGGGGAGGGGGGCGGGGGTGGCGGTACGAGACGGCGGGCCACGTTAGGTACCGTTTCGGCAGGGTTGCGTGAGAGCCGACGAGGCCTCTGCGTGCGTCGCTCCGACGCGAGGTGGTTGAACCCCCGCAAAAAGCTGGAAGCTCAAAGCTGCTCGGCGGTGAGGCCGACGATGGTAGTAGGACGGTGGCGGGAAGAAGAGAGGTTGGAAAAGGCCGTGAGAGGGTGGCGGCGAAGGAGACGAAGGAGAAGAGGGAAGAGGAAGGCTTTCCATCTTTCTTTCTCTTTTCTCCCCTCGCTCCTCGCGATTTCCTCCTCCTCCTCTCCTTCCCTTCCTTCTCTTCCAAACCCGTCTTTCTCTTTTTCTCTTCCTCCTCTTTCCGTCCTTCTTCTTTCTCTATTCCACTACGTAGTACTACCGTGATGGTGGTGGTGGTGGTGGTGGTGGTGGCGGGTCATAGAAGTGGCTAGGATCTAACCTCATGGGACGGAGGATGAGGGTTTTGTGCGGTGCTTTCTACGCACACACACGCCCACGCACACTGCGTTGCCGAGTATACATACGTACGCAGTGGTGTAACAAGCTCGCGAATTTTCGGGTGTCTTTCGGTTTCTTCGGCTGGATGGATTCTCGAGGTGGTTGGAAAATCGGGATTTTGGAAGGGGCGAGTTTGAATTTTTCTAATCTGATTGGAAGTAAGGCGAGGCGATTGGAATAGAATTTTGGAAGGGACGAGTTTGAATTTTTCCGATCCTTGTAAGAATGGATATAGAAAATATATTAGACGCATTAAAATTAATATTAACAATTTCTATAGCAAATATCTTGTTTTCTTAAAGTTCTATTTTAGGGGGAAATAAAGGAAAATCATTTCTCACGATTACTTACAAAAAAAAAAGGTATATTAAAAAAAAATTGCAGTTACTAAATTTCATTATACGCTTCTCGATCGTTCTGTATCAATAAGACATTTCCAAACAGACCGGTCGGACGATAGTCTCCAATTCGCTGTCCAAACACCGAAACGATCGGGTCAGACCTTATCCAACTCTCTCGGAAATCAAGATACCGAACGTATCGAACGGTCAAAACTGTCCCTGGTTACGTCACTGCATGCAAGAAACACGGACGACCATTGTTGGCCGTGTATATGTGCGGAGAGATGTATGTAGAGGGAAAGGCTACGCTTTTCGCCTCGCTCCTTTCGCCTCGGTGTCCTTATGAAAAGGACATCTTTATATCCGTCGATGGGGGCGAAGCCCCCTCTCTCTCTTTCTCTCTCTCTCTCTCTCTCTCTCTCTCTGTTCTAGCGTGAAGAACGGGCATNTCGCCTCGCTCCTTTCGTCTCGGTGTCCTTATGAAAAGGACATCTTTATATCCGTCGATGGGGGCGAAGCCCCCTCTCTCTCTTTCTCTCTCTCTCTCTCTCTCTCTCTCTCTGTTCTAGCGTGAAGAACGGGCATCGTTCAAGAAGGAGCAAGATGGAAGAACGAAGAAAAGAAGGAAGGAAGGAAGGAAGGAAAGAAAGAAAAGAAGGAAAGAAAGAAAGAAAGAAGAAATTACGACGAAGGGGAAGTCGGCGAACCCGGTTCGTCGTTCTCATTATCGTCTCGACTTCGATTGTTCCGGCTCGGCGGATACAGGTGCAACCAGGTACACGCTCTATTCCGCTTCCGTTCGATTCCTCGAGATCCACAGCGAGGAAGAAAGTACTCGCGCACAAACGCGTAATAGCATTCGTCGGACCATTCGTCTATACGAGTGCACACGCCCGTGTACTCGTATACGGGTCTGGTTCCATCCGTGGAAAGAAAGGAGGAGGGGGAGGAGGAAAAAGAGCCGCCAAGGTATGTCGGTCGATCTTTGATTATGTCCGACAGAGAATCCGTGATATTAAAGACAATTATGGTCTCTACAGGGGTAATCTATATTTCTCTCTTTCTCCCCCCTCCTCCTCCCCCTCTGCCCTACCCACTACTTCGCCTTCCTCGCCTCGTCCAGTTCTTTTGTAACCTGTGGAAGAGCAGGCGGACCGCCAACGCGCCGAGTCCCCTCGAAACAACGAACGGACCGATGCCTAGCCCTTTCCACGGCTCTTTAACTACCTACCATTCACCGCACTAACTCGTCCGCGATCCTATATTAGCATCGTGCGGGCATAAGGTATGAAAAGATGATCGTCGAGCTGGTAAACTACACGTGACGCTTTTTTAGAACGAGGCCACGAGAGAGAGTTCTACCATTTACTCACAACCTAGAGCTATTTCACGCAGCTACGTTAATGGTATCTTTGGTGTAAACAACGGGGAAACAGCCGTTTCTGGGAAATTATTATATTAAAAACGCTTTGATAACGCGGCAAAGAGACGAGGCGAAAAGAATGATCGCTAACACTTTGCGTTTCTTTTCTTTTTTTTTTTTCTTTCGAATAATTAAACATTTTTTCGGAATGCTGATCGAGTTATTGTATTTAACGTTATCTATCAATTATCACATACGAATTTCGTAAATAATTATTCGAAAACGGAACATCGATGAACATCGTTCCTTCAAATTATCCAAACACTGAAACGTGCAAATACGACAAGAGACGAACTTTTTAGGACAAACCTCGACCGACATGGACGAAAAGTTTGGAAAGAGAGTCGTCCCTTTTAAAACGAGATATATCGAGCATTCAACGGACGGTCTCCGGAGCGAGCGGCTTCAAGATCAAAATTATGCATAGCACGGTTCGTAGACAGTCCACACCCACGTTTAGGTCGCTACGTTTCCATCTGCCACTTCAAGGTTGAAACTTCTTCCGCGTGTGAATAAATGAACACCGTTCTGGACACGACGTTACCGAAACGACACCGCCATGACTTTCATATTTATAAATTTTAAGCGCGCCCCCGTATATTATGCATAACGTGTACGTACGTGCGGTACGTGGATGTTGACCTACAGTTCGGTAAGGAGGTAAAAAAAGAAAGAAAAAAAAAAAAAAAAAAAACGCAGGCAAAACTGCGTTACGAATGTATAACCAAATTTTCGGTACGTATAGCTCTTTCGGTAAAAAAAAAAAAAAAAAGAAAAAGCGTGTTTCCGGTATTTTGAAACGGGAACCGTGCCAGATCTGAATAAGTGAGATACAAGCGTGATCGCGACCGACTAACGTTATACTGGACACGCCGTGTTCTCGAAATATATATATACGTACTATATACGTATTTAATACGCGAAAACGGGATCAATTTTTTAAGCCAACGCGAGGAAAGTGGTTTGCGAGAGAGAAAGAGAGAGGGGACCGAAAAGCGGCGTTGAAAGCGTTGTGTGTTCGTATACAGTACGAGGCAAAAGTTTTCTTTTCTCGAAAGGTAACTTTGAATTTTGTTATTAAGATCTTATCGACGAATATTTATTTTCGGATATTCCCTTTGAAATGTTCCTGATTTGTTACGTTCATTTTGCTTATCGTAGGATTATTAATAAAAAAATCTACGCGAGCGAGAAAAATTTATGAGCCAAAAATCTATGATTAACAAGTGAGGCGTGTATATTTTCTAGAAAGTAGTAACGTTCAATCGACATAGCAAGATCGATAGTACAGGTGGTTTAAGATTTTTGCGCAACACTGTATGCACAATGTATGTGCGCTCACGTATCTCGTTCCTTGGTCACAGCAAAAGGAAACTTCCGCCTACCGTTTCGTCGTTGGTGGTTCTCCCACACGTGAATAAGTCAACAGCATGGATACACAACTGCGTGTCCAGCGTATTGTTGTGTACGCAGAAACGTGTGTGCGCCAACGAGGATATAGATGATACGTTGCGAATGTATGTCTGCGTGTGTGTGTATGTGTGTGTATGCAAGAGAGAGAGAGAGAGAGAGAGAGAAAGAGAGAGAGCCAACTGGAACCGAGTCTAGGCTCATTAATAATGGAGACAATTCTATTACAATGCGAAAAAGGGGAGAAGGGGTGGCTGGTAACGGCGCACGCTACCCTCCGATGTCGTCTACCCACCGTGTGCGTGGCTGCGTGAATATCTAAATACGTGTGCGAATGTGCGCACCCGGATGCATCGTCCACAGAGAAACTGTAACCGTTCGAATAAAATTGATCGCGTTGCATTAAGAAATTGAATTCGGTTAAGGGGAAAATATCTTTGAAAATTCGGTGGATTCGAGTTCGGATTGATAATCGCGCGTTACGATTTTTTTTTATAATAAAGATCAAAATTATTCAACGTCCAGGCTATGATTACTTTTTATCGAATAACCTTTGGTTAATTAATTCCGTCCAAATTAAATGGTTGAATCTCTCTTGGACCATATCTATAAGTCAACTGATACGAGGTAAGAAATTTTTTAACGATATTAGAGTGAAATGAATAATTCGCGTACTGGATAAATGGAACGAACGTTTCTCTTATTATAATGAATAATATAACGTATAAAACAGGGATAAATTAAATTACTCTTACATCGATAAAGTCATTAACACAAATAATCCAATTAAATTTAATTCTAATAATAACACTCTGAAAACTCTAATAACAATCGTATAATGTGACAATCGAATCTAATAAGAAATATATAAGGCCCCTCGTTCGAATATAAAACTCGAATACGAAGCTACAAGGCAGCGTCTTTATTAATAAGACCGAATCGAATACCCAGCTAATTATCCACTTCGCCTCGAAAAAAAGAAAAGTTGCTTGCTCATTACCCTATTAAAATTAATCGTCTATCATTAGCCTATCGTTCCAATGCACTAAACCGGCATGCTTTCTCACGCATCCATTCCGTGACTCCGTTGTTCCCTTCGAATTTTCAAAAAAAAAAAAAAAAAAAAAAAAAGCAGGCGTGCACACGCGAAAGAAAGCGAAGAAAAAAAAACAAAAGAAAAAGAAAATCGCGCCACAATTACGAAGATTGAGGGAATCGATTGGAATCGGTAACCTGCGCGAAAAGGAGAGTTGTGCGTACGCGGGCGATACGCAATCACGATGCGGTGTATATATGCGCCTATTTACAAAGGGGCCTGAAGGGGTTACGGGAGGTTAAAGATAGAGAGAGAGAGGGAGAGTTGGGCCCGGTCAAGACGAGATAATTGCGTAATGCCGCCAATTTGAAGAAACCTTTTTGTTCGATCGTTGGAACGGACGTTCTGTGTGTACGTGGATGGCACGTATATACGTACATAACTCGTGCGGGAGCCATCATCTTCTACGTAAAACGGCTACGTAAAGCACTTGTACGCGCCGCGTTCATAAGATAATTGCGTAATCTACTCGTGCGCCACCATCAACCCCCGTGGACGTTCCTCCACCTCTTCGCCTCTTCGATTCCCTGTTTCTTGTATAAGCATCGTATCGTTCGTGGATATGTGTTTATATATATATATATATATATATATATTGGTTAGCCAGTAGAAATGCACGCAGGATCACGTTCCAGGGAATGGAAAGCAAGTCCTGCCCGCTCTTCATCGTGCATAGGCGGGCCGCGATTGTGCATTCTATGGGTGGATAGAGGGTTCAAGAACACCACGCTCCTAAAACGAACAGGAATATTTACGGGAAACGCGAGAACGATTTACCGCTGCTGAACTCGAGGAGCTCGAGACTGTTCTCGATAGAGACATTATTGTTGGAGATAAAGGGGGTGGATGATTTCGAGAGATTGATCCTTAATTTGCAATTTGTATAACTGTGATTAACGGTCGATCGAATCGAAAAGATATTTCAGAAACGAATTGATTTGAATAATTTCTTTCTTTATTTCTTTTTTGGATTTGTTTTCATCATTGTTTTAATCAACTAAAAATAATACGAAAAAAGATGATATTGATAAAAAAGATGACTGAGATTCGTTGATTACTCTTTAATTCACCATTATTCTTGTCGAGATTCCGATACGTTGAGATACGTTCCGTGAAATGATCATCGAAAATTGATTACCATTTTCTAATGGAAACTTAAGGATCGGCGTAAAGAAAAATCGAAGGATCGCTGAACACGTTTCGAGGCCGTCGGGTAAAGAAACTGAATGTTGCACGTCGGCGAGAACCGCATGAAGAAATCGATTGGTTGCGCTCCTCGTGATCGGCCGATCCGCTCAAGTGCGTTCGAGTGTTTCGACACGCGTATCTCGTGCGTTTCTCGGCCTGCTTGTCGAATCATGAGAAATTGAAAAAAAACCAAGAGCGGAATCCTCCATCCTCGGCCCGGTAAATCGTCTCGTGGATTCGTTCGCCCGCCCCTCGACGCGAGGGGGGTCGAAATCACGCAGGTAGTAAGCGTTCGATGATCCAACTCGAAGAGATCGAAAAGAAAAGATCGAAAGCTTGCGTGGTGGTGGCATGTATAACGGTATCAGTAGGTACTAGCTGGCTCGTTGATGGACGAGCCGTCTAGAAACGCTTTTATTATTCAGCAAGGGAGTAGAGCGATAATGCAGGGTGCTAAGCAGCTGGCCAAGAAAAGCGAATTTTCAAGAAACGCAATATCCGCGAATTTTCACGAGAATAAGCTTAAGAGAAGAAATACTCCTAGGGGAAAGTTAAACCGGTATCAGCCGAAAACGTGAAAAGATTCGAGAATCTTATTATATTTTCAAAGCAAAAACTTCCCACCCAAACAAGATCAAGCTTTCCT
>NW_025224966.1:5315784-5385558 GCF_014066325.1 Apis laboriosa
AAAAAAAAAAAAAAAAAAAAGAAAAAAAAGATGCGTAGAATTTCAAGTATTTCGATTAAACTCCTTTATATCGTTTCGAAAAAAAAATTAAGAAAGAGACGACACTAATTAACAACTGCCTCTATCCTCCAAATCCTTAACGAATCGAATCCTATTCGATTTCATCTCCACCCTCTGCGCAAAGAGAGCGTTGCAGGGCGTCGAAAGCTGTGCACGCGAAACTCGCTCGATGTCTTACATTTAAGATAGGGAATCGTCGGAGGCTGGGAGGCTGATGACGCCAGCCGGACCCGGACCTAGGTGGCGTAACGGAAGGGAAGTGGAAGTCTGTGGAAGGAGGCGCGCACAGACGGTGGTATCGACCGCTCCGGACCTGCCCCACGCCGCTCTCTAACGCCGCCAACATCGCCACCCGCCGCCATCCGCCGTGCTGCCCCACTACCACACTTGCACCGTCTTGCCTTCCGTTCGCCGAGTCTACGTGCACGCACAACCGCGTAGACTTCTTACCTTACGGTTCTACGCACTTGTTCGTAACGAGAACGAACGAAAGATTCTATTTTTCGATATCTTTCGAGATCGTTTCATTTCGTCGAATCGTTAAACAATATTTACATTACGGTACTGATAATTTAAAGAGAGAAAAATCTACGATTTAATAATGAGTATCGATTTAATTTGAAGAAATTTCTTACGTCGATATTATTTAATTTTTTTTCCCCCCATTCCAAATTAAAGATTTTATTACACTTAAGTACAGGTTTTCAATTATGTAATTGAAACCTGTCCAATTATTGATTTAGACTTATCTCGATTCGGTTCGCGATATTGTTAATTTATACCTTTTTTTCTTTTTTTTATTATAAACAAAAACATACGAATAAAACGCAAAAAATCAAAAGTTAATTACGTAATACGAAAATTATAGCTGTTACAAGGTATTCCCACGAAATGTGTAATCGCTCGATGAATAATATAAGAAGAATAATATACGTCGCAAGGAAATATCAAACAGTTGCATGGATAACTATTTTCGTCGATGATACATTCTTTTCCTGCTCCAATCATTGTCCACGCGGTTTAACCCACGGTTTAATCGCGGAATACGCGGAAACGCGATGCACGCGCGAGTATGAATCTCGAAGAGCGGGCACGAACACGCTCACGTGGAAGTGCAAACACCTATGCGCAAGTTTCGCGGACGCCTCTTCACCAGCCTCTGCACACAGGTGCGTGCCTTTACGTAACGCACGCGAGCTCTGTTCACGTTGCGCCGCGTTATTTACGCGATGACTAGCGGCGCGTTCATATGTGTTCGAGTATTACGTATCGCATAGCATTCATCGTTCAAAAGTATATCGACGTATGTACACACTTGATATCGACCAATCCGGAATTATCAGAGCGAAACGTATCTCGGCAGACACGACTCTTGCGACAGCTTTTATCCCCGGCCGGAATTACCCCCACCGTTTATTCTTCCATCGATAGGGGAAAAGAAGAAAGTTGGGATCGGCGCAAAACATTCGCGAATCGTTTGAAACAATCGTTTCGTCCACGCATTTCCACAATTCGACGTATTCCGCTAAATATCTGCGGCCCATTTGCAACCCCTTTCTATCGCTAGCTACATCACAGACAATCGCCCGAAACACGGGATCGATTAAATATCACACGGCAATTTGGAAACGAAACCTATCCCCTCGCAGAGGCGTTACACGTGCCGAAAGTAAATGATATCGTAGATAATAGTTACGCGTAAATCCCATTTAAATATTGACATCGTTAGGGAACAATGGGAGAAAGAGAGAGAGAGAGAGTGTGTTACACGAGATCGGGCGTTAAACAATTCGGCGGATGTAAATAACAAGATGCGTGTTACCCATGCATTTACACGCGAATTTCAATTGGCCTAATGACACCAGCATCGATGAATACGGCCGAGTCGCGGAACGATCGTTGCATGGAAAGTGCAACTATTCGTAGTAGTAGTAATTGCGCTTTGCAGCGAGACCCCTTTCCCCCGTTTTCTTGCCCCCTCCCTGGATATTTAAAGGGGGACAAAGTGTCTTTGACGATGAAATGCTCAACATTGAGTTTCGGTTATCGTGAACCGAGGGATAATTGAATCGGGGAGGGGAGAGAGGGGAGAGAGATGGGGACAACGAGAGAGAGTCAAAGGCCAGATAAATCTCTCCCTTTAAGACTGCGGTTAAACGAGTATTCTCCTCCGTTGCATCCGGTTTAGCTTTAGAATACGCGGGTCTAGACACACTTTCTGTATTATGTAAGATAATCAGTAGCGCGCTAATTGCGGGGTAAACGTTACAGCCACCGTTACGCGTTTAACTGCACGGTTACGCGAGTACCAGAACAAATATAATGGCTATTGTAGCCTGTTCATCCATTTTATCCCGTATACAGACGCGTACATATATATATATATATATATATATATATATATCATATCGCCTTGTTGCGTTCAACGGATTAGTACCTACTCAACTTCGAAGTACGGCGGAGAAACGGCGTTCCACAGGGTTGAATTATTACTTAGCATAAATTCAAAAGGACAAACGATTCGCGGAAGCGAAACTAAATTGTTAATACGTTAAAGAGAGGAAGGGGGAAGGAAGGAGGGGGAGGTGAAATTCGGGTCAACGGTTGGTCGCGTTCAGCCGGTAAGTTACAAGGGAGTTGAAGAAGAAAAAGAAAAGAAAAGAGAAAGAAAAAAGAAATAAGAAGATTAATAGGTCCGATAACAGTACCCAACGCCACGTTAAACGTATCGCCCCGCAAATGTCTCGCATAAAGAGGCTCAAAGGGACTTGGGAACAATTCGCGCGGTTGCCCTTTCGCTTTTCACCCCGGCCAACGTCGAATTACGGCTACTTTATCCCGGTGATAGCTTATTGCTCGTTGTCAAACTCTCTAACGATAAAATTCTAAAGATGATTCGACGATTCGCGAGCGTGATGAATGAAACGAGAATGAAAGAAAAAGTAAAAAGAGGAAAGAAAGAAAGAAGGAAAGAAAGAAAATAGGACAGGGTCGATTTACAGGTATGTAGGGCAGAATTTACAACCGCTGTACGGTTGAAATTACGGTTGAATACGCGATCGAATAATTTCCTAAACTAAACAGAATATCTTCATCCATCTCTATCGCTCTGCATACATGATGATCGGTGATATAAAAGCGTTACGGTGAAGTGGGCGACCATTATTCGAGGGCGACGCTCGTCAAATCTCGGAGAGCGCGCTCGTTGGAGGGCAGTTTCGGTTTTCTCTAGGCTTGCGCGTAACGGTAAGTTTAAAGGGAGCGAAATATCGGCGGCAACAAGGCAGTTAACGCTGCCAGCGGCTGTCGTAAAGAGCGTGGGTGGTAAAGAGACGTAGTAAAGGGGGGACGGAGAGGGAGGACAGGCAGGTAAATTCCCATCCCTCGATAGTCTGTCGTTAAACAGAACCCCCGCGATACGGGGCCAGGGTTGTGACGCAGTCTCTACCCAGTCTAGACGCACTCTCTCTCTCTCTCTCTCTCTCTCTCTCTCTCTCTCTCTCTCCCCCGGCTCTCTATCAGTCCGCGCTCACACACCGACACGCATCCATAGTCATTCCGCCTCACTCACACGGACAAAGATTTACTGCCCTATCCCGCCCCCCGTCTGCCCCCGAGCACCCTCCTTTCCGCCGTTAATGCCGCGCCACGTACTCTCGAACACGTACACGCGCATAAAGATACGGGCCGTAAACCCCAACAAGCGCGAAGACGTGGATTTCGCGCGTGTGCGAGCACGTCGGTTCACACCGACACGAAGGAAACGATTACCACCAGCGGAGTGGTTGGCGGCGGCGGCGGCGGCGGCGGCGGCGGCACCGGTGGGATAGCTTCTACGAGCATAATGAAAAGCAGATTAAAAACTTTCGTCGGGGACGGCCAAGAAACGACGCGAGATGATTGGGGGATGAGAGCTTCCGGGCTTTCGGTCTGGTTTCGTGCTATTATATATACTATATATACTATATATTTGTATATATATGTAGTACCTGGTTGCTCCTTCTTCTTCTTCTTCTTCTTCTTCGTCGACGTCGCGACCGCGATACCAGCCAAGAGTTATTGAGTTGGGCTAGGTCAGGTTTATGATGTACTACGGGCCCGAATACGAGTGCTCGAATCGCGCAGGTTACGGATTTACCTTCGAACTGGTGTAATCGCTTCGCGATTCTTCCATGCCACAGTGAATTACGCGATACACGCGTTCGTGGAAATTGAACGAGTCGGTGGAATGTTTCTGAGAGAGGGAGGAGATTTTAATGTCTCTTCTAATGAGTGATATGGGGGTTTGAAATAGAAGGTGCTTGTTTGTTTATCACGTATTTATTTCAAAAGATTTTTAATTAATAATTAACGCTTAAACGGAGTTACGGGTGATTAGAATTAAAAAGAAGAAGTTTTTGGCAATATTAAAATATTTAAAAGTCGCAAGAATTTAAATTTCAAATGGATATAGATACGTTTATATTGCTGTCCCTGAATTGTAGAAGCTTTTCGATTTCTAATAAAATTGAAACTGAATAGAATTATTTAGTCGATAAAATTTTACTCTTCCCTCCATACCCTGTCGCATCCTCGCCATACTTTCTATAATAGACGCTAAAAAAGCAAACGATCGATCGAGGGAAATAAGTAGCATTCGTATTCCCGATATAATATTAAAATCTCGAATGTTCACAGACCGTTGAGACGATATGTAAAGGAGCCATCCCATTTAATAGACGTAATAGATGATCGGCGGCGAAAGAAGAATAAACCGTCAAGCATGGCTCGATGCAAATGTTGAAAAAGGAAAAATAAAATAAAAAAAAAAGAGGAGAAGAAGAACGTGGCAAGAGTGATTTTTTATTGTCAAGCTCGATGCTAGTCTGCTTACGTCCACCTGGAAGTGGTTCTCGCCGCGTCGGGCCGGCATATAACACAGTAGCTATGGGCTTTATTAAAACGGTATATCGGCTGTTTTATCTTATACCTACAGCCTTGTATTTAAGGTTTTGAAATTCAAATGAAGCGGCCTGGTGCCTGCCATCCGCTATTGATATGCGAAATATCGCGAGTCTGCCGGCCCGCCAGACTGGTCTCCTATGAACGATGCCATAAAATCACAAAAGAATACACTCGCTACATGGAGAAACAGTTGATTGCGCGCATGGGCAAAGAGCACTCGAACGATTTTGACGATAAGCCCTTCCTGGAATTATTATTTGTTACGAAATACATGAATAATTTAATATCCCTTGTTATTTGTGCATTTTTATTCGTAATGATAAAATGAAATGGATCATTTTTACACGATGCATCGAAGATGAATATCATTATTAATTTGTTAATTTATATAATTTGTTGATATTGTTCGGAGATGTCAGAATACATACAATTGAAACTAAATTGAAACTATTGAATTGAATATTATTTTATAATTCGAAATTTAGAATTAAAAAAAAAAATAAAAAGAGTTTAGATAGAGATTATATAATTTTCGCTACTACGAAATTACGATACGGAATTTCGTTCTTCTCCTCCTCCTCCTTTTTCCCTTTTATCTTACCAAATCATCAATCCGCTTTATCTTACCATTCGGGATTAAAAAACGGTTGACATAAAGTAACAAAAAACGTTGCCCCAAGACAACGTTTCTTGCTACGGTATAGCAACCCTTTCCGGACCCAGTAGACATAACAGCGAAAATACCAACGAGATCCGGCAAATTTCACACTATCCGTCTCGGCTCTGTAATCCAAACAAACTCACACTTGTGCACGGACAAAAGGTAGATATCCGTTGCCTTCGATTGATCGGGAATACTTTCATCGAGGGATATCTTTCGGACACGTAGCCACCTAACATCCCGGCAGACCGAATTTTCCCTCGTACGTGTGCCCCGGAATGACGCACGTGTACCGTCGTTACACACGTACATACGCGGGTTGCGCACATGCATCAGCCCGCACCCTCTCTCTCTCTCTCTCTCTCTCTCTCTCTCTCTCTCTCTCTCTCTCGCACACTCTCGCAACACCTCGCAAGAACGGGAAAATCGGGAGAGAGAAAGAAAGAGAGAGGGTAAGGAGAAGAGATAGAGAAGGGAGACAGAGAGAAAGAGAAAAGCAACACGCAGACACTCGCGAAATTACGACCTTCGCTTACGTCTGGATACATCGCTCGAGTGAACGAGCTAGCGGCAGCGGACGACCAGGGTTTATAGGGTTGCCAGAGGCATGATGAGGGGTAAGAGGGAAAGGGCGGACAAGTGGGAAGAGGAAGATGGCGAAAGAGGACGAGCCTGTCGGGGGGGACGGAGATAGGAAGAGAAAGTGGGAAGGAGGGGATGGGGGTTGGTTGGCGGACGGTTGGTAGAGGATGGGTTAGAGCAGGATGGTGGTTACGGGGACGCACACACCGGCGTGGTTTTACTGTTTCGGAAGTCTAGCCGCCCCCAGGCTATCCACCCCCTTTCCGGCAGTACCGAGGTCCCACCATCCACCCGACGACCACCCTTCATCCTCCCATGGGGGTGGACCGCCCGCTTATACGACCTTCCACCCCCTTTGGCCAGACTAGCACACACCGAAGTCGTAAACCTGCACCCTGCCGCGCTCTCTGCCTACCTTCTCTGTTTGTCTCGTTCGCTTCCTACCTCCGACTCTTCCTCTCTTTTCCACTCGCCCCCGCTCTTGCTCTCTGTCCTCTCGATCCTCTCCCCCGTCCCGCTCCCTCTCTCGTCCCACCACCGCCATCTACCCCCGCGCGGATACCTTCAACCTCACGCGGATACCTCGAATGCACCACCTCTTTCTCATCGTCTGTCTGACACGCACGCACGCTACCGGTGGATGGATACAGACACGTATTACACGAGCGTCGATCGCACAGGTGTGCGCGCACCATCGAGTACGAACGTGTCCCTGTCCCGCTCCGCGCGTATATACGCGTGTATATACGATCCTTCGTAAGAGAAAAGGATCCGTAATTCCATCGGCGGTGGTATCCATACCGTGCCCCTTCTCTCTTTCCGCCATTTTTGACCGATCACGGATCACGAATGGTCGTTTCACGAACAAATTCGTGCCAGCCCATGTTCCAGAATTCGTCGGACTTCGAACGGTTGAACACGGACAATCCTCTCGCCTCCTAGATCGGCGGCCTCTTTGAACGCGCGCGGTACCCCTTTTTTACGTGAACTTTCAATCGCTTTCTTAGCTTTCTTAGACGATGGATAGATAGAGATTTGATCGAAATTAATATCGAAAACAATATATCGAGGTATATTTATTTAAAAAGAAAATTTAAAAGTTATCGATATTTATAGTTATTATCAATCACGATTATATCACCGGTGTATTTACGCTGCAATCGTAATCAGGGAATGCTGGAACAACTGAAATTCGGTTCGCGCCGACGTAGCTAAGTTTATAGGGGATTTTAGGTGTGTTTTCATGGAATTAATACAGAGTTTAGTTTTGCGACCATAAACTAGATCCAGACGGCAGTAAAGCGAGCGAAATGGCCGGGGACAGTGCTGTCTCGCCGCGGGCTATTAATGGATCACGAGACACGGCTAACTATAAATTGATAAGAGAACCTGACCTGCTCCATTAAGACTAAAAACTTCGGTAGACTACTACCGTTCCTTATTTCCTTTTTTTTTTTTTCTTCTTTTTTTCTCTCCTCTCTTTTCTTTCTTTCTCCTTTTTACCATCACTTTTTAGTTTTACCGTAGCACTCTAAGTTACGGCTGTAAAGTTGCTCGCTGACAGACGGTAGATAGGTAGTAGCGTTTTAACGATCTTAAATAACGTTTAACCATCGAGAATGCGGTATCCAATTTCGTTCTTTGATCGCTTTTTAAGCGAGCACAATTTTTCGCTATCGAGCATGGATAATTAAGCTTGTAAAAATGTTAACCGATCTCTAGTCTTAAAATAAAAGCACTCTTGTAGCATTATTTTTATCGATTTATAAAAAAATAAATAATTGTCTATCATCATTATATACGCACAAAAATCATAAAAGCATCTTATCAAAGAAGTAAATATAGAATATTCCAAAGCGTAATTTTTATATTCGAACAATAATTGAAGATCTCGTTAATTAAAGAAACTAGAAAGAAGAAAATTCGGAATACTCGATTATATTATCGAATCGTTCGTGAAAAATGATGAAATCTCTAAATCTCCCCCGTAAAAAAAAAAGTAACGAATCTCGAGGGAGGAAAAAAAAAAAAAAAAAAAACTTAAAATCCCATCCCGTTACCCAAGTATCGGTATTCACCCTATGAATTATCCCGCAAGAGACAATTCTTATTCATCGTTTTCGCAACAAGTTAATTTATGTATAAAGCGGTGGATCGTTCCCCGCGTATAGTGCAGCGAACCAACCCGTCGCATAAATTCGAACCAAGTATTTGGAGCATCTCCACGACGATGCGAATCCAGTGGATTCTGCGGGTCGAGTGGCGTCTCGTTAATACGAGCCCGGAAGATGATAAACGAGGCCAACTTATCACCAGTCTACGGTCACGACCAAAAAGTTTCACGGACCAAAGTGGTGGCGCCGTGAAAGTCGTGGAGACGGGGGAGTGGGGGGGGGGGGGGAGCAAACGGAAGTGGCAAAAGGAGGACGAGGATGGAGAGGCGGAGGGGTCGGTAAGTCGGTTTTCGACATTGACTAAACGAGACACGGAGACATGGCGTCCGAAGGAAGGATGGTAAGTACATCGACCACCGCCACCCCCGCCCCCGGCGTGTTTCCACCACCCGCGCAACCCACTCTCTTCTCTCTTCGTGCGCCTCACGACAACCCCCCCCGTTTTAACTTCCCCTCGATTTCTCCTACCGTTCGCCAGGAGCTGTAGGCATGTAACACCCTCCGGCTCCAGGCTCCTGCCCACATTCAAAGGGCACTGCCTCGCACTTGGAAAGGAGCCCTTCTTCCTCCGATGCCACCCCTCGGACCCTACCACTCTCAACCCTGTCCCGTTACCCGCGCTACTTCTAGACCCTTTCAACCGCCTCCGTCGTCCCTCTCTCGAACCCCATTGGCAATCATACTGCCATGGTATCTCCGCTGCAAAATGGCCACCTGACCTTATGCCCTCTTAACTGTATCTTGTATCTTGATTCTTAAGAAAATAGGTGGTAGGGAAAAAGGAACAATCCGTGCAATTTATCTTTAACGATCGGCACCCACAGCGGCACCCCCGGTGGCTTCGTGATGAAAGTCGATTCCCCTTTTTTTCTTCTCTCCTTCCTCCCCTCCCCCTCCTCCTTTTCTTTTCTTTTTTCTAAGCGGTGCAGTTATTCAAGAGTTCGCGTGGTTGCTGATAGTTTATGGCATAGAGATCTTAAACGGATTAAAAAAACGGCCAGGCGAAATAATGGTACCAATTCACCTGCCCTCCCCCCTTCTCCTCCCTTTTGGCCATCGGTGTTGTAATTATAATTCCCGTTACGGGCGTACAACGCGTTATCATAGGTGACATTTTTTATCAACAAGTCGCGCATAATTATATGAAATATATAATGTATGGGACGTGTGAAGAATTATCCCTCGTTCGTGCGCGATTCTCTTTTATTTTCTCTCTCCTTCTCTCTCTCTCTTTCTCTCTCTCTCTCTCTCTCTGTCTCTCGGGAAAACAGGGTAATCTCGCGGAGACGGAATCATCGGAGCTCCTGTTCGAGAAAGAAAGACATGGATGGATTCTTAAATATCATCGCGCCCTTGAATCCCCTTGTCGGATTTTCAACCCACCATCCGATTTATCCGCTCGTGTGCTCGGGAAAAAATTGATTTTTCCCATTTGGCTGAACTTTTGCGTCGCGTTCATAACGCGTTGTAGAATGCGCGAGGACGATTTCTCCTCGCGACCTCGATTCTTCTCGCGCCTCATCGTCGCCCTCGTCCTCAACTTTAGAGGGTGGAGAGGGGCGTTACGTGCCGTGAAAAAGAATTCGTGGCAAAATTTCGGATTTCTTGGCGCGGCGGAACGGATGTCACCATCCACTCCCTCCCCCTCGTGTTTCGTCGATCTTCGCACAAGTGTTAAAAAGGGGGAGGGAGGGGAGAGAGAGAGGCTAGAACGCAATGCGAACATTCCATTACGCATTTAGAACACGGTTTCCAAATAATTTTCTTCGAAGTGACGCGACGAAAAGGATTCTTCTCTGAAAATTTTTTTTCCTTTTTCTTTTTCCAGAATTTCTCTTCTTCCTTTTTTTTTTTTTCGTTTCCATTTTGGATGAAAAGTGAAGATATTTGGATAAAAACGAGGATACGCTATTTTGGAGGAATATCGTGAAATCGTTGGCAATCTTTTTTTCCTATTTTCTTCCCTGAATATCGTATTTTAAGAGCGTATTCCAGGTTTTCGAAGAATGTTCCATCTTGTGTCAAATCTACCGTAGAACGAGTGTTTGAATTGCGAATAAAATGGAGCTTGAAGTGACGTATCGTGAAAAGACAAGGGAACAGAGTGAATAAAATAAGTGGAAAAGAGAATTGTCATAGATTTCGTACTTCTTGGCACTTGGTCTCCGTCTCAAGAACCGCAGACCCCCTCCCCCTCCCTCTCTCTCTCTCTCTCTCTCTCTCCCCCACCCTTTCTCGCGGCGGTGCTATTTTCTGCATGACAGAGTTGCCATGGTCTAAAAGAGAGGTATGCATAAATGCAGTGCAAACCGAATTGGATGTTCGTATAAGGTACTTTTCTCTTCACGATTGGTATAAAAAAGATATCTGTCGGATGATGTATTCTACATTTTCCTCCGGGAATTTTGAATACAGCGAAAACGTCTCGTGTAAAAACGACGTTTCAATCCTTTATTACTTGCAAGAATATATCAACATAATTTTACAACGATGTAAAAAAAAATAAACAAGAAGATAAAACGTCTCGAGTTAAAACGTCTTGCTAATCTCGATAAATAATTTAAAAAAAGAAAAAGGAAAAAAACCATTTATAAATCGATATCGATAGAATCAATCGGTGTTATAATTAACTGTAATATACAATTACAACGGAGATTCAAAAAAAGGGTACGATAAGGAAGAAAGACAAGGAACGATTGGCGACAATGAAGGAGTAGAGGAAGACTGTTGTCAAAGGGATGGAAAAAAAAAAAAAGAAACCAAACCAAATCTCTAATCCTGTCTGGAAACATCAGAGAACGATTTGGAAAGAGCGCTTTCCAATTCCTGTTTTAAAAACAATTAAGCATAACCAAAGAAGAATAAGCATTACATAAAGCAAAATATTATATCCTCTTTATGGTTTTTACGGCAAATTGTATAATTCTAGAACAACAAGTCAAAACGGAGGGAGATTGCAAAGGATTTAAGGCTTAGAACAAACCCTGCCTGCGGCTGCGGCGTTTTAATGTTATAAGCTCTTTGTCCCCTTTTCCCTTCCTATTTTACTGTCATCCGCTGGATGCGAATAATTTACACGACCTGAACTAAATAGATGAGAGCAATAAACGGACAATTAAAATTAAACCAACGGGAAGGATTGCGGGGCACGATCAATTAGCTTGTATAATCGAATTTCTTTCAAAGAACGAACGCAGATCGACGAAAAGTGAAGAAAAATAAGTATACGTTCGTTCACACCCCTTCCAAGTACCCCTCCTATTTCCCCGAATCTATCTCGCGTTTTATATACCGGAATTTTTTTCAAAATTACATCAAATTAATTTATCCTCATCCACTTTCACCCTCGACTCATCCAATTACGTTTATTTGCATACATTCTGTAACGCGATACGGATTCGATCAGAAGACTGATTACATCTGCAATTCAATCGAAAGCGATGCAACTAATTCATCAATCCGTTTGCGTCGTTATTATTACATCGACGCTTCTCGTTTAAAAGCAAAAAAAGAGAGAGAGAAAGAGAGAAATAGAGAGAGAGAGAGAGCACATTCGAAAAAAAAAGATCTGCTCTCTCCGTATACACTCCGATAATATCGTTTCTTGGAACTCGTGCTCTATATATATATAACGATGAATAGAGAGAGAAGCGGACCGGATCTATATCCGAAACGAGCGCGTGACGTAATAGAATAGAGGGTACGGTGCATCCTTTGGCGATCGAATTACGTAAGACGGCGAGGATAATGACGAACGTAGTAGACGAGAAGGTATATATATATATAAAATATATATATATATATATATATATATATATAGTAAGGAGAGGGACCAGGGAGTAGTTGAGCTGACTCGGGGAGCTGGATCGATGGAATCGATAAAAAAAAAAGAAAAAAGCTTGGTCCCTCGGTGGTGGTGGGTCTCTCTCTCTCTCTCTCTCTGTCTCTCTCGTCGGGGACTTTTTGGTGTGCGGTGTAACCGTCACCGTCATACCTTTTCTTCCTCCGGTTCCGGTAACGTTCCTCTCTTCTAACGTCGTCGTCGGTGTCGGCGTGACAAAGCAGAAGTGGGTGGACAGGGTGAGTGGAGCGCGGTCCAAAATGTGGCTCCTTCTCGCAGGACGTTGAGGACGAGGACGAGGACGAGGACGAGGACGAGGGAGGAGGGTAAGGGGTGCTTCTAGGGACTAGCGCGAGGGCGGATCAATACAATCGCTAATCCGGTGCATTGTGAGGCGAGGCGTGGCGTAGCAAAGAGGCGAGGTGAGGCGGTGGTGGTCTTGCTTGCCTTCTCATCCCCCACGTCTCAACCGCCGGTTTCAACCCTCTCCACCCACTCTTTCTCTCTCTCTCTTCCACTCTTCTCTCCCTCCCTCTCCCTCTCTCTCTCTCTCTCTCTCTCTCTCTCTCTCCCTCACACCCTTCCATCCCAACCTCCTCCTTGCCGCTCTCTACGTTTCAACCCCTCGACGAGCCTGCCTCTGCCTTCCTTCGTAGCCGTTCGGCCCACCCGCGCCCCTACAACGTCCGTTGCCTTCCACCGCCGGCACCGTCTTGCCGCACTTCCGTTTCCAACCCTTAACCTAGCCGTCGACGAACCAACAACCCCCTTGGCGAGCTACGTTCTAGGATCACCCGCTCGGCTGCTACGAAAACGTAACTTACACGCCGTGCAACTAAATTCGTCTTTCGACTGCCCACTTTTTTTATCTTCTTTTTCTCTCTCTCTCTCTCTCTCTTTTCCTTCTTCCCTTCTTTTCTCTCTTTTTACCGTTCCACGGTATTTTCTCTCTTCCAAGGGGCCAACTCGCTATCTCCCCGTGAGACACAACGAAATCGACGATAAGGGAATTGCAATGAATTAGAGCAATGAAGGATTTCGGTTCGCGCTCGAACTTTTACTCTGGACGTAATTCTTTCGACGATGACTCGATCCTTTTTTTTTTAAACTTTCGAAGAAATTGCGTACTGGATCTAATTTTTTTGTTGTTGTTGTTGTTGTCGTTGGATTTCTTCGAGTGAAATTTAATTCGATATCGATACACGCTGACTTTACGAACACAACGATGTATATTCATTCGTTTCAAGTAATTACAAGATGATTATTTTATTTTTAATAAGTATAAATAAGAAATATATATTATATTAAGGGTATAATGTTCAAATATAATATTTTATCAAAAGACAATTTCAAACCGAATGTTAGAAGAACGAATAAAATAGAATTTTACATTACGATATTCTACAACGCACATCATAGTTAGTTAATAATAATTTTACAAAGACAAAGCATAATTGCCGCCCACACGGTAACAGAAGCGAGAACAGTCACGAATAAATATATTAATTACAACAATGTTCCTTTCCTCCACACAAAAGTATCTCTATCTACATTCATGTCTTTAATAATTATTCATTCTCTCAACAATTTTATTCAAGATATTTTCTTCTCTTACAAACGACAATTAATAATATCTTCATTAAAAATATAAGATCAAAATTTCATATCTATATTTAAATTTACTTCCAACTTTTTCAAACTAAAAGAAAACTTCAAACAATCGATTTCATTATCCAAAAAAAAAAAAAAAAAAAAAAAAAAAAAAAAATANAAAAAAAAAAAAAAAAAAAAAGAAAAAATTCCAAATCACGACCGATTCAAAATGATACACCTGGATACAGATATTTCAAAATTTCAAATCGAATTCACTTCCAATTTCTTTCCACTCTCAAAACTTCGAAAATAGGTTGAAACCTCAAACGAATGATGCACAAAGTTAAGAAATTATTCCCTTGCCAAAAATTCCATTAATTCCTAAAATTCAAGTCCCCTATCAAAACCGATATCAAAAATGATAGATGGAATCTGCAACCAGTCCTGAAATACCCAAAGGCTAACGAATGGCCCTCATAAAAATTAATGGAAAACGATCGAGACGATCGTCAAAAGATTCTGGTTGCGCTCTTGGCCGGGAGAGAGAGTTATATCGTGCTCCATAAATATGGAGAAAGTACGAGGATGAGGGGGAAGGAAGGGGGAGGGAGGAAGGGTGCGCGAGCGGATCCGTCCAACCCCGTGGATATTCTAGCGATATCAAGCCCGCATCCTTCTCAGGACCGCCCACTCTTAAGCGAGATGGACCCAAACAAACTCGTTCAGGAACAGCCGAAACTGTGTTACTAGAATAAACTCTCCGTCCAACGCAGAAGCAATTTACCGGCATACGAGCGAGCTGGAGGAGCGCGCGCGTGCACTAGCGTGTTACCAACTTCTATTTGTAAAGAGCATTTACGTGTAAATGTATGTACAAGTTGGGCGGCCCCGCCGCCACACTGGGGCGGAATTCCCTTTCGGTTGGCATCAGAAGTGGAAGAAAGTGCAATAAATTCGGCGTATAATACGGCTAAGGAAAACTTCCTTACACGCGCGACCTGGTGAACACCGGCAGCCAAAGTCGAGGAGGTAAGAAGGGAGCAACAAGCGTCTGTTATATTGTTCCTGAAAGATTTGCTCTTGGTTGCAACGAAGGGTGCGCTTCGAGTCGGATCGAGAAGGAGGAGATCAACGTTCGATCGCTCGAGCGAAATTAAATTTTTTCCCGATTAATTTTTTGTCAAAGAACGATAGATAGATAATCGTTTGAACGATAAAAATAATTGCAAAGTTAGTTCGACAAGCGTTATGATGTAATAATATATCGTGTAAATTAATAATAATAAACGATTGTATACAGATCAACTCCATATTTTTTCTTCTATCGCAATTTTCATTTTATCGTACGAATTCATACGCGTGTTCATAGGTGATAAAGATCAACGTCGCGAACAATTTACGAACGCAGGTGACTAAGTGACTATTAAACGATACACACAAGTGTTTCAAACCCCTGAATTTCCATTTTGCAGGGGCGGCGATAAAAATGAATGAAACGGAAATAACAAGATGTTCGGAGACCGAGTAATTTTCATCCTTCAAATCGAATGGCCGTCTGAGGACATGCGCGCAGACAGGAAGGCATACGTACGTGTAGTGGTACCAGCCAATTATCAAGTGATTGCTCGCAGATTATAGGAAATGCAGTTCCACAAATGGGAGGTGTGCTGTGCATAGGCACGTGTGTATGCGCGACTACCCATCTCCCGCGATTCTCTACTTCCTCTACCGTGTCCTTCGCGAATTGCCTATCGGTGTTTGCCCGATCCGTCAAGCAACCATCCGAATTCGTGCTCCCTCAAACAGATTTTTCAATCATCCACCCGCTATTAATTATACCCTTTCCTCTATTTAATAGATCGAGACGAGAACGAAAAAAAATTTACCTTATCAATAAGATATATTCGATCGACTACTTTCATCTCACGCCAATAATTCTTTAAAATCATCTTTCTTCACGAACAAACGACGAGAATCAATCATCCAGAAAAAAGAATCGAACTTGAGATTGGAGTTCAGTGGAAAAAAAAAAAAAAAAAAAAAAAGAAGAAGAATTTAGATTATTTCCCCTCCCAATAAACCGGAACCCAGCTGTTTTCGGCATAAGGCTGAGGTCCACTCAGAAGGAGAGTATCGGTTATTAGACGACCCGGTTACACGAACGGCCACCATGTCCAGCCTGTCTGCGCCAAATCCTGCAATCGGTCCTCTCTTTCCTCGTCTCTCCCTCTCTCTCTCTCCCTCTCCCTCTCTCTCTCTCCCTCTCGCGACACGGATGTTCCGTTCCTCGCTCGAGAGTGCTCTTTCCCCCTCCCTCCCCCTTGGCCCACCCCCTCGCCGTGGTAGCTCGCTCTGTTTCTACCCTGCTTCCGGGTTTACCTCTTTCCTAACGGCCTGCCTCAGCCCCTTCATCGCCCGCCACTCAGACTTCAATTAATTTCGCTAGTTCTGGACCGGCCGTTTTCCAATTTCGAGTTTCTCCGGTGAACGGCGAAACACGGCCCTCGATACGACGAAATGGTCGCCGTCCGCAGGATACCGCGCATCGATGTTTGTACAAGCACCAAGAAGGCTACCTTCCGATCGCGAGCCGCTTAACGCGAAAAATTAATTACGTATGCACCCTGCCTGTACGCGTCTAGACGATGACTAAGAGCCACGTGTCGATAGTGAATCCCCGTAATCATAAATCAAGGATACCAAGGAAAAATGTTATCTTCTAGTATTGACAAGGAGCGAAAAGAAAAAATATATGGAGATATCAATCTCAATTCATTTGAGATATTTAGAATCTTAATGATTTATACGTTTTAATGATTAATAAGTTAGATAAATATAATCAAAATAAATATAAAATAAATCATATATCTAAAATATATCAAATTTAGATTCTATTCGCAAGATGTATTTCCAAATCATTCAGATTACGTTCCATACGAAAGAAAGAGGGGGAGGAGGGTAGAAATGTTGGTGGATGGATTAACATTCGGATGGATTAACATGAGGAGGATGGAGAAAAAGTTGCATTACACGCGCGTGACGCGTGGAAACGCGAAAATTCTCTGATAAAAATCTAACAGGGACATTTCCAACCACGCGGCACGCCGCGGCGCTCGTAAATCGGTGGCTTCCGATGCCACCCGTTGACGGAGTTTTATGGGCTTTCTAGAGCTGAAATTCTCTCTCTCTTTCTCTCTCTCTCTCTCTTTTGCCGCCCCCGCCGTACTATTTACTGGCGCTCTTCGGCGTAATTCGATGGGATACAGTGACGAACTGTCGTAACAAGCGAAACGCGCTGATGGATGCGTGAAAACGAGGCTGAAAGACGTCAAGACGATCGAGCGGGAGAATTTATTGCGGGGGTAGGATATGACTTCGCGCCGGCACGGTGTTAATTGGGTGTCTGTGTCGTTGGCGGATAAATGTGGATGGGATGAGAGTATCGGGTGTCGGCGGATAAAATGGGTTTGGGAAGGTTTGGCCGAGATATATGCGATTTTCCCTTTTTCTTTTTTTTTTTTTTTAAGAATACGCGATGTATTCTTAATCTCTTGCATTACGATCTCTTTTTTTTAAGGGTAAAATTTTCAACATTGAGTTTTATTGGTGGAGAAAAAGAGTGGTTTCAAAGTATAGTTAAAAAATATTACGAATGATTATTAATTCGATTAATTGATTAATTTGTATGTTAAAGAATGAAGGAAAATATTTCTTATTTTGTCACGATGTATTCTTAATCTCTTGCATTACGATCTCTTTTTTTTAAGGGTAAAATTCTCAACATTGACTTTTATTGGTGGAGAAAAAGAGTGGTTTCAAAGTATAGTAAAAAAATATTACGAATGATTATTAATTCGATTAATTTGTATGTTAAAGAATGAAGGAAAATATTTCTTATTTTGTCATTGTCGAGACTGATGTAGAAAGTAAGTTAAGAAATGAAACGGCACGCTATAAAAATTAAATAAAATTTTTTGTTTGTGGTTTACATGCTAACTACAATTTGCGCCGTATTAAAAAAAATATCTGGAAATATATCTAAGTAAATGTAACTCTAAATTACGTAAAAGTATATATTTCCAAACTCTAAATATCGAATTTAATTTATACCTGAAGGTAGGGCTTCCCATAATATTTAACGAGCTTAATTGTTGTCATTACCGAAGCAAATAAGCTCTATAAAAATTCCACGAACGAAAGGTGCCAGGTCTCTCTTTTCACGCGAAACCGCAGACTTACTTATTCAACGATCCCTTCGCTTGACCCAGCGAGATAACAGCCATGAAACACGAAAGACACCTACATCGAGAACCAACATCGTTGCAATGTTAACCTTTATTTGCCCGAAACTTCCAAAGTTTATCGTTCCGTGAAATGTTCGACGGTAACTCTTCGAGTTTAATAAAATCCCCCGAGAAACCTCCAATCGTTCAACATTTATACGAGATATATCCATCCCACAATTTCCTTACACCGGTCAAAGATCACCGCACCTAAGGTTGGGTAAACATTTCATTCGGACAGGCCCAGAGTGGAAAGAAATGAAATGATCGATTGTGGCTCGATAGTGATCTGTGCTGGACGTTGACGTGCAGAGACACACGATTATCTTATGGAAGAAAGGCGCACGAAGGAAGCAGGGACGAAAAGGTGCCATGAAAGCAAAAGAGAAGAGAAATACGAAGAGAACGTAAATGTAAAGAAGTCGAAAGAGGTGTGGAAAATATTCAAATAAGAATACGCAAAAAGTAAAAAAAAAAAAAAAAAAAAAAATACAAAAAAAGCGTATAGAAAAGAGTCAAATAAGCATAAAATAACATACGAAAAAATACACAAAATATATAGAAAAAAACATAGCAATAAAAAAAGAAGAAGAAACGCAAGGAAGACGCAAAGCAAGTACAGGGAGGGGGGAAAAAAACACGAAAAAAAAATACTCAAAAACACGGGGAAAACGGTGCGGGAAAAGCACAAAAGAGGCGCAAAAAAGATATAAATAAAGCGCATAAAAAAAAGCAGAAAATAGGTTTAAAAAGGCGCAAACTGGCGCAGGAAAAAAGTAGAAGAAAGTTGCAAAAAAAAAGTTGCGGGGGGAAAGGCGTAGCCAAAACGCGTGGAAGAGGCGTAAAAAAAAGGAGGCAGGAAGGGCGTGGAAAAAAGGCAAAAAATCGGTAGAAAAGGCCCGTGCTCCGATCCTTCTACCTTCGAAGAGTCTCGATTGATTTACAATGGGTAAAGGTGTGGCGGAATCCGACACCAATATCACGCCGATACCCGGCCGCGTGGACAATTATCCTGGTGGACAAAGGCTACGGGGGTGTACACGACTATCCCACACGTAGCTAGAGCATACGCGGCGAGAGTTGCCCACGGCTCTTTACGCAGCTGACGCGGCTCGTATTAGGAATCGCGCGTGGGCACGTCCGCACGTGCGTGGGCAAACACCCGCACATCCATGGTGCACGCAACTTCGAAGAAAACTCGAACGCTCCTCCAACGCGGCTAGAGGAGGTGCAAAGACCTCCCGATATTTATCTGCCATTGAAAGGTGGACGCGACCGCCTTGAGACGAAACATATGAGACGCGCTCGTCACCTCCTACTCCAGCCGGACCATTGCATATATTCCTTATTTTTATCCTAGCGTTAGGAGAATGGGTTTATGGACAATGGATCGGTGCGCGAGAGAAATATGTCGTTATTTAATGTGTGATTTATTTTAAAGGATTGATCGATCAGAGTCTCAATGGGTTGGGGAAGAGGATTTTTTTAAAAAATGATATTGATATATATATATATATAAAAATTCTATCTTTTAAATCAGATATAAATTAGATCTAAAGAAAATTCAAATAATATATATATATATATATATATATTATATATTATTATTATATATTATATTTGAATTATATAATATATATTATTATTTGAATTTTCTTTAGATCTAATTTATATCTGATTTAAAAGATAGAATTTTTTAGAGATATGATATATAATTTTTTAGATTAATTTTTGAGATTAATGGAATTAAATGGGATTAACGCAACGAGATATAATAGTATATTAATAATCAAATAATTTCACGCGTCGACATTCGATACAATTCGGTATGAATTAATCTTAATTCGTAAAAATAACGATCACCACTTGAATAGAGAGATTAGCATTTAATTCTAAAGTACACAGTGAGTGGTTGTCGCATATTTGCATGAACCACCGATCTATACTTTTGGTCGTTTTCTTCCGTCTATCCCCCCATTGTCCTTTTGGTGATAATGAGCTCATAAATACTCGGCAATCATCGAATAGGACACGAGCATCGTATGTTCTTCAGGGCATACATAGTCGAGTAACAACCAGTCGCCTTCCTTCATGACCGGCAGGTTTATGTCTTCGCTCGTCACGCCTCTACGTGTTGAACGAGACAACCTGACCTTTTATTCTCTTCTTTTCCTTGTTTTGTTAGTTTTCTCCGGAAGAGAATAAAGCGAAATAAATTTCAAACTTATTTTATATACATCTCATATTTTCTGTACACCGAAAGCGATTGATTAAAAGAAAATAACTATTTACGATAAGAAACAATAAGTTCTTGTTCTAATTAGAAAAATAAAAGCTTCCAAAAATTTTCAACTTCATTAGATGATTTTAATTTATATTCTATTTACCTTACAAGGTATAAATAATGTTTATAAATCAGTTGGAATTAAATTAAATTAAACTTTGAAATTAAAATTAATCTAAAATCGATGGATCGAACTCTATTCTATGATCATCTGCACTAATTCGCATTAATATCAAGAGAATAGAAAATATTCAAATGCCTATATTTGACTTTTAATACGTGAAATACTAAATTATATTAAACAGAATCGTTTAAAATGTTTAAAAAGATATGGTGATTTATTAAAAGAGAGAAATTTTAAAAAAGATCATATCAAAAGATGAAATTATAAAATAATTTAACAATTAAAAAATAACATAAGAATAATTATTATGTTGTATTTATTTTTCATTATCAAAAAATATTTCGACAAATACTAAATAAATATTAAATATTTAATGAATTTCTTTATTAGAAATATTCTACTTAATTTCTATTTAAAATTTTAATAATTCCTTAAAACTATTAAAAACAATCTAAAAAACAAAAAAATTCATGAATTATAAAACTAAAAAAAAACTATATTAATTGATTCATTGATATAATCAGATTTTTCTATTTATTTATAAACCGAAGTGATGCGTGATTTGTACCATAAGAAATTATTTAAAAACTATTTTCCTCTTAAAAAATGAACAAGTACAATAATGCCACACACGTTTAAAATAATGTCAATGATATTGTAATATCTTTACGATATTAAATTAAAGCTTAAAAAACTGATAAGTGGGATAAGTTAAGTCCAAGCTTAACAAGACAAATTTTTTTTTTTCACTAAAGACAAATTTAATATTCCAAAATTTTTTTATCAAAATATATGTTAAATATTTTTTATCTCATATATTATTCTATCTACTATCAAGAGAATAGTAACATTTATTAAAGAAATTTTATTAATGAAGATATATATAGATAGATAGATAGATAGATAGATAAATTAAAAATTTGATAATTTTTATTAGAAATTAAAAATCATTCGAATGTTTAATATAAATGCAGAAAAAAAAATTAGAATCAAATTTAAAAAAAACAAAGTTTTAATCTTTTAAAAGTATAAAATACATTATAAAGTGAATAGTAGTGTCATCTATAAATGCAGCAGTATACTAAATACACGCATCTAAATACGTTATCGATATGGTAGATTTCTATAGTATCTAGCTTCTATATATAAGTTTACTATATATTTTTTATATCTTCAGTAGATCATAATATCTTAAATAATTTAATAGTGATAATTCAATTTATAAAATTAAATATAAAAAAAGTTTATCATCTATCAATTATTTTTAATTAAGAAATTAAACAAAAATTAATAATTAAAATTACTTCTTAGAAAAATAAATAAATAAAATAAATACCAATCGAAGTATAGTAATAATTAAATTTCTTTAAATTTTGGAATATTCAATGATATTGCCTTGATTATTTTAATCTACATTTATACATTAAAATTTATAAAAATTGTGATTGTTTTTTTTCACAAATTTCTCAATATAATGTATTATAAAAATATAAAAAAAAACATGATATATGTCATTTCAAAAAAATATGAATATATATAAATTATATTTATATAAAATAATTTATATAATTTTATATAATATTTTAATATTTTATATAAAATAATTAAAATAAAATATATAAAATATAAATATCACTTTTTTATATTATATAAAAAATTCAAATAAATAATTTCTTAAACTGATAATGATGTAAAAATTTAATCACTCGATTTAATAATTCGATTGATTTAAAAGATCAAGTGAAAATTATTTTTTTTTTATAAAAAATAATAAATAATATGATTTTAGAAATAATAAATATACTTGCTCACGTATTTTGATATTTTTAATACATAATTGATAAACAATGTATATATTTAAAATTTTCTTTTTTTTAAATATATAATATTAAATATATTATTTCTTTAAAAACAAACAAATTAATAATTAGTAAAATTAAAATGATTGACTCACCCATGAAGAAATTAAAAGAACGTTGATATCGCTTGATGATTCTTCACAATATATCTTTTCACTAAGAAATTTATAAATTATACAATTATAGCGAGACAATATTCATATTCGAGTAAAAAGATAAAATAAAATGATTGAATCTTATACTTTTTAAACGTTATAATATAATAAAACTTCTTTTTTTAACCACTTTTTCAAATTTTTCACTGTACTGATCAAAATTACGTTGCACTAATATAATTGATTTTATCGAATTACTTTGAAATATATCGAATTACTCGAAATATATCGATTAAGATCGAACGAATAACCAGCGACATTTTGCATAGTCGAAATTAATCGATTTTTGAAATTAAGAAGAATTATTTATATATAACAAAAGACAGTCGTTTTTTATTGAAAAATTAAAAATACTAATAAAAAAAAATAATTCTTAATATTTACAAATTCAAAAGAACATTTTTTTTAAATATTTTATACATTTTCATTAATTCCATTCAACATTTCAAATATATAAATTGAATTAAAATAAATTTTTAAGAATATAGAATTTTTAGAAATGAATTTCGATTACTTATATTTTATATTATACAAATCTTAAAAAATATGTAAAATTTATTACGTAAAAAAATAATGACTTAATTAAATATATTGCGAAATTATTTTTTTATAATCATTATTTTATATGATTTTTAAAACTTTAATATTTATTATCTATAAATTATTTGTAGAAATAAAATGTATCAAAATTGTTAGAAAATAAAATAATCAATAAAATCAGAATAATCAATATTATTATCGATTTCACTTTATCTTTTAAAAAATCGAATTATTAAATCGAGCGATTAAATTTTTAATCATTAAAATTTTAAATTATAATAATAACTACACATATACAATATGATAATTACTGATAATTTTTAGGTTAGCAAAGATTTGAAAATGATAAAATTATGTAATTATGTTATCATATTATTAATGCTGTTTATAATGCTTAATGTTGTTTATAAACAAAGAATTATCATGTTTAGATATGCAATTTATTATGCAATACTATTTAAATATTTTAGATGTTGATATTTTTATTGAAATATCTTTATCTCACTTAGAATAATAAGATTTTGAATAATTGTATTTACTAATATACAATATATTAAACATATTAAAGAAACTGTAAATATTTAAATAACTTAAGCTTACTTTGAAGTTTTCAATATCCGTTTAAAGATATAATATTAAATATCAATATATAAATAATTTAACAAATAAAATACTAATAAAAAATAAAAATAAAATCAATTTGTATTTTTATTATGTTTTATTATCACAGTTGACATTAATGCAACAGATACATAATTATAAGTGTATTAATTATTAAATATATATAAACATATGGATTCATTGTTATATTTTCAATATTACAGTTATTATATAGTAACTGTTATAAAATATGAACTTAACACTGTAAAATATATATTTGCAACATATCGCAATATATTTGCGATAGTGTAAAAAGCTTATTTTTAGATTTATTTCTAAATTTTCTACATTACGCAATTGTAATTAATCATTATTTTAGAAGATTTTAATAGTGCTATCATATTATTATATTTTAAAAAGTGCATTATATAACATTAATAATTGATGTTAAATTTTTCATACCATCAATATAATATTCTAAAGAAATATGAAATTCTTAGGACTTAACATTTTAAGATGCAAAAACCAAAGAATAATTCAATTTATTATGCGAATACAAACTTAAACATTAGGTTCTGTCTCACTTAAGGTAATTTGTTTAGGAGGTGCAAAATCAGCTTTCCATACATTTTCTTTGCAATGTTCAACAGCCTTAAATAAATAAATAAATAAATATATATATATATATTTAATTATAATATCATTATATCATTTAGCATTAATATAAATACATAAATGCCGGCAAATTTTATTTGTAACATTGTAATGATATATAAAAGAAAAATATGAAATAATGTAGTGCCTATTATATATTTCATGAAACTTTCACTATCATTAATTTGTATTGTTTATGTATTATTTAATGGTACTTGTATAAAATTATTCACATGCAATAAAATGAATTACATTTTACTTACTTTACATTCACGAGCCGTTTCATTAGTAGAACACCAATAAACAGGTCCCCATGTACAATGCTTTATACGATTTTTCTCATATGATCGTTTAATTCGTAAATTTTCCAAAGACACTGTTGAATAATCTTTGGGTGCGCAAAGACCCATTTTACTACAAATTTTATCAATATGTTCACCTCTTTTAATAAGATTTATTATGCTTTGTCCATAAGAATTAACAAGTATAGTACACTAAAAACAAATTTCATAAAAATTGAAGTTAATTAATAGTTAATTAAATTAATTAAAAATAAAAAAAAATTCAAAAACAAAAAAAATATATATTACATTTTTTTACCTTATGTTCCATATTTGATGGTAAATATTGACATACTTTAGATATTGCTTTTTCAACGTTATCGTCAATAGTTCGATCATTTATTTTCGATATAATTGTTTTGCACATAGCACATTCTGTTACAGAAGCTACCATTACAATAAATTATTATTATTATAAATATATATATTTATATTTTAATTTATTGTTTATATTTTAATTCATTTATATTTTATTATAATAATGTTTTATAATAATTAATAATTATTATTATAAATTTTTTATATACCTTTCATTTCTTCTATCAATTTTGTACATAATCCAAGGAAAGAGCAAACCTGCTTAGGACTAACATCTTTTGTGATAATATCAATTATAGAAGAGGCATATTTATTAACAAACCTGTTACATGGTTTATGGATAGTCTTTGGAAGATGATTACATACATTATGCACTGCATTTTCAACTTTACTCTTTTCTCTATTATTACCAAGAAATTTGTCAATATAATGCATAGCAAATTCACAAACAACACAATCTACATTATCTATATCATCTGATATTTCAGTACTTATTGGATTATTTGGTATTTCATTAGTTACTAAAATAAAAGATATATTTTTAAAAAATATCATAAAAATTTTATAAATAGCAATTTTCTTAATTTATAAAAAATTTATATGCAATTATAATATATAATACATACAAATTTCACCATCTTTGTCAGTAATAAATTCACTTCTTGGACCAAAATGTTCAGTAGGATCACATAATTTAATATAAACACATACTTCTTGAGGTGTTAAATCTGCCAGTAATAATTCTATAAGTTCTTTACTATAACCTTTGACTAATTCTGTACATTCATCAACTAAACTATGTGGCAAATGAATACATAATTTATCCAATTGAGCTTCTATGTTTGCCTATACAATATTAAATAACAATATAATACATTCAATAATATTATATATTTAAATATTTAGAAATATATAAATAATATAATAATTATTGTAACCTCGGTCTTGTTGTTTTTTATAACATCGTAAATTTGTGTTACAGCAAGTAAACATAGTGGACAACTAGGTTTGTTCTGTACTTCTTCAAGCATATACTTCTTTGGAATACTTTGCCACATCTTCATTAATTTTTCATCTGGGCATAAATGCAACAATGAACAGACCTGTAAATAGCACTTTAAAATTTTCTATATATTTGATAAACAATTTGTAATAAACTTGTAAACTAACTTGAGATGGATCAATTTCTTGAGCCAAAATAGCTACAATAGCATCTCCATAAAGATCTACAAATTGTATACATTGTTCTGATATAGATTCTGGTAATTTCTTACATACTTTTTGTAATGATGTTTTTACTTTTTCCTGAAGCATTAATATTATTTTAATATTATATAATATTATATATTTTTTATTAATATATTATTATGTAAAAAATATATAAATAAATATTCTAAATTTATTACTTCTGTAGTAGGATTTGTAATAGCTTCTTGTATAAAATGCAATATATATTCACATAATGCACATGTTTCTTTTCCTTGAGTTCCTAACGATCCTTCTGACATAGGAAATGGTACTAATCTTTCAATAGGCAATTGCATTGTTTCAGCTTGTGATTTATTCAATTCTTTATTATCACTTTTCAAATTTTCATTTGCATTTTGGAAAACACGCATTCCTATTTCACCTGCATCTCTAGGTACTAAAGGCCAAATTGGCTCATTCTATTTAATACATAACTTTTTAATTAATATTATTTTATTAATGGCAATTATATTAAAATATAGAAGTATATTGCATTCTGATGGATTCAACTTCCAAAGCAGAATATTTATATTCAATGTGAAATAAATAAATAAATAAAGAAATAAATAAAGTGAAATATAATGATACCCGTATTTGTTTATATTAGATAGTCTCTATTCACAAAGACAAAAACTGGCAGATGACTAAGTTAAAGGCAGAATTTTGATTAGAATGCAAGATAGTTCTATATACAATTAAATTGAAAAAAATTTATTGACCTGTACTGCTTTTCCTGGAATAGGACATATTCCCATCATTTGACAAATAATATTAGAATTTAGACCTTTCTTAAGATATTCATATATTTGTGGATAATATTCATCAACTATAGCAATACACTAAAAAAACATATATATATATATATATATGTATAAGATTAAAAATTGAACTATTATGTGAAATATATACAGTTATAATTCAGTAATATTTATTACCTCAGTAGAAAATGACTTGGTTTGTTTGCATAATCCTTTCAATACTTCTTCAAATTCTGTTTCTGTAGTATTAGCTACCAAAAGATCTCTTAAGTGTCCTACAAGTTGTTCACACAATTTACATGGAAGATCATCATTTACATCGACCATACCTACGCTTGAAAGTGGTCTAATTTCTACTTTTAAAATCTAAAATAAAAAAAATATATATATTTAATTAATTATAATATTTGATAATATTTAAAAGTTATTTTTAATTATATATTTATATATCTTTTAAAATTTACTGTATCAATATCTTCATGTTTATGAAATTTATTACTACACTGGCCAGATAAATGACAAATATTTTGAGCATTGAAATTCTCTTGTAAATGAGTATATAATGTATCAAAGTAAGTTAGAATTGTAGCAGAACAGGCATCTGAGTAACTATTAAATTCTGCACATAAATTAAGCATTTGTTGTAATATTTTATCACGAGGAGTGTTATTTAATTTATGCTCCATATGTGCTGCCACAGTGAAACATTTTGAACATTCATCAGGTTCAACTTCATCTTTTTCCAAAGAACGAGATTTCAATTCTTTAATCTAAAATACAATATTTTCAAAATATTTTAACTCAAATAATTATAATATATAATTTTAATATATATTTATATTTATATAAATATTTATATTTATATTTATATATTTGTACATATAATTATTTTATTGAATAAAAATATAATTTAATTACCTCGGGTTTTGATGATTCATATTTTACAATTAATTCATCTATATGAGCAGAATTGCAAAGTCCAGCAACAGAACAAATAATAGATGGATTCATTTGAGATGCCAAAGTTTCAACAAGCTCTGGAATAAACTGATCTACAATTGTTATACATTCTTTCACAATTGGTTTTATATGAATAAGTTTACAGCTTCCTTCGAAAACGCTCTTTATGTCCTCTTGAGTTTGATTGCTTTCTAATTGATCATGAGCTTGTTGAATCATGTCCTTACAAATAGTACAAACACTGTCATCATCATTTAGTACTTTCATATGTTTCCATACTTTATCAATGCAATGTTTAGTTGCATTGCATCCACTTGCAGTTCTATATTTATATATGACAAAATGATTTAATATTAATTTAATTCATAATAATTTAATTCATAATAATATATTGAATATATAATTTATTGAATGAAAAATTATTTATATTATTATTTAAAATTAAATATTAATAAAAAATCTATTATGAAGCTAAAAATTATATAATATATAATAGAAATTTAGTTAATTAAATATAATTAATTAAATATCAATGACAATATAATATTATTAATAATATATATATATATATATATTATAATATTTAACTCAACCTACTTAATGTTTTCACACCAATATGAAGGTCCCCATGTACATTCTTGTTCACCCAAAAGATGAAGATCTGCTGGACCCTCAGCTTGTATTACTACTCCTGCTTTACAAACTAAAATATATAATAAATATATTTAAATATTATAAAATATTATATAAGAATGATAGAAATAGATTGAAATGATTTATAGAAATGAATTATAGAAATGATTTATAGAAATAAATTGAATATAATGAATTAATTTTTTTAGAACACAACATTCTAAGAATAATATAAAAACAATGTATTTAATATTTTTATTTAGAATAATATAATTGGAAAGAAACATATAACAATTTGAAAATATATTTAAGAAGAATATTCTAATCATAAATTATTCTATAGTATATGCTTAATTGTTAAGCACTGATTCATCTGATTCATCTGAATAAGCAAATCCTATCTTATGTGACTAATGATTATAAAATGTACTAATAATATAATAATATAATAAAATTAATGTTATTTTTCATAGTGTAATAAGTTTAGTTTAAAAAAAAAAAATAATTTCAATAATATTATGATTCCAAGATACAATAATCATATTGCGTGACAAATTCGAAAATTATAGCATAAAAAATATATTTCGAAAGAATAAAGATAATATATAAAAAAAACAATATAAAATTACGTCGCAATTAAACAAAGAAAAGGATTAAATTAATGCAGAATAATCAAAATACTTACCAACAACGATCGCGCAAAGCGCAATCAAAATGTTCATCTTTACCGTTTTTCAATCTCGTTGCGACAAGCGTACCAATACAAACTTAAGAATTTAATGATTATTTCTTTGTTATTTTCTTATACGTATTAATGATACTGTTCAAAGATGACGTACAATTACCCTTGTAAAAAGTTCCGTATTAGAGAATTCTATCGATGTATTGCTTAACATTCGTCCACCAGGCGCTACTGTCAAGTGACTGTTTCTAGCGTTTATACGTATTCTTTGACCGATGTATTTCTCATTCCCTCTCTTTCTATGATACTAAATAGCCAATAGGAGTATAATATTCTATCACGTGATATGAATCTTCCTTATTCATTGATACAAGAATAAGTTTATATTGTTACATTCTTAAATTGTGAGACATCATTAAAATTTCGTTGAATTAGAAATCCATATTCATATCATTTTTTTATGGAAAAAGTTAAAATAATTATGGTTCCATATTAGAAATTATCGAATTAATTTTCACTAAAACAAATAATATTCGTAGTGTCATCTATCGGAGTGTACATAAAAAGTGCGTGATACAAAAAAGAATTGTCATCAAGTTAAAGTGTCGTTTTCTTTTTCTCATCGTGATTTAGTGTTTTCATATAATTTATTTTATAATAAACAAAAAAAATAAACTTAAAACAAATAAAATTAATAATAGAATTATTTCTTACAAAACAAAAAGATTGTTATCGGGTCTGAAGTATGTATATAATATTCGATAACAAATAATTAAATTTAAGATAAATGACATTTTGATCGATTGCAATGTTCGATATTCCTTTGTGACAGAATAGTGCAAATGATGAATTAAATTAAATTATTTTGTATGAAATTTTTATTGTTTCATTTAATTAAAAAGTATATAAAAATAATTTTTGTGTTTGTTATATTCTTACAGTATTGTAGATTGTAATATAAAGATAATTTGACATCTTAAAATGAAACGTTTTGGTTATATTTTATATCGAATATCAAAAGTGTATTTTTATATACAAAATATTATGCAAAATTAAACTTTAATCTGTTCGTTATCGTATTAATAACTAATTATTAATATTTCTAATTAAATATTAAAAATATATGTATAATTAAAAAATTATTATTATTATTAATACATAAAAATAAAAAAACAATAATTTCGAAATTATAAAACATAACATATTTTCAAATTTATATAACTATATTCAGATTTGCTTTGTAAATTTCCGTTAAAATAAAAAAATATCCATATAAAGAGATAAAAGTAAATTATATTATAACATTAAATTCCTTATGTTCGCATTATCGTTTTACATTTTGTCGATATAATAACCGTTCGTTTCGATATTAACCATTAAAAAATAAAATGTTTACTGATATAATATCATGTTTTATTATTAAATATTGTAATAATATTGTATTTCATATTATCATATATTTAATTATTTTATTACAATTTTCAATTTTACTATAAAAAGATAATTTTATATATCAATCCTATATTTATTCAATTTTTATAAACATTTATGATCTTTATTTGCAATTCATAAATATAACTTGAGAAATATTGTCATTATTATAATTGATGCAATATCAAACACAAAATAGATAGATATTTCAAATTAATATATTCAAATTATTTCAAATTATATATTATATATTTTATTTTTAAATTTTGAACATCATGAAGTAAGTAATATAATTGTATGTCAGAATGTCAAAGTTCAACCATATTTGAGAGTTGAAGGACAATGATTTGTTGTAGATAATACGTAATATAAACATATAAAAAAACTCTAAACAGTGATGTTACTTTAACGTATTATTATCATGAAAAGTATTAAAAACTTTGTGCGATAAATCCATAAAAGATATTTCTAGAAATAAAAATTATGTATTTTAATTAGAAGATTAAAGTTTATTATAGTTTAATCTATGTTATTAAAAAAAAATGAATGTTTAAATAATATTGATTTTTGATTTTTCCATTCATTAAAAATAGATCAATTATGTCGATTTACTTATTCATATTATTATGATGTTGAGAATTATTATTATAAAATATATAATTATAATATTATAAAGTACAATTTGTACATTTTTAAAAATAAAAATTTTTAACATTTGTACTTTAATTTTTGAAATTTCATTATCGAGACACGATATTTTTTCTTTTTCTTTGTTAAATATGAAATATAGTGAATTTTGTATTTTTATTATGAAGTAAATCTAATAATTATTTAAATTACGAAATTTACGTAATGATATAATAATAAAATAAAAAGAATTTTATTAGCTAAATTACTTTTAATCAAAAAAATGTTAAATAAATGAAGTGTGAAAGTTTTGTTGTATTTAACTTGCTCATGATTCAAAAAATGTTAATTTATAAATATTATATTTATATTTTATTTTTAATATTTATATTAAAAATTTTCCATAAATTATTCTTAAAAAAACAATACTTCAATGGTTTCCGTGGTGTAGTGGTTATCACATCCGCCTAACACGCGGAAGGTCCCCGGTTCGATCCCGGGCGGAAACATTTTTTTTTTTTAATATTCAATAATTTTTATTTTTAATCAAAAAATATAAATTATATAATGTCATAAAAAAATAATTAATTAAATATTTACAAAAACATTTATAAAATTTATCTATCATCATCGTATTTGTAGTTTATTGTGGTTAATTGTGGTTTAATAAGTAATATAAAATTGTTAAAGTGTTATAAGTGATTCTAACCTCATAAACTTCACGAGATTTTGAAAATGAATTTAAAAATAAATATATCGCTTATGCAATATATAAGAATATAAATATATTTAAATACATATAATATTAATATTTAAATACATATCTAAATATATTTAAATACATTATATGTTATTATTATTATATATTAATATATGATACGTAATATATAATATAATATAAAAAATTTGTAAAGAAAGTATATAGACAAGTAAAACAGATAATAAAATAAAAGTAGCGATAAATTAAAAATATTGAAATTTCTAGAATGGTATAAATAAAATATATACATAAAGAAAACAAATAATATAAGAAAATAAAACAAGAATTGGTTTATAGTGCCTTGAATATATATATCAAAAATATTTCTCCATCGTAGGATAAGGTAAAATAAGAATTGAAGATCAACGCCATCTCTTAAATATTTTTAAAAATATTTAATTTTATGTCATTTGGAGAGATGGCGCTGATTCTCAATTCTTATTCTACCTTATCCTAGTATGGACAAATAATTTTGACGTTCAAGAGATGGCACTATCGATCAATTCTTGCTTTATCTCTATCTTTCTTACATTATTTTCTTTCTTTTTTTACGTGTTTCATTTGCGGCACTCTAGAGATGGCGCTGATTTCAGTATTTTTAATTTATCTCTATCTTTGTCTTACTATTTATTTTCCTTGTCTTTCCTTTCGACATGGCTACAAAATATATTTGATTCTTAATATTATTTATATTTTATTATTTTACCATTTAATTTTTTAATTTATAATTATTTCATTGAAATTTAGATTAAATTTCATTATTAATAATACAATTTTATTCTATGCTAAATCGGTAACGTTAAAAATAAAATAATAAGATGATTTTAATATCTTAAATTTATAATTATTTTTTGTATATTGTACCTTTTTCAGTTTAATGTAACTTTCTTCTCACAGATGTCGCTATTTGTCGCTAAATGTAGTGATCTAATCTATCTATCTATTTAAACTGTTTCTATGGGAAATAATATCGATTTAACTTTGAATCTGTTTATAACAAGTAGTGTCTTCACAGGTTGCTAAGTAAATTCATCGAACAGTAGTATCGTTAGTTTTTACCGTTAAAAAAGGTACGTATTAAATACATTTACAATTATTTTGATACATTATTAGAATTTCTTTATTATTTATTTTCTAATCCACGATCGTCAATTAATTCAATTACTCAAGAATATATAAAACAAAACTATCATTCAGTAATAAAACCGTATATAAAATAAAATTGATAAAATATTCCTTTATCCAAAATTAATCTTCAGTAGAACGAGCATAATCCTTTTCTGAAACGCGATCATCATGTCAATAACAATAAGATCACTCAATATCTTCGCCTTTTCCATCGTGGCAACGTAATCACGGATGGCGAATCGGCGCCTATATCGGCGATAATAATATTCACGAATCGAAACAAGTCCCACAGGTGAAATGATCAAAGTTTATCGGGTGCGTCGTTACTCGAGGCTGTCGCCGTCAATTTCTACCTAATATGTCACGTGGAAACTACGGAATTGGCCGGAGGGCGTCTTTGATCTCCCAACCCTCCCTCGGAACCGGCGTGCTTGTCCACCTTCCGAAAACTCACCCTTCGAGTCGCACGCCACGTACGCGCCACGAGGGTCGCTAAATCCAATTTTATTGTTTGCACGCTCAGGAAAACTGGAATTACTCGAATCTAACCGTGAAGCGTAAATCGTTCCATGGACTCGATCTCGGCTAATTTAAGGGTATCGTAATCATTAAAAACCGCGAGATGGAAATTTTATTCATTTTACGCCTCGAGTGTTTCATTAACATTAACATCTCATCGATTCTGTGTGACTGTATAATATAATTCATTTTTAACGTTCTTCGAAATATCGTCGTCATTTTTTCGAATTGAAAATATTAATATATTAATATATTAATATACCATCACGCGTTAGAATTATTAATGAGTTTTTAAATTTCATTTTGTTCACTTGGAACAAGAAATAAAATTTCATTATTTCTAATTTAACTACAAATAGATATGAAAAACGTTGGAAAAATTATAAAAGTCGCTCCCAATCCAAATAGAAGCGAAGATAGCTTCGAATGAGCTGATAGATCGCAAAAAAAAGGAAAAAGAGAGACAGAGCAGAAGGGCGAAAAATTGACTTGACGATCCATGTTTGGCACAATCATAGATCATTCCATTGTATCGAAAGGGGGGTGTGTGTACACATTATAACAGGGACATAATGGCGCACCAATATGTACACACAACGGGGACAGAGGCGACACAGAATGTGCGGTGTTTGGTCTCCATTAATATCGGATCGACTGGATGCTGTTACTGCAGGCCATCTCTTGTATCTCTGGCGCTTTTTTTTTTTATAGAGGACCATATGTCTCGTGCGTGGATCGCTGTCCCGTGGCGGGCCGCTCATTTGTCAGCAGACAATCTGCCATTGTCGCGATTTGATGTCGCCAGTCAAAACATCGACGACCAGATTTTTCCAACGCGATTTTAACGACAATTTCCTTTCCCGAACCATCGCCAGAGATCGCATCGCACCGATTATCGATCGCGATCGAGTGATCGTTATCGAGTGAAATTTTTCTCGATTATAAATTATTATAAAAATAATAACGAAACAACTTTATATATCTTTGATTCGCGTTAACGTTCCTTCAAAAAACGTTCCTTATTTTTTTCTTATCGATCGAGTTCGGTGTTCGATCATTGTTAATCGGAAAACGTAAGGAAAGAATACTCTTAGGGTGGAAGGAAAAGGGGATTCCCGTGGCGCATAATATCAACGGGCGATGGTTAGATGGCGATGATCGCATCGCCATTAGCAACGAAGCGTTTCTACCACCACGTCGTGGCCACCGTCTACGTCCGTCCAGAACCCCAAAACAGCCGTATATATTATATACGGTGGAAGTGTCACCCTCCTAGGCTGCGGTGTAAAATAAACGATACCTAATTATACGCGTCCCGAACTCGGGCCAAGTGCGTGCGAAGGTGGCCTCCTGTTTAATAGGATTACGAAATTACAATTTAGATTGATTGCCCGCGCGCTTATTGCCTTCGTACAAGCGGCGCTATTTACGACACGTTTAAGAGGGAGGATAAAGTCAATAACGCGAAACGCATATAGTTCATAGCAAAGAAATATATCGGATATTATATATTCGTTTAAAAATTTTTTTTTTTATTACGTTCAACGTTAACCTTAACTCTTCGAAAATTGAATCAAAATCTGAGAAATCCATCGCGCAAAGTAAATTTACTTTCGTACTTTCGGCAATCTATAATATAACGTGCTCTCACTTTAGAAATTATTATTCGAAAAATTGACAAGAAATAAACGAGGGGAAAATTTCATAAACACAAGATTAACTTACGATTCTTCGAATCCGTGTCTCCGTGTAATCGTGCCTTAATTTCTTCCTACGAATGGCACAACCCTCTAGAGCTGTCTCGTGCAACATTGGGGGTGGAGCGGGGTACGGTGAAAATTTCGTCACCGGTGATCACCGGCTTCGTAATTTCCCTCCCTCCCCTCCCTACCCCCATTTAATCCAGACAGTCGCAATTCCAGGCAACGATAAATTTTTGTTATTCACCGCGATCGTTCCCGATGTTGTCAATTCCATTTAAAAATCTCGCCGGCTTCGACATCTGGATGCGCGCCCGTAATATATAGAGGTGTCTGCGTTGCGGATATCGTATATTTTTTTTTTCTTTCTTTTTTTTTTTTTTTTTTTTTTTTTTTNTTTTTTTTTTTTTTTTTTTTCACCGGCTTCTGCCTGCTGCTGCCAAGAGGGTGGCTCGCAGTGGGTGCGCCCGGCGATGATTAATTAGCGTTTGATGAATATGTATGAGAGAAAGGCAACCAACTCGGCTAACACGTACACGTACACCCGGCATCCCCTGCGTTACAATAACGCGGCCAACTCCCCCCTCCCCCTCCCCCTCGGTTTTCGAGGTATATATAGCCTCGTTTCAAGCCTGCGATAGGGCCCTCCCTCGTTTCTAACCCCCCTCCGCGCCTCAACCTCCACCGGATTCTGCGACTCTTCCGTGAGCTGTATAACAATGCGTTCTTCCGGGGAAAAATCTTTTGTTAACGTAGAATTTTCGAACGCCCCCCCCCCCCCATTACGATTCCGATTCCGTGAATCTATCGACTCTCTGCGGTTTGAATTTTCTTACAATTCGAGCAACACAGGCCGTATCGATGCCACTGAAATCCTTTCGTATCATTCGTCAGAATTAACACGGGTAATTATTTTTTCGAACAATAAATGTGATACGAATATAATATCAATTTCGAAGGGAAAATAATCGGAACGAGCCAAAATTCAAAATCAAAATTCTTCCATCCAACATTTCCAAAATTATTGTAACATCGTCGAATATTCTCAAACGCACCCCCCGTCGCCGTTATTCCTTGGAACGAAGCTGAAACTAAAAATATGAAGAAGAAAAAGAGAGAGAGAGAGAGAAAGAGAGAGAGAACGCAACAGTTAAAACGAAATGTCCACGAAATATCCTCGCGTGGATCGAAGCCGAAGTGACACATCGAGTTTCCATGGTGTGAGCCCGATCGGAGGTTCCACATACACCGATATCCATCAGTATCGCATAAACTGGGCTGCTCGTATCTGCGGGAAAATATCACCTCGCCCTGTTAGCTGGTAGGTAGGGGCGGGGGAGGGGGAGGTTTTAGAGGCGCGAAGGGGGTTTAGATTTCGGCGGTACGCGAGGCTGAAAGGCTGGCGCGCGCGCTGCCAGGATTGTTCGCGCTGCGAGGAGAACAATGCAAACAATGGGAACGGGGGGAGGGGGAGGGAGGAGGAGGGGGTACTGTGTGGTGAGACCTGGCTTACGCGGTGAATACAATTACATTATGAACTCGATTACCATTTAAATGGAAACAAACGTGAAATGCTAAAATACACCGGCGTGTTCCCCGCCTCCCCGCCAGCCAACCGGCGCCTCTCGCTACGCGGCGGGCGAAAATGTGCAACCGCCTCTCGAGTGCTCGATCATCGGTATGCAAATGGCGTGCGCAGCAACGGGCGTGCATAGCGCGCATTTCGCGGCCAGGCGAGATATTTTGCGTGGAGGAGGATTGGATCAGGAGGGAGAAGTATAGTTCTTTTTTTTTTTTTTTTTTTTTTTTCCTGTTACTCCAGTGTTCTGCTCGCGGTTCCGTTTCGCACGCGTTTTCATTTTTTCTATGTATTGACCTTCTCTCGATCCCGTTCATCGTCATGCTCCTTCTCGAGAAGGGTTCTTGATTCGTTTCTTTTTTTTTGTTAGAGAGAGAAGGGATGATTGTGATTGTGGTGAGGTAATTGTTTATCGATTTTAATCGTTTCTTATTAACCACGGTGATAAAGTATCGTATTGCTATTGTATCGTATCGCGTTCGTGGTTAGAAAGATTAGATTAGAAGGAATGTTGAATAAAGTGTAATTGTTAAAGTATACTTTACGTTACGATCTTCGCTATATATTATATTTGTTTCTTTTATTTTGTAAAGATGAGAAAAAGAAATAAGTAAACGAATAAAAGTGTAGTATTAAAAACATTATAATCGTAATGTATATATCAAAATTTTTAAGAAAAGGTTTGAAGCTTCGAGTATCCATTTCTCGTGATTAGAAATCCGCCCATTTATTCTCGACCGCGTGGATGCGTTGGTGGAACGGGGGAAAAAAACGTCCGTTTAACGTGTCCCATCAGCACCCCAATTCTAATTATTATACACTTAATTTCCTAATGAACCGTATCGAACGGCAGGCTCGATGGAACGGCGCACTCGTGCACTGATTTCACGGGCCACCTGTCGCGCTGCTGTCCTATCCTCCCCATTGGTTTCATCGAATTGGACACGCAGGGTGTAAGACATTATTCTATTCGCGAAGGGTCATGGGATCTCGATGAACGGTATTATTTCTCAGGCAGCGATCGACACAAGAAACTTTATTGTGCGAAGCTTCTTCTTCGAAACGAGCAATTTCGAAAGGAAAAAAATAAAAAAGATAAAGTTTCTAACTGTTTGAATCTTTTTTTCTTGATTGTCCATTATTATCGCATTTTTGGTAAGCGAAAATGATTCACGAAATTTCGAAAATCCATTTTGAAGAGAGGATTCAGAATTCTTCACAAGTGATGGCGCAACAACGACCAACGTTATCCGATATTCGATGACCCTTTGTAGAGATGCATTCCTTTTTCCAGAATGCACGAGAGAACGAGAATCAGGGGCGTGACGCTTGTACCTCTCTGTTTGGACGTTTTTCCAACAAAGCTGTATCAATATTTCTTTCGTTTCTCTCGCGTGGTATGCCGTGAGATCTACACGATCTATTCTTTCCACCCCTCGAATATCGTGTTTATTGTTCCTAACACATTAAAATATCTCACGCTATATTGCCATTAAATAAATTAATAGACAAATTATTAAATTATTAAATCCATACTTTACTCGATACAATATAAATTCATTCGGTTAATTTATTTTGTTTTAAATTATTATTCTTATTATGATTATTATCCAACCAACGTTTATAAATTCGATATACGATACGTATATATTCGTTTCAACAACAAAGAGATGAGAACAAAACGGAAGATCGACGACACGTTACAATCATCTCAGTTGCAGAAACGCATCGTATCTCCTTGTGACCGAGTTCTCTTTTCAGCTTTCCCTTGAAATCCTAATCCCATAATATCCTCGGCCCGATATATCGTCGCCGGTAATGGAATCGTGCATTCAAATGGACATCGTTTCCCAGCCAGTGTAGGAGGCAGGTCGCGGAGAGAGAGAGAGAGAGAGAGAGAGAGGGGGGAGGAGGGTGCACAGCAATGGCAGGGATGATATTGCCAATATTTGGTTTGATTCTGGTGCGAATGTGCAGGGTGTATGCCAAGGGGGTGCTCGCACCCCCTTAAGCACGAGCACGGGGGTCGGAGGGTCGGTATATGTTAGACGCGCGCCGATTACCATTTGAATGTTTCTACCCCTGGTCAGCCTTTGTCAACCCCCTCTGACAGTGACCGCACCTATCTATCTCGAAGGGATACATTCTCCCTTTTCTTTCGGATTCTCCACCGCCGTATGTTCCCTATGCACCTCCTCCTCGACTCTAACCTCATCCGCCCTTCTTCCCTCCTTCCCTTTCCTTCCATTTCCATCCATATTATTATTATTAATGCGAAATTTTTGTAAAAATTTTCAAGAGGAAAAACGTAAACACGAAACGTAAATATATTCGTTATCTATTTAAGATCTATTATATATGGGATCGTTGGTAGTCGGATATTTTAATTATCTTGATTTTTTTTTTTTTTTTTGATTTGAAAATTCGATCTTTCCATTTTTCTTTTCCATCTAATTTCATTATCTTAATTTATTATAATATAATTTCAATATCTTAATTTCATTATCTTTTTTTTTTCGCCTTTAACACTCGAAGCGAAAAAAAAAATCAATTTACTAGAAATTTTCGATCTTATTCAATTTTATTTTATATCGATATCGTATCGTATATAATCATTGGGGGATGACGTTTCGAAGCTCATCGGACGATAATTCAGGTGTTCCGATTCTTTGATTTAAATGGGTGGCGGGCGTGTGTTATCTGCTGCTCGTACATTATTACCGGAGATCAGCTCGTCGGAACAATTATCTCGTAAAACGGTTGGCAAGGGTTTGCCGCCCGTATTCACGGCTACGTTCGTGATTCGCGATCGTTGTTGATTCAACGCGTTGAATGTCGCACGTGCGCCGATGTAGACGTACGCAAAGCTCCCGCAACCCGAACTTCAGCACGCGCCACGATTATGCGATTACGCGATTACGCGTGTCGGTTCCTGTACCCTAGCCTGGACCCGGTTGAAGAACAGCTTCGTGGATGATGCTCCGTGCGTGCGTGCGACCAATGACGCGCGAAACGATCTTTTCTCGTGTATACAGATTATCCATCTCTATGAAGCAATTTTTCGTAGAAAAATGTTATGTCGTTCTATACGTTTAAACACGTTTCTATAAAGAGAAAGATCCGATAGGGAAAAGAATAGCCGATCATTGAATCAAGAATGAAATCAAGAATCATTGATTTTTCATAAGTTTTCATAAGAAGGAAAAAACAGATGAAAATGAAGTAAATTTAAAATTCTTTTTCGTATTTCATACTTTTTTTTTTTTTTTTTTTTAGAAAAGTTCGAAATTCCGATGGCGCGTTAAAAAACAACGTAAAAGAATGTCGTAAAAATTCTGGGCATCTTGGAAATCATTCTCATCTCCTTTTTCTTCAACGATTCATCCTCCAACGGTCAAGGATTAACATCCGGTATTCGATACGTCCTGTCCCGAGAGATGAGAAGTTCGAGCGAAGCGGATCGGTTCACTCTCCAACGTTCACTCGAACACGAAAAATTCCGATTCTGATCCAGATCCATTCATAAACGGGCTGGTTTAATTCACGCGGGCGGTCTGCATCCCATCATTCTACACCAGTGTCCACTTATCGAGGCCGTTCCATTCCCTTTCCTTCCTTCCTTCGTTCATTCTCGCCTTTACAGTCGCTCAGCCTGTTTTCCAAGGGCGTCTCGTAAGGCTCCCCAAAGTCGCTTACAAGCGCTTTCACGTTTAGGAGCCGTGAAAGAGCTTATTGTGAAATTTAACCGAGATTTCCCCCGAATGCCTCCATTCATACACCGCCTTTCCTCTTTTAGATCCGGCAGTCAGCTGTTTGCTGTTCGCGCGCCAATTATATTTCCACTCATCTCCGCGACGATGAACAATTTTGAAACAAAAAACTTTTACACGTGTTATATACGAATTTGTCTACGAAGGGTACGATAGTCCTCGATACGAACCAATTTCGTGCATAACTTTCAACAAAATTCTTCGTTTACTCGCATTTACGTCGCACCGATCACGTTACACGATCACGATCCTGTAAAATGAGGAGTCGCGTCTCGAAATCTTAACTCGATTTTCGTTAAAATATACGATAAAGAAAGAAAATGAAAAATTTCACGGTAAATCGGAATGTCAATCAACGAAACGGAACTCATCTCATCCTTTAATCGGATAATCGAGGAAATATTTAAAATCGCATAACATGTTCACGCAAAAATTGAGGGAGGAGTGATACGTGGCGATGGCACGAGCCGACACGTGGCGGTGCCGCTTTATACAAACAGCATTATGCACGCTCGTGCTAACATAAATTACTGCGGGTTTAATATCGTACGTCGACGTTGGTCATGGACGGCCACCTCCTGAGCAAAACACGCAACCAACCGACCTTGTTCCATTACGAATACGAAATTCCTTTCATTTTTCCCGATCCAGGTATATTATCCTCTAACGCAACGTGACTATAACAATTTATGTTATATACAACATTTCGTGTTATAGATATATATATATAGATTTCGTATAAATAAATATATATAAGAGGAAAATAAAATGATGTTTAATCCCGATTGTACAACTTTCCATTGAAGTTGTCGAGTTAACGAATGCAATATAGTTAATAAAATTCCGTATCGTAATTCACATCGATGGTAAATATTGTTTATTTTATATAGATTTTTAAATGTATCAATTTATCGTATAACGTAATATATATATATACGATAATTGATCATTTTATAATTTATTTTATATTGTACACGTTTTATTATACAAAAAAAAAAAAAAAAAAAAAAAAAAGAAAAGAAAAGAAAAAAAACAAAGGCGTATGTAATTACAGGTCATATCGAAATGGCAGAACTCAGTTATGTTCGAAATCCTTACCCTCTACCGGATTTATACCCTCGCGAAGGTGTGTGGACGAAGAAGCCCGTACTAGGTAGTAAAGTTTCGCCAAAGGACCTGGAATGGAGTAGAAAGTTAAACGTGTACGAGCGTCTCTTTGCGCATCACACGTTAACCAGTATAAGAAAAGATTGTAGACTTCAGAGAAAAGAGGTAATCGTTCGTTTTTATTACGATTAAAATTTTCTAAATCTAAATACAAATATCGTTTAAAACGAATCTCTTTAATTTAATTTAATACACTGAACGCTATGTATCGTTTCGGGGAGGGAAAAATTAAAATTCGTACGATATTTGAATAAACGTACGTTACAGGTACCGGAGGACTCTTTGGATTTGGCACTTTCGACCGTATACATTCATAGCAAAGACACTCTCGTGCCGAAATCCTATATCCCTGTGCAACCAGAAACGTTGGGAAAGAAAACGTGGCGTGTTTTAAAGAATAAAGTCGAGGTAATATAAGTATTGGGGATAATTTTATTTCCACTGTTTATGAACGTATATAAAATGTTTTCGTCGATGAAATTTCCAATTCCTCGTTGTTTCGATCGAACAAATAATTTAAAATACGTATTTGCTTCTGATTAATTAAGATTTACAGAGAGCCGGACATCCCTGAGGAGATGAAAGAGCCAGTGACCTTGTTCGTGAAAGAAGCGGAGTGTTATTATGGCCCTGTGCCAGAGAGACGAGTCCATCCGAGTAGCGTGAAATTAAATATCACCGCACCTCACTCAGTTCAATCTAATCCCGGATACAGTCGCAAAATCGACGGAACTTTTTACAGTACTTAAACAATATTTAAACATGGATCTATATCAGTGTTTGAGATGAAAGCCTAGCAAGCAAAGCTCTGCTAACAATTGTATTTGAGGAAATTAAATCAACGATTTTATGATTATCATAGCCAATCGCGAATTCTCTGTTTATGAATACTCTGTCATTTTGACACGTTTTATCAATTAGAATAATTGCTTAATTGTTTCAAACACTTTCTCCTCTTTTTTTCTTTTCTCAGTGATATTAAACATGTTTTATGTATTTTTTATTTTTCTTAGTTTTTATTTAATATATTTTTCTTTTTTAATTTGATTTATTTTCTCCTATGTATATATATATATTATTTTCTAAGACGTCATAAAAAGTTACTAAACATCGAAAAAGAAAAAGTAATTTTACGTTAATACAATCTTTGAAAAGATTTATCTATCTAATCACGTTGTATCATTTTGTTATTAAACAATTTTTTTATTTTTAGCATTTTGATAAAAATACATTGCAGAAAACAATTTTGCTGGAATGGAATATATTTATTATTATATCAGGTAAAGTATCAATGATAATAAATCCTTCCTTCTTTTTATGAAATTAAAAAAAAAAATTATTCTGATACAGATGAGAAGTCTTCGTACAAAACAAATACGCACAATAATTATGGGCCTCAAATAAAATATCATGAAATTTTACCAGTAATATTATGCAAATAAAATATAACATATTATGCAGTATTTTATAAAAATATAGAAATATATATTTTATAAAAAAATTATCGGTGTATCGTCATTGAACGTGTTGAACAATCATCTTTCTTATAACCATTCTCTCGAGAACCATGTGATAACCACGCGTTAAATAATTTAAAAAATATATAATAATTTTCTATTTTCATATCATCGGTGAATGTGTCAAACACGTATCCCTATAATTATTTTGAAAAATCATGGCGATATATATAATCACCCCGAACTCTCGACACCCTCGATGTCGATCGTATCGTCAATATCCACAACGTGTCGGCAAATTTGTCCACCAGATATCTCGCGGCATCGTAATGCATCGTCACCGAGATCTTGGCAAGCGATCTTCGCCCACCGCCTCACCCCCTTCGAACACCGTCCTTCGACAAGAAGCGAAAGCGTGAGTCAGTGCACGGTTCGTTCTCACTGTCGAGCAGTCGAACAGGGGGCAGAATGTCCCATTACCCGGGTAATCCTTGTTTGTAATAAACCAGCACCCCGCTGCCAGGGGGTGGCGACCACCCTCGCCGCATAACGCCGCGGAGGTGGAGTCATCTCCGTACGCATATGCTCCTCATGGAATATCATTTATGTTTCACCCCCGTGCAGACGTCTATCTTGGCCCCCTCCCCCTGTTTGACCTGTTTCAACCCCTCTGACACCCTCTTCCAGCAGCTCTGTCTTTATACATACACCTAATCCGGCCATGATTGTCGCGGCGAAAACTCCTCCTCGACCCTTGCCTATTTACCCTTCCTTTTCTCTTTTTTCTTCCCTCTCTTTCTCTCTTTTTTTTTTTTTTTTTATTCTACCAAAGACCCGATCTCGTTATCTTTTTAACGACATTGGTAGGAGAATTGAAGGGAAACCGACTGCGAGATTATTATTGTTTAAGTATCATGGTGTAACTATTGGATAGAGAATTTTCGGTTTCGAATATTTTGTTGTTTGTTGAAATAGGTAGAATATGAGGTTACGGAGTAATTGGTTGGAAGAAAGAATTTAAGAATGTTGAAGATAGAAGATGTTATTGTGTAAATTAATTGATGATTAAAATAAAGAAACGCAATTGAAAAATTCATGAGTTTTGTTTGGTATTCTTTGCTCGAAGAATTTTGTCTCTATCTGTCGATATTATATATCACAGGTAAATAAATGCAATAAAGAAATTTGTTAGTCAACCTGTACCATTCGTAGATTAGAAGTTTAATTAGCATTGGTTCGAGTTATCGATGGATTGTCTTATCTGAAATTGAATTACAATCGTGACATTTGTCACGAATTTTGCTTATTTATGATTAAAAAAAAAAAAAAAAAAAAGATATATAGAATTTTTATAAAGAGAACTTTTTATAAAGAAATACCTAAACACTTTTATCTCTTTTCCCGCTTAAGGTAAGCGTTACTTATACCGTTAAATAAACACCATTCGTTCCACGACGAATCAAATAATTCTGCCCGTAGATTACATCACGTCGAATGTCTATCGACTTTATTCTTTCTTTTTTCTCTTTCTCGGTTAAGGGGCGTACAGAAAGTGGCAAGAATAAGGGTGGAGCGATCTGAGACCGTGGTGGGTAACGAGCGAGGTAACCAGCCAATTACTTGGCTGAGCGGTTTTATTTGTATTTAATTCTTATTTAATTTACTTTTTACGGTTGCCTTCGTCGGTTGCCTCCGTTAACGAAATGGAAGATTTCCACTTTCTGCTTCTCAAATTCAAAGAGTTGGTGGTGCATCGAACGTAATTAATTTTGAGAAAAGGCATAATAAAAACTTCCGCTCGGATCAGGCGTAATTTTCAATTTAACAAATATCTCGAAAACGATCGGTTGAAGATCGTCGTGAAGATTCGATAACGTTGATCGAACAATTTAATCAGCAATTTAAACTAACGTATTTGTACCGTCTATTCTAGAAGTTACTCCGAGTTAAAGTAATCCTTTGCAATTTGAATTTTACCCGTTCGTTGGATCGAAATATAAATTGTACATTCTTCTTTTATTATTTATTTTAGAAAAATTTCTAAAATTTCGTTGAAAATTTTAATTCCACTTTTTATTATAATTATAACACTTATCGTCCTTCTTTTTTTATTGTATTTAAAAAATATATATATATATTTAAAGATATGCTATATAGATATTAAGAATAAAAAATGATTTATCAAAAATGAGATTCGGATTTTAAAGAAATCCGTTTATAAAATTTTTGAATGTGTTTTGATCATCGAACCGGTTTGACGAATGAACGGTAACAGAAACGGAAGAATGATCGATTTACCATCTTCCCAATTCCCGCGCGCATACGTTTACTCGAAAGGAAATTCCGCGTAAAAGTCGCAGCAAAGTCTCATTGATCCCTCCGGGATGAAGTTGTTATTCCAGTGAACTTGTTACGTTATATTTATCAGCACGGTGCACACTGCCACCACCCGTCGAGCTTTATCGTTCCTTTCGGTCCCATTTTTGCTCCCTCGACTTTATTCACCTACGTACTGTCAAGACAAAGCCGCAAACGACGTTATAAAGGACAGCCAAAAATAGGCTGTATTAAACGAATGATGCGAGTGATTTCACTTGACGTTTAACATTTTAGCAAGTAAAAACGTAGAAAATAATGTATCTTAATTTTTAATTTTAATTTTAATAAAAATTCTCGTTTCAATAAATTTACAAATAAACTCTTCTCAATATGATAAATATAATTAATCGTTTTTAAATTCTTCTTCCATATACTCTAGGAAATTGTATAATTCTATAATGGATTAAATTTATGACGGGAAAAAAATATTTCGTCTTAGAAAAATATGATGGTCGTAAAAATTTAATTGAATTAGAGTCCTTCCTCTTCGTAAGGACAAATACGAAAGGAGCTCGGAAGGTACGTGCTTAATCAAATAGTAGGAGCTTGGTGGTTGGAAATTTACCCTCTATTCCAGTCGATCTGGTTTCTCAGTCCGTTTAATGTAGAGAGAAAGCCACCCTCTTTGTAAAAGGTCAGATCTATATGAGTGGTGAGCTTACGAAGCTTATTTTTTAATTTCTGTTCAATATGTTGCCATGCCACTCGAATGTTTGTTCAACGTTTTAAAGTTATTTCAAGACAACGCGCCACCAACCCATCCCAACCCGTGGGAGGGGTTTCTCGCGCAATTGTCTTTTCTATTAGAATAGGGGGAAGCGAAATCGTCGGTCGTGTGATCGTTTCGTGTGAACCCCTTGATCCTTTCGTTTCTTCTATTATTTAAACAAACATATCATTCGTTCCACCGTTCAAACCTCCCGAGATTTTCTCAATCTATTTCTACATTTTCGAAATGTTAAACATCGTTGATAAACTTATCGAGACAACGAGATAAATTTTCCTAAATATTTCGAAAAAAATAATGAATCTAATTTCTAAATTCCAAAATCCTAATCCTGAAATTTTCTTTCAAAATCCATCCTTTTGCATTCATCGGGATGAAACATCATCCCCTCCCCCTCTCTACACACTTATCCCATCGCGTTTCCATTCTATTTTCGTGAACCGTTCACACACAAAATATGATCGCTCGTCGTCCCTATTACTTCCCTAGCAAGCACGTCTCTTCCCTTCCGTTCAAGCGAGAAGAAACCGGATTAAAAAATGAAACGACGAAAGAGGAAAACGAAAAAAAAGGAGGAAGAAGAAGAGAGGAAGAGAGAGAGAGAGAGAGGCTCTAAACGACGGTGGAAGGTCAAGCCCGAGATTACGAAAGGCTCGTGCGACGTTTGCTCGTTAATTAGGGAGTTCTAATTATAGTAAATGCGTGAGCAGAGGCAAGGTACGCGGAGATCGTGCCACGGCAGAAGCTCCGGGGATCAAAATGCAACCCTCCGCGAACGAGCCAAGATTACCTTCGAGGGTCCTCGCCGCTCCCTTCGCCTAAGGCCAACCTGCGACGACGACGACGACGACGACTTCTCTCTCTCTCTCTCTTTCTCTCTATCCCTCCGTCCTATGCCGCTCTAGATCCCTTTTCCCTTTCTCTCTACCTCTACACCTCTATATTCCGTTATAGCGCGCTCTCATCCACTCTCTCTCTCTCTCTTTCTATCTCAGATATCACCTAAAATAACATGAGCCTGGAACCACTCGCCAGGATAGATTTTACTGCTCGGTGTATAACAAATGGATTAGTATTTCGGTAGACGAACGTTAATCCCATTTCGTTATGGGCACGGAGATATTATGTGTATGCTTCGATTATCGCGCCTTGATTTCGGTCAATCGTTCGGGATGCCTAGACTATTTACGGATCGTCGACTAGGGAAAAAATGATCCTATTCGATCTGGGTTATGGGGAAAAATTAAAATACTTAAATTGATCTTAATTTGGTGCAAAGTTTTGGTTTATCGTGTCAAGTGAGAGTTATGGATTTATTGTATCATGCACACGATATGAAATATTTAATTAATTAGATTTCTGAAAAAATTCGATATAAGTTATGGAGATGTAACTTGGTATTGTTAACTTAAATTGATGCAAAGTGTTTTTTGGGTTTATCGATTTATCGTATCATGTGATATGAATGAAAAAAAAAAAAAAGATACAATAATAGAATTTCGTTCTTTCTCGCAAAAATAATTAATCTCAGGAATGAACGTGCGAAAAAGTTATCTTATATACAAGGAATTTTGTACAATTGATTTACTCGTTAATAATTATCGTCTTTATCCCTTCAAGATAAGAAACACTGCACGAATCAAATCGAGACACGTATTTTCGTTATATACCCAAGTTAAACCAGGCAGCACGCTTAAACGAACCTAAGTAAACATCGTGTAAAACACGTTTCAGACAAGTAATCCCCATTATGCTAGCGGTACGTCTACTTTCATCGTGAAAATTCTTTGCAATTGTTGGAGAAACGTGTCTGTGTACAGATTAGAGGAACAGGTATAGAAGAGGATATATATCGGGAAGGGGAGGGGGGCGGTTATTTGTCAGGAAATTTCAAGAATCTCTTCTTCTTTTATCTGGGCCATCCACTCACGGACTGCGAAGTGAGCAGATATATGTTTTGCACTCGTTAGAGTGGAAAATGTGACAGTTCGGGACCGCAGAGGGGTGCATTCGATCCCCTCCCTCCCCCCTGCGAGAATTCTGGAACGTCGCCACGTGGGAATTTGGACACGCGTTTCTGTTCCCCGCCCAACGACCCTTCCTGTACCCCTCACTGTGTGCTGTAACCACTCTGATCGTCGCTGTTAGCTTTTTTTTTTCCTCTGTTCGACGTTTCTGAGACGCGATATCGAAAGACGAGCAACTTTTTCTACTGGAGCGACGTCCAGACGAGAAGAATTTGTGTTGCAACGTTATTGTAATGTAACGAAACAATCAAGCAATTTGGATATTTATATTAGCAATGAACAATTACTTGGTAACAATGTGCAAAAGGCGGCTGAGAGGTTGAAGAGAACAAACGAGGAGGAGGTGGGAATTAATGGTACGAGGAAACCTGGAACACATTGCCTTTTATTTCCTTATGAAATGTCACGAATGTACGACATGAAACGCTCGAAAAAATTCGAAGATTCGATGAAAATTATCGTGAACCATCCAGGAAGTCATCTCTGAATCGTTTAGCAAGAGACAAGTTTTTTGAGAAATTTTACTCCGATTTGCCAAATTTTATATGATAAAATCCTCGTGATGTAATTCTGTCTTTCGATTCTCCTGAATTTCTATCTTGTTTGAAGGATTTCTTACTTATTGTTTATTAATTCTTGAAATTAATGAAGTGATGATTGATATTTATATTTCAATCATAATAATAAATAATTACAAAACGAAATCTACAGATTATTTATTAATATAAGATTGCTCGTATGTATGATTTTAAGAAGAAGATGAGAAAGATAGTGGTATCTAAAATGAACCACTACACAAAGATGAAAAAAAAAAAAAGAATGCTTGATTATATCACGACAAAAGAATATCCCTGTGAATTTCTATTTCTAAAAATTAATTACAGAATATTATTATAAATAAATTTTTATCCAAAGTTCCGAACGATTAATTTTTGGATGAAGATTAAAAAATTCTTATTGCTGAAAATATTAAATTTGATATGGTGGATTTTAGATTCAAAATTAGCAAAAAAATTTTTAACATCTGTATTAAAAGAATGTAATTAAAATATAATCAAAATCTAATCTGATATAACAAATAAATTATTTCGCTATATATCGAAGGATCATATTTCTTTCCCTGTATTCTTTCCCTCTCACGATTGTGACATACGTGTCAAGCGTCGGACGTATGAAAAATATGAAGCGTAAACAGATATAATAGGCCTATAGGTAACGAATCTCATTCGAGGGCAGACACACTCGACAATTACCACTGCGAAAGTGAGTGACGTTTACGTCAAGCCAGCCCGGTTTATCCGGAGGGTTGCTGGCAGTTTCCTTATCTGACGATTTCGTGCTCCGTGAAACAAATCAGACTACGTTAATACGTCCTCCATATCATGCGGAAAATGTGAAGGGATATGGGCGGATATACAGATATAATTGTTGATTGGGACATATTGAATAGGATATAGTTGTTTGATCTCGAATTATTGAATTGCGGACTCCAATAAGCTGGTTGGTTAAACAGAAGAAATTAAAATTGTGCGAAGGAAAAGGCGTGCTCGCAAAATAGATCTTTCTTTGGATATTTTATTTTGGAAACACGAAGATATCATTCGAATGTGTCGAATATCTTTCGTAGAGAATTTGTCAGATATATTTTATTCAGAATTAGATTTCTTCATAAATTTCTTTATTTATTTATACTCGATGCGAAATTGAAAAGGTTAATTAATTCTTCGAAACAAAAATTAAATTGCTTGCTTGTTTTTTTTCCTGAAACAATATTAATTTACAGATAAACAGATAATGAGATAACGTTGAAAACTAATCGAATCTTCAACGTAATTTCATTTCCTTCCTTCCCCAATCATAAGCAAGCCGATAATAATGACATTTTGCGAAGTTCCTCACGTACACAAATGTCCACAAGTATTTAACCATCTCCGATCGAAATCAGAAATTGAAGCGTCAACGATCAAAAAGATAGTTAAGCCAATTTATCTATAAACCATCTGGAACGAGATTTACGAGGAAATATTAAAAAAAAAAATTTATTGCCACAATCTCAAATCATTGATGCCATTAATGATGGATACGTAGTAAAACGAATATAATTTACATAAAAAAAAATTCTTTGTTGCCTCGATTTTCAATAATAATACATTATGGGTATACAAATTGTCGCTGAAAACTATTTTCGTTACAATAATATTTTTCCATCTTCTCGAATATCATATCATGAACAGAAATAGACGAATGGACGGAAATTACATCTTTTAACGAATATCTTTATTCATATAACATTTGGAATATGTATGTAACGCAACGTGCATCACAAATAATTTTTTTTTTTTTTTTTACAGGTTTGCGCTATTTACGGAACGTGCTGCAATAAACTTTGCTCGTTCACCAACTTACAATCCTCTCGCGTGTTTTACACGCACGCGATTGCAAACCAGATGTCAACCAGATTAGCGATAAGATTAAACATTCGATTGCACGATTAAAATGGCGAACGCTCGCGAACGTAGGCGCGCGCGAGCGTACTTCGAATTTTCGAACTTCGTTTCGTTCGAAAGGAAAAGAAGGAGGGACGCGTGTTGGCTGTGGGGGAGAAGAGAAGAGGTTCCTCCAGAAGACAAGAGAGGGGGGGAGAGGGAATTTTCGTGGAAAAATGTTTGGAAGCTGACAAGATCGGCCCGCGTTTAATCGTTTCTCGTATTTGCGTAAACCGAAAAGAAGCGATAGCGACGGTTGAAACCGCTCGCTTGTGTCTGAACAACACACGATAAGGTTTTATGGCCCGTCACTCATCGCCGAGACGAGCCGCGCAAACCGAACCGAGTGAATTGATATCGTTCAACCGACTGACATGAATTCACTGTTAAACTTGAAATATTGAAAATTTATTTATTTCGTGTAAACGATGAAAACGAGAGAAAGTAAAAAAAAAAGAAGAAGAAGAAGAAGAAGAAGAAGAAGAAAGGAAAAGGAGAGGTGGAGGAGGAAGGGAGGGAGGATTAAAACAAGAAAGAGAGAAGAGGAGAGGAGAAGAGAAATGGAGGCGTTACCTATCTAGAACTGGTTGACAAATTATATTATAAGTCCGTTAATTCTCTCGCGATAGATAATGAATGCTCGCGGATTGGTTTATTGCTGGTTAAATTAAAGAAACATGATGGATTGGTGACAGATTATACGTTTTTCAAATACGTAATACGTATTTTAACAACGCTTTTTTTACGAAATGTGATCAATATTTATTGCTATATATATATCTCAACATTTATTTATTTTTATACGAAATGTATAAAACTGATTCGAACTAAATATTCGTGTAACAAAAATTAAAGTTGAATACTCGATACAAAAACTCATTTAAAATTACATGGGTTTAAAATGAAATTTCTATTTCTCTATTTCCCTAATCGATCTTCTCGTTCGAAGATTTCACCATTTATATACCTCCTCCCTTATCCTCGGATAATTCGTAACATTTTCGGTCAATTATACGAAACTTGATTTTGATAAATGACGAGGAGCGATGGCGGCCACGGGAGGAAGAATTTAAGGAACCGATGGCTCGGTTCGCATGCCACGCAGGATGAATCGAAGCGTGAAGAAGGCTCGTCTTTCGGCGACACTCTCGAGAGACGACGACTATGCATCGACGGGGGTGGAGGGTGTCGTTCATCATTTCATTGCGAAGGCAAGCCAGAATATTCATAGACTACACTTCTCACCCCCTGAAAACCCAATGGCATCCCTCATCGGAAAAAGAACCACGGTGGATGAAGAAAGGAAGAGAGAGAGAGAGAGAGAGGGAAAGTAGAAGGGGTCGTGATATATGACACGGCAGCACGTGGCTCGTTTCACACCTTCTTACAATCTTTGTCCTCACTGTCTTCGTGGAAGGAACTTATCTTTATGTCGGTCCTTGAACGTACTTTCTGTACACATATAGCTGCATAATAAGTGTGTATATGTTCTCGCATTCTTCAGCCGGAGAACATTATCATTGTCGTAACGTTTCGCTGTTCTTCTTTATTTTCCTCATTCTTTCTCCTCATTGCTCGTGTAACGAGAGTTAAATAACACTTGGAGAGTCGCGCATCTTTGCTTTATCATGATTTCGTGATTTATCGCGATTTCGTTGAAAAATTTCTTTCCGATGTATTCGACGATAATTGTGGATTTTAATCGAGGAAATTTTTCGACAAGGCAAATTTAAAAATTAGTTTTCAATGGAAATTAGAAAATTGATTGACTCAAATTTTGTAAATATTCTTAATTAGTTAATCGTCAGATGCGGAAATTTATATTCTTATAAAAGAGAGTCCAAATGATTGAATTCGTAATCGCAATCCGATTAATTGAGATCCTATCGAGAATAACGAGTTGAAACATTGTTGGACGTATTAAAATTAGTTTAAAGAATCATAAAGTTATTTAAATACGGTATTTATTTCCAAACAAACTTCCAAATTTGTTTCTTGATTATTTCACTTACTATTTTATATTTATATATGATTTACGTATCTAAATTTAAAATAGAAAAAGAGATAAATTTAAAGACACGTAAACGATTAATACTTTTACAAACAAGAGGCATCGTCTCTTTATTCTAAATTGACAAAATAAAAAGTAACTATTAAATCAAAAAGTAAATATATACGCATGTCACAACACTGGAACCACGTTATATATATATATCTTAAATGAATATTATCAAGTATAATCAGGGGAGCTGAATTTAATTGGCAGCAAGGGTTAATAGGGCCAAGTTACAGATATACTTTTTAATGCTTTTTATAGGAATATTAAGATCAGTGAAAATAGGATGGGGATAATTATTTTAGAATACAGGATGCTTAATCCACGGTGGGCAAATAATTTGCGGCATCACCTAAGCCATTGTAAGTTATGCGAAGCTTCAGGTTAAATGAATTCTCCGGCCCATAGGCAGACGTACAATGCTTTTCCAGTCATTATTATCCACATAAGAGATTACTAGGGGGACCATTACAAAACTGTGCCTGCAACGCTCCTTCAAATCCCGCGATGATATATCGTTTAACCGCGGTGTACTTATTTGTGCTCGTGCAAGTGGAGAACACAGTCCCAACAGGATCTTTTTAATCTAACATAACTTATTTCAATGATCTTTATAGAAATTTGGACCACTTGTTAGCGATAGAATATTTTTTGATGTAAAATTTCTGTAAAAAAGATATATAATATCTTTTGTTACATAATATTCTTAATAATAGTTCAGTATATAAAGTTTATTTCAACGTCCAATAATCTATACCTCTTTTAAAAATTAGGCAAAATTATATAATTTTTGTCAGAATGCTTTTTGTTAAATCCTGTTAGATCGTTCAATAGATTCATTATTAATTTATGAATTTAGCTGTTGAATTTTATTATTATCGCAGAATTATATGTTTAAGAAGAATCAGAATTGTGAGTAAGTATTTTCATAAGAATTAATAATTTTTATTCACAAAATTATATTACAATATATATTGGAATTTAAAAAATGAAAATACATTAAATATTATATTAATTATGTATTCAAAGCAAGCTCAATTATTTTTTAAAAATTTGATACAGATTTTATATACAGATTTTTAAATATAATTTTATTAAATAATAAAATTGTCATCAATAATATTCTCTTCAATTATTTATTTATTTCAAATATTCATACACAACTTCGACAATCAATACGTAAATTCATAAAATAATTTTTTATAATATAGTAAATATACAAAATTTAATTAATATAATACAAGCATTTAACAAAATATCAATTAACAAAATAAATATAGATATATTTTTACGAGAGCAGTGATGTTAAATTTATTTTTAAAAAGAAAAAAACATAACGATCTTACAATATAATCTTACGAAAACACTTCCGAAAGATCAATCTCCTTAAAATCAACAAATAAAATTCGAGATTCAATAATTCATTCGTTACTTTCACAATCATCGTTCCCGAGTGAAAGCGTCGGAGGTACATTCCACTCGATCCTTTTTCCCGTTCGCCGTTCGAGGAGTCACCAAAAATGGACAGAAATCGGATAACAACAACGACAAGGTCGACAATAACAACGGGAAGGAGAACGGGAGTATCGACGAGAGACGTAAGAAGCGTTTCTTCTCCGCACTGTGTTCACCGGCACCGAGAGCTGCCATGTTGGCTGTCGCGCGAGGCACCGCCCCGAACTCGCTCCCCGATTGGTCGATATGGTCACGAGACCAAGACACGGTAGTGGGGGTAATCGGTTCTCCGCGCTTACACACAGACGCAGCGTACATCGCTACGCTGTCGGGCTCTCACACATTCGCCAATTATATTCTCCAACACAAGCTCGCGTTCCTACACGAACTGAAAATCAACATTCGCATACACATGGGGCTGGATCGGTGTGTGGAAACACGGATACGGATTTCGAAAAGAGTGAGAGACGTCTGTGCGCAAGGATGTGAGCCTACACAACCACGTCGAAGTAATTTCGTGGAGGACTGAAGCTGGGTTCTCAGGGTCGAATCGAGGGCAGGAACGCGTCTCAAACTGGATAGATTGTAATTTCGAGGATGCTTCGTGCTCTGATTTCATGGTTTCCGAATCGAAGAGGAGATTTTTTTGTACTTTGAATCGATAAGTTTAAAAATAAAAGGATGAAATGAGACTTACTTGGGAGATATACTTTCTATTGAAGGAAATGAACCTAGATATTTCTTTATTTATTCTAAGCGTTCGTTTTATTATTTTACTTTAAAAATCGATCGATCGATCTGTTGATCTACGTAATTTTTCCAAAACTTTTATCGCATCGTTCCATTATCCGTTAGTTTAATAATTTTTTAATTTTGCGCGAAACACAAATTCATTATAATTATATGGCACGTTCATCAAAGTTACATTCGACGCGATTACAAATCGGCGCGTTTATCACTGCGTAAATTCAATATTGAATGTTTACAATGTAACGTGATGTTTTATGATCCTCGCGATGAGAAGAAATTCTACATTCGTAGAACATCTTCTATTCTTAATAAAACTTTACTATTTGATATAGATTATGGAATTTGATCCCCTGATAAAGAATTATTATATGTACGACTTATATAGATGATTCAAGGTTGATTGTCCGAGGATGAAGAATACAAATTTTTAATTTCACAGCAATGTTTTTATAGCATAATACTATTTATAGTATTTATAGTGTTATAAATTCAAGCAATAAGAATAAAAACATTGTATACCTTCTGCTAAATATATTTGCAAGAAAAAAATATTTTATAATTCTTGTATATATATTCAGATTTGTTTCGAACATTATCCAAATAATCGTAGCTTACAGTATTGATAACATCTATTTTCAAAAATTTTTTACACGATATTCTAGGATAGAGCGAGTCTAAATAATTTACACCGTAACCTTTTAATATCTTCATATCCACAATTTATCGATTTTAATGAAATTTCATCGCACCTTCCAATTTTTTCCAATATCAAGGCTCCATGATTTTTTTGAACACCGAACACCGTTTTTACCAGCAAAGAAGTTGAACTTTTCGCATATCTTACGATTATCGTTTTTTCTTTTCTTTTNNNNTTTTTTTTTTTTAACGTCATGACGTAGAAATGTTTAAAGTTTTCACGCCACGCGAAAAGAACTATGCAAGTATTACGTTGATTTATACCTCTATAGGTAACGCGGTTCCATGCACAGTTGTTTATTCGACTGGTTCCCCGTCGTTGAATTTAAACAAGCATCGAAAGGGAGAATTTTATGGCTCACGGTGGCGTGTGTGCAGTATTTCGAAATCGATGACCGTGCAATTCTTCCTCGTCGCGTTCATTTTTTTCTTCTCTCTTTTTTCCCTTGTCTTTCTCTCTCTCTCTCTCTCTCCCTCTGTCTCTCTCCTCCCCCTACCCACAATATACCAGCGGTGAAATGTAATCGTTAAAATCACTAATACTTGTCATTTGCGTACATTTATTATCTGTAGCGACGTTTAAACGTAACCAGCGCGTTCCGTCCGTTTTCATTCGGATTAGTCACGTACACGAGACTCGAACATTTGCCAATAATAAAAAACTTGCTTATCTTGCACGCCTCTCTTTATCCTTTTAATCTCGGCCAGTACCCATTAATCTACCAATGCAATAGCGGTAATAATTTTTTATCAACAGCTGGAAAAGATTCGCGAGATTCTGTATACTTTTTTCTTCCCCTCTCTCTCTCTTTTTTTTTTTTAATTTCGAATATTTACCGTATTTTTCCACGACAACATTTTTTTTTTTTTTTTTTTTTTTTGCGTTTTAGAACGATCGTATCGCTCGGTAAATTTCGAACGATACGTATCCCGAAGATATCGCAGCAATTTTTGAAAAGTAAGGAATTTTGATTGAAAAATGCTCTATTTTTGGTTCTTGAGATAAAAAAGATAATGCTTTGTTATTTAATATCAAAGAAATTTTCCGTTCGTATATTATTACAAGCGTCATAGATGCAATATGAAAAAATGTGCAACGAGAGAGAGAGAGAGAGAGAGAGAGAGTAAAATGTCAGAATAAAAAAAGAAGGTGAACGTAAGTATGCATGGAAACCGTTTAAAGGAGATACGATATAGGCGGTGGGAGAGCAGAGACTTCTTTGTGATTGAAAATTGATGGAGTGGAATCAAGAGGGCTGAAAGAGGTCGGTTAAGGGGATGAGGGAGCTCGTGGTTCATTTATCAAAACACGCAAAAGGGTGATGCCGTTTACATGTGCATGTAAAATTTCAAGGTAAGAAGATGGATGATACGAGATGATACAAAGTAGTTTCGATAAAAGTAGATTCGTAAGAAGTGTATTCGTTTCTGCAAACTATTCCTCGATAATATATTCAATTATGTTATATTTGATCGATGCCTACGCATTCATTCGATATAATAAATATTTCCAACCAAATTTAAATTGAGAAATTAATCGTGATATGAATAATTGTCTGCGATTTCAATATATTTCTAATTTTTCGAAGAATGTTTGAAATATTAAGATCATCCACTGTTATAATTTATATTTCGAACTTATCTTAAGTCAAATTTTATTATTGCGAAATATTTGGTATAAAACGATATGATTTATGACTCTTTTGATTTTCAAAAAGTTGTTCAATTATCATGAAGGAATGAAAATCCTTCGGTTAATCCAGCGAGAATGAAATCCAAAGTGAAAACAAAATGACGCATAATCGATCATTGAGCAAGCGCGAAGGGAAAAAAGTATATTTTCAAAAAATTTTTGGATACGTTTAAAATCGGCTCAATTGAAAGCTCGTTAACGAGATCGTTCACTTTAATGCCACTAAGCCATACTATCGCCAAAAGGCTGACCGAGTAAGAAGCCAAGTTTTCGCCTACTTTCCGTTCATCTTAAACAGGATTAACCTTAAACTGGGAATAATCCGAGCCGTATAATCGGCCTGTGCGGGAATAGGTTCGAATCCACCAATTTCCAATTTAATTGATGAATACGTTTATCACGGTTATCAAGTCCGTATCAACAAATTCATCCCTTTAAGAATATATATTCAACGCGCGTAAAATTTATTTTTGCGACCCGTTCTCACGTTCTGATTAAATTATCGAAATGGATCGCCTCAAAAATAAAGATTCGAATGGGAAGAGATCCGTGACAGAATAGATTGAAAAGGGGGGAAAAAATCCAAGCTAGAACAAATCAAAATCAATCAACTTGCCTCCCTTCGCTGAAGAATATCAAAAAAAAATCTAATCCCGGAAGAGAATTTCGAAAAAGCCCTACAATTACTCCGACCGACAACACTTTACCGCTCCTCCATCTTTAAAGAGATCCTTCGCCAATAATAGCCGAGAATAACAGTGCGACGCTCGGAAGAAAGGATTCCTTCCCAACAGGGTTTCGAGTGCACGCGAAGGCTAAAGTAAAGATGGGGGAGGGGGTGGAATTTTCAGTGGGACGGAGGAAAGTGGCGGTGGGCGATTAGGAAATTTTTTAATAAGCCAAGACACGAGGCGAAGAGCGTTTCTTGATAGAGACCCCCGTCGCCGGCTGCCAGCCTTCCCCTCGCGTGTCGAATCCCTTCCCAAACCGTGGCCATCCCTCCTTTTCTTACCCCAAACGTGGTAGCCGAGCACGAGGGGGTTGAAAACCGCTCCGCCCAGCCACGTGACTAGCGGTCGGCGAAGGGGTACGCGGCAGAAGGGAGGAAAGGAAAGAGACGGGAACAAGCTTGGACGTGGGAGACCCTTTCTCCTCTCCCTCTCCCCACCCCACCAGTTTCTCTGTAACCCTCTTCTCCTTCCTTGGTCGGCTTCTCGACGACTTTATGCCTCATAAAAATGATATAAAATTTGTAAAGACGGAGCGGCGTAACGACCGTTACGGCTCCGCCGTATGGAGTGGGAGATTGAGGGCTGGAGAAAAAAGCAAGAGCTGGGAAAGGGGGAGACGAGAGGGAGACGAAATCGGGTAAATCGAAGCGAGATCGTGGAGTGCGCGGAATGGAAGAGAGGCGTCTTTTGACGATAATCGATATGATTTCCGCGAGGTTAAAAATCAAGCAAAGTTTCGAAAAACTTTGAAAATGGACGCGAAAAAGTGCGTATAACCTTCGCCTCGTTTTGCTATATCGATCAATAGATTCTTTTTTCGATTTAATTTTCTCGAGGGATGTTTTCGCGCACGATGATTTGGATTTTTATCCAACTTTTGAGCGTAATTTCGAACGATGGGAAAAGTAGTATAATAATGATATTTGTGAATATTATTTTTTTCGAGCATCTCGAAATGCCTCGAAGAGACGTGAAAATTAAAAAGATTATTATTGATATTTTTGTTAGAAATTGGAACGATTATCTCTCTCATTGATGAACAAGAAAGCGAATATTCGATCTATTGATCGATCGATCATGGTTGCGCGAGATGCGCATCTACGCCAATGCATCTTTATCGCGATGAATTTTTATATTTTTTTATTTTTTTTTTAGAACGGTGCTATAAATTATTATATTTATCTTATTGATCAATTAAACAACAAAGTATCAATTAATAATTGTAAAATTTAATCTTTTTATATCTTTCTTCTAACGATTGCAAAATGAAAACTTTATATATATATAATTTTTATTAAAATAGTGAGAAGAATTTACAATCCTACTCTTTCATTTTTCAATAATTATCTATTTCTATAATTATCTATTTCTATATTTCTAATAAAAACGAGATATATATTAATATCGAATGTCAAATTGATTAACAATCGAGTAATACAATTGATTACAATAAAATAAATAATTTTGTTATTGTATCTCCGCGTATCGTGAAACGAGAAGCACGAAAACAAGCAACAGAAGCACCCTTGCCACGAGTGCCATTTTACCTACGGCGGTACCAATGAACGGTGAACAAGGTTCCCGTTCGTGTTGTGTATCGGCTCTTTGTTCGTGACAAGAAGAGAGCAGGTTACGTACAAAGAAACGCGTTATCGCGTCACAGATACGAATCTCGAAAACGATATTACGAGCGAAATATCGATTGTTTGCCTTACGGACGCTTTACTATCGCTAATAAAACACGGCCGACTCGTGTCGGCGGCAATTGATCTGCCGCGGCCATAGAAATAGCCTCGTATCGATAGATCCTTTATGGTACGCGTACCGACCATCCAAACTGTTTATCTAGACGTTATGTTAAATAGAACGCTAGATAGTTCTATTTTCCATCATGGAAACTGGGTTATTAGATCTTCAAAGGAATTTTCGGATAGCAAAACGGAGGGGGAACGATGAGTTTTCAGTTTCGTTATATATTCGGATCATGAGTTTATCGTCTTATCGTCGTTAAAATCATTTCATCGTCGAGGCGATAAAGTTGTATTATGATATATTCGTGATAGTAATTATTTTTTTCTTTTTTTTTTTTTTCTTTCTTTTTTTTTTCTTTTACAGAAATAACTCAATGTCAAGATAAATATCTATTCGCTTTGAATTTATTTCATTCAGTAGAATGGGGAAAAAAAAGAAATTGAAATGAAGTCTCTTTGAGAGTAAGAAATTATCTGTTGTACACGATTCGAATATTTTTGTATTCTTCTATGTATAAATCTTTTTTTTTTTTTTTTTTTTTCTTTCGAAAAAGAGAATGATCTTCAACTTCTTCGTTTGCTCGACGCGTTACGCAATTTTATTTGTTCGTCGATTATAAATGTTTAGAAATTGTGAAAAAAAAAATTTTTAATTTAATTCTTATGTTAATTACTGGGTGAGTTCGAAGTTTGTGAAAATGATTGGGAAAGAAAGTTTCATAAAGGCCTTGGATGGCCGGGAAATCTCGCGCTTCCTATAATCCAGTTCGCCGATGTTAAGACTTCGCGAGAGAGGTTCATGACGAGAGACGTGAGATTTATGCTGTTCGAATCCTACGATTTGTCTTCTTACAGCTTACTTTTATAACACTGTTCTCCTTGCTTAGGTGCTTGTTGCCGTATTACGAGAGATCAACCAAATTGAATTTATTTTCAGCGTTCGTACGTGTTCTTAATAGATATTTTCGATGTGCATCTTTTTCCTACTTGTGAAATTTATTCAGCAATATATGTATATACATATATATATATATATATGTAATATATAAAAATTTAACCAATAATTACCATATAATGAATATTTAAAAGATCAATAAAAATTTTAGAAGAAGATTTTTTGGAAGAAAATTCATCTTCGCGAAGCTTTAATATTTCTTCAAGAAGTAGCTTGGAATGCTTAATTATTTATATATTTCACAATATATTTTTTAACGATCAATCATTTGGCGATATATAATTTAACATTTAAATTGAATAAGATTGAACGTCAGTCAGACAGTTAAACGTATATCCAAATCGCCCTGTTAAACGAGCCATTCGTAGCTGATAAATGTCTATCTTATCCTTTTATAGCATCCCGGCAATAACCGAGTTTATAGGTATCGTTCCACCGATACGAAGCAAATGACAAGTATAAATAAGAAAGAAAGAGAGGCGCGTTATTAATTAGAATTTTCATGATTAAACAGATAAATACAAATTTCACGAGATGAAAACTATAAACGATGAATGATCGTATGATTTTCATTTTAAAATTTCCCCTATAATTAATCCGATTAATCGCACGATTTAATTGTACTGCGAATCGAATTATACCTTTCATCATATATCACAGTGGAAACAACTATGAATAGTCGTTGACCGTGCGTGGTAGTTATATGTTCGGGTCAGCCGCAAAGCCCGGCTTGTCGATCGGCTGCATCCGCAGATAATCTATAATCCTTCAATTGCTACCGCATTACAATAAATAGGAATATTGTACATATTCATATATTCCCCCCCTCCTTGCGTGTCATCTCCCACCCGCACAAGCGACCAGAAGTCAACTCCAGAACTCGAATGTGCGCGTCAACCATTTGCCACGTCGTTAATTTCTGTTATCGAAATCGAATCAATCTTCAGAATTTTCATCCTACTGTAACCGTGTCCCTTGTCGTTATTGTTCTCCAATCATCACTCTCTACTCCACTCCATTATTATTCCATTCGTTACTTCGTCTTTATTATTAATTACTCATTTCTTATATATACCTTGTTCTACTCATTTCATTTCACTCGCCATTACCGTACTCTAATTTACTACTACTCCAAGTTACTATTCATTATACTATACTCATTACCATTACTCGTCAAGTCATACGCACACATCAAAAGTAAAAAACTCAAAATAAAAATAGTTTCTTATTCGATCGCCCGATCCAAATCATCTCAAACATTTACACCCGTAATGCTCGTATCATCGATGCTAATCAATTCCAAGGGGACAGGAGAATTGGTGGGCCAGTGGTTGGCCACGTTCAGCGGTCGCGGATTCTTAATAGTCATCGACCATTAATTTGCCTCGGCCGGGGACGTCCATAACTCGGTCGGCCGCTTCAAAAATCAGGAAACACCCTGCACGTATACCCCTCGGCCTCCCTCGGATATCACGAATCCCACCAGCGGCATCGCCTCTCCCACTCCGTCCCGTCCAAGTCACACGCACACAACGCCGATCTACGCCCACGCCACGACGCGGTAGGCGTGGCCACCTTGTCATTTGTCTCCTCTACTTTTCCCGAGGCGTTAGGGGATCCCGGGGATGGCGGTCTCTGTTCCTACCTTGACGTATGTACTGCCGCTGCTACACCAGCCTCCCCCGCGGACCGCTCTCCTCCTCGTTTTCCGCGTCTCGTCCTCGTACGGACCGACGGCGGCCCGCTTCTCCTCCTCCTCCTCCTCCTCCTCCTCCTTCTCCTTCTTCTTCTTCTCCCCCTCGCCCTCGCAACTCAACTTCGAACCTCGTCGCGGAGACTTTCTCCCTTTTTCGACCGCCAAATCATCCGCTTTGTCATTCGCCGCGTTCATCTTTCCTTTCCTCGTTGCCCTTCGCGATCTTCGCCGAGGCGGATTCCCTTCCTTCCTCGTCGCCTTCATCATCGATCCGCGGCCAACTCTCTTCTCTCGCCGTTTCGCTCTCGCCGATGACTCGTTGTTTTTTTTGCAGGGATTTGGGGGGATGTTTGATGAGATCGGGGTATCGAGGCTCCATGGTTTATTCTTAGGCTGTTACTTATGGAGGATCGCTTTGAGGGTTTAACTTTAGAGGGTTGTTTCTTGAATCTATATATTGCGTTAAGGGTGCAACTATTGTTGTTTCTCGAGTCTTAAGGGAAATTTTTCGTATGGCTGATTTTATAATAATAGATTTCGTTATATCATTTGTGAAAATTAGAAAGTTTTAATAAAATGTTGGTTCAAAATTCTACTCTATATTATTGTTAATAAAGAATACATAAAACTTCATTTTGATTTTCGTTTTGATCATCAAATTATTTTATCTATATATAATATCGATTAGTATCCTTGTTAAATAATTAATTTATTGGAACAGATGTAAATAATAATTAATTGATTAATTAATTTGATCAAAGGCTTAAGTTACTTTTACAACCAAATAGCATAGTCACACGTTCTCGTCGAAATGATAAGACGAATATATAAGATAAAATATCGTTTTGAAATGGCCGAATTGAACGATGTATTTCATTCTTGGAATTTTTTTTTAATCTGATTAGATTCTAGACTATTGCAAACGTGAAGATTTTGATCATACGAATGAATTTGAAAGATAATCATTATTCAATCTGTACTAAAAAAAGCTTTGATAAATGGAAAAGAAAAAAATTTAGATACTTAGCTACGTAACTACGACGCAAAATGCAATGATTGAAGAAGAAATATTAATGAAAAAATAATTATAAATTCTCTTTCTATTATCCATTTATAAACCTTCTCTAAAAATTCTCCGATTCTTCTCATTCACGCTCAACACAATCCGAAGAATCGTTCGAATCAAATTCGTATCCGATACACGACACACCTCTTCACTCGGAAACACCCAGCACAGAGGCCGTCTAAGTCTATGAAGATAGATATTTGCTTCGACAGAGATAAGACTAGCGATAACTGCATACGCTCGACTCGAATCTCGGTAACACGGGAAAAGATTTTTCCACGTAATACATATATCTTCGACATCGCGTTGCAAGATGGCGACGAATCAAAAAGCGTTATCCATCGAGCGAAATCTCGAAAAATCTTCGAAGAAAAAAGAAGGAAAGAAAAGAAAAGGAAAACCAAAAAAATTAAAAAAATTACATCGTACACACGCTCGACTTTTTCAAATATTCGCCGAAAAGAAAATCAAGAATGGAATGTCGGCAAGGATTAAAAAGCAGCGCATGACAATCGTCAAGGCGACAAACGTCAACGGAAAGAGACAAACGATAATCAGAAGATAGTGTACGGGCCGTGGAGACTCGTGGAGAAGAGGGAAATAGGAAAAAGGAAGAACAAGGGGGTGGGTGTGCGTGGTGTGTGCGTGCTCGATCGAGGGAGAGAGCCAAGATCGGAGTGTGCACGTAGGAGGGGCGACCGTGGACACCGCTGGAGGGGCGTCGGTCGGGAGAGTGGGGGTAGACGAAGAGAGGTGCGTCCACGATACCGAACATAGGCGAAGCGGTGACTGTTTCGAACACGACTGGTACGGAAAAGAGAGGAACAGGCGTGAGAGATCGCGGCTTCGAGGGAACGGGACGGAGAGTGTCGAGCGATAGCGTATAGTAGGGGTAAAGCGAGAGAGAGAGAGAGAGAGAGAGAGAGAGAGAGAGAGAGAGAGAGAGAGAGAGAGAGAGAGAGAGAGAGACGGCCAGGGTCGGCCAATCGAGGGGTGTCGGGGAGACGAGGTGACAGATACAGGCGTGAGAGATCGTGTAACGAGGCGAGAGAGGGAGAGAGAGAGAGAGAGAAATACAGGGAGAACGACGGCGTGGCGGAAGCGAGAGGGGACGAAAACGAGGAGACGAAAGTGGGGGATAGGACAGGACGAGGAAGAAGGATGGCGGGTAGCCGGTAGCCAAAGGGATGAAACGGGGCACGAAGACAGGAGAGATCAGGACGAGTGGTGCGAGGGAGACGGACATTTCGAGGGAGATAACGAGAGCGGAGTGGGAGAGCTGAAGAGAGAAGGAGTACGAGTTGGAGGGGAGTAAGAGCAAGCGAGCCAGGGCGAGGCGCAGTCAGACAGTCAGGCAAGCCGCCCGGCAAGCAAGGAAGGCAGACAGGCTAGCAGGCAGCCAGTGCACCAGCCAAGACCACTAGATCCGCTCGGCTTACCGACTTAGAGACTTAAGCCGGCAGGCAGTCCGAAAGGCTCAACCGGCTAAGCCTGGCGGACCCACCTACTACCGACGCGCGGCCACTACACGTTCCATCTACTACGAAAACCGGCTACACTACCGCGACCTGCAGCACAGTTCGCGCTTTCTTACGCTTCCTCTGTCTCTCCCTCTCTTTCTCTCTCTCTCTCTCTCTCTTTCTCTCTCTCTCTCGCACACACACGCGGACACACACGCACACACTCTCCATCCACGCTGTCTGTCTGTCGTTCCTTAACGCGTGGCCACGTTAAGGTGAGAAGAGCAGCGGGACTAACGGAGCGTAGCCGGCGCGCCACGTTTCCACGGGGTTTCCGATCGTCCGTCCTCGTGATGTCACGCCGCTGTCCTCGCGCCGAATTTTCGCCCTCGGCCAACTCGTGAACCACGCATTTCGCGCGAACCACGAGTCCATGGAAATCGTTGGTGTTGCCCCCGGTGTGGCTCGTGGTCAACGATCCGATCCGCCCAAGTCCAGTGTATAGCAACGGTACATATACGTGTATACGAAGGTGTCGCGGTTCTGTGATGTCTGTCCACGCCTGGATATATATATATACGTATACGTATAGCTTGTGATCGAAGTTCGAAGACGAGGCTGGGAACAGTGCAGTGAAGGGATTCGATGTCAAGTGAGAGTCGGTTTCGAGGAAACGTCGATAGAGAAAGACTTCGTCTTTCGTACCTGACAACATTCTTGGATTCCTCTCGATCCTAGAAGAGAGAGAGGAGAGATCCGCGCGAGGATTCGCGGTAGGATGTGCGGTAGATACGTGCGCGGAGCAATTCGACGCCTGTCAAAGGGGATTTAATCGCGGTGTGCGCGGCTTCGACATCGACGACCACAAGTGCGATCCATTTAACCCACTTTCCACTCCAAATCTCCCACTATTATCATCTCGATCCTTACGTAACGTGTATACGTCGCCTCGTTTGTCCCCGATTAATCAGTCCGGTTCTATCCGGGGCATATACGTGCGATCACGACGCAAGCAAACTCAACCTTGCCCAACCGATTCTATGGAAGTATCAATCATCCTCGACCGTCAACGTCGCGCGGCCATCAACGAGCTCCTGTGCTTTCCGCGAAGTCGCAACGACCCGATCCGACGGGACGACGCGACCAACCCGTTGTTCGATCACCGACTAAAAAACTATCCTCCGATTGACTAACCCATATGACTAACCTCGTCAAAACCGGGGATCGTCGAGTGCAATCGTCCAACGATCGAGAGATTCGCCACCTCTGACGTTCGCCACTCGTCTCGAAGAGAAGAAGGACGGGAGGAAGAGGAAGAGGAAGAACATCGAATTGTTGGATTTCGCCTCGAGCCGACGGCCGTCGCCGCGATAAAGGCTTGCGACATTGTCACCGGCGCTCCTGCAGACAATTGGCTTGGGGGAACGTTCGATGCGTTCCTGAGACGAGGATCGAGGACAGAGACGAGACGTCCCTGGATCGGTTTGATCCACCGCGGCAAACGTCCTCGCGACGGTGGGGGGCACACGTTGATCTTGGCTCGCGTTGTACAGATCAGTCAACACGACGTTAACCTTCTACAGTATGGAAAGGGGCAGCGGGGGCGGGGGGAGCCTCGAGCTAGCCGGCGGCGGAGGAGGAGGCGGCGGGAACACGGATCTATGCCTTCAGGATCTGGTCACGGGATCGACGGCCGGCCTGTCGGTCCAGCATCACCAGCACTCGGCAGCTGCCGCTTCCATGGCAGGCCTCCACGGCGATCATCTTCAAGGAGCGATGCACCACCACGATCTACACGGCAACTCGCACCACGACGCCTCCATGCTGCACAATTCGAACCATCAGTTGCACGAGCCGTTGGAGAAGCTGAAACGTGGTGAGTCGGTCACAATATCGAGCGGGGATTCTCGCGCCATTTCTCTCTCCTTTCCAACCGCCTCTTCTCGCGAAATCTTTCTTCGCCTTCGATCTTTTCGCGCTCTTTGGAAACGAGGAGGAAGGAAGAGAAACGAGGAAAATGCGCGTCACGTACGCCGTAGACTTGGTTTAGCTTTGGTCGAGCTTCGACGATGAAGGATTACCCGGGTTTTTCCAGTTTTTGTGTATCACGGAGGATGAAATATTCCTAAGTAATTTAGCCACGCTTCGTGATACCATGTTTAATAAGGGGAACGGTTATATCCGTTTCTTTACTCGTGTTTGTAAATATGTTCATTATCTGGGGATAAGTGAAATTAATTAGAGCGCATCGTGCGAAATTTTCGCGAGACTTTAATAGATTGTTTTTTGTTAAAAGGTTAATCGATACTCGTGTTGTTTCGCGATTTTTATTGTTCTGATCACGATTCGTCAGGGTACTCGAATATTACTTATCGTTCCACTCGAGTGTCTCACAACTTGTATCTTTTTTTCCAACGTAACATTTTCGATCTTTTCGAATCGTGAAAACGGAAATCGAAAGATCGTTCCAGTGTATATTTCTCTTCTCTGTACGAACAGCTAAAAGCGCTTAAAGTGCAGACGATAGCAAAATCGTTGCGACGAAAAAAAATCGAAAGTTTCTTCCAGTTTCTCGAAGAAATAAGGTAGAACGCATCGTTAAATCGTGTATTTCGAACCAACCTTTTTGAGCCAAATCACGTATCGTAAAATCAATGAATAAATCGCTGAAAGATATTCGAGAATCGACGATTAAATTTGAGTGCAGTGGCCGAGATACAGTGTTTACAGCGTTACGTGCCAAGTATAATTGTCGCCTTTTTTTCCCCCTTGCCCCGATCAATCGCGCCGATACGACGGAAGAACATTGCTTTTCTTCGATCGACGGCCACCAATATCGGCGATAATCGCTTGTACCGGGCTTGTCAATTCATGTGATTTTGTTATTTGCGATAATATCGATTACATCGCCGATTCGTATTCGTACAAACACACGCTCGTCGCCTTTTTGCTCCCAAATCGTACGTTGCGTCGTTCCTGTTATCTTTTCAGAAAATCTCGTATCGCTTGACGTAGCAAATTTGCACGTACGACGTACGCCGTAAGATTAAAACACACCTACGAATCCTTTGTTCCCAATTCTTTTCGTTCTTCCATTATTGTGGAACGTGTAATTTTTTTTTCATTTATTTTTTTGTTTTTTTTTTTTTTTGACAATCAAAAGAGAAGCTCTGTTACAGAGTTTGACGACGAGTTTACGACTCAATTTGATTTTTATCTATGCTTCGATATTTATTTTAGCGAACGATAAATTTTCCAATTTATACACCGAACGAGGATGTATAATCGGGCCGATTTTCACGAAAACACGGGTTACCATTTAACTCATGATTCGTGGTATGGAGGCGTGGATGGATGGAGGCAAATACATTTGTGACATTTCGATGTTCGAGCGAAAATTTTCGAGCGATAATAAAACGATATTGTACATTGATTTTTGTCAAGTGCCAACGGAGCGCAGATAAAATATTAGTACGAATAGCTTTGATAAGCACTGCGCCCGTCCTGTTATTCCAACTTTGATATACACGGCATGACGAGTAAAAAGTTTCGTTGATGCAATAGGGAGACGGAATAGGATTCGAAATAGAAAGAAACGAAAGAAGAACTGTCGAGATATATTTGTGCAGATGCTAATGGGTGATAGGTGTAATAGCTATAATTTCAAGGCCATTCTTAATTATTTATACGTGTAGATAAATGTACGTGTACGTTGTACAGAGAGATAAGAAATTTCGAAGTACGATTAATGATTACTTGTGGTGTCATTAACTTGGCGTTTAAAAGGGTATTACTCTTCAGTTTTGGCACAAAAGGTATACCTAATACAGGAAGAAAAAATTATAAGTTTTATTTATTTTATCTTCGAGTAGTACAACGATAATAATTTTGAATCGTGTTCTTCAATTAATATTTTTCCAAAAAAAGTGTAATACCTGCTTCAATGGCCAATCGAATACACAACAAAATTTCTTCTACTCCACAACTTTTTAACTTTGAAATTTTTCATTAAAGATAATACGTATCTTCGTTGCTCGTAGTTTCTGATAATCGCATTTCAATTTAAAAAAAAAAAGAAAAATAACAAAAAAGTTCCATATTTTCCCATTCCCCGATGCCAAAATTTCTCTATTCGACTATCAGGGATACAACTATATCGCGTCAACTAAAACACGTTTTGTGTATACCACGAGCTCGAAATTCCCTTCAACGAGCCTTATCTTCTCGAGATGGTTCCAAAGGCGAAGAGCGTGCGTGGCGGCCTAATTTTTCTCATTGAAAAGCGAAACACACAAGCGGGACGGACGATGGTGTTTCGAGGCCGAGAAGATAAAGAAGAAACGGAGACAACGATCGCGTGAACAAACATCGAGGCACAGAATTCCGGGCGTATATATATATATATATATATATA